>NC_086260.1:5070076-5386769 GCF_021018805.1 Prinia subflava | reverse complement strand
GCAAACATTCACAGCACTGAGGCAATTCTGGCTGATTTAGCCAAGTGAAAGGTTAATGCTTGGGAGCTGCAGCCAGAATATTTCTTCCAGCACGAAGACATTCAGTGTGCAATAAAACCTTCTCCCCAGCTCCTGTTAAACCCTTGTGCCAAGGCTTTGCTAAACAAGGCTTCAGAGAGACAGCAAGTGCTGACACACAGGGCCAGGAGCCTCTCTGGATCATCCATACCTGATATTGCACAGCCGAAAACCCCCATGGACCTGCACAGTGAAAATCTACAACAGTTCTGATTTCCCTTTTCTGTGCTGGCACTGCACCAAGAGGGATTTCAGATAAAAATAATTGTTTTATCCACTCCAAGAGGAATTTCAGCCAGAGACAAGATATTTTATCAATTATTGGTTTGGATTTTTTTATCTGTGGCCTCAAATACAGCACTCTCACAGTAACAAGGCAGTTACTGAACACTGGTTTACACTTTCCAAGATGTTCCATCGAAGGAAAAAGCACTCAAGGGAGTCAAGTTACAAATTTCTTGGTGGACAGTTATTGATCTTTCTCAACATTTAAGGTCATCATTGGAACACACAGGGTATTTATCATGTCTGAACATACTAGAGAAAAAGACTAAATTGAATGATTAAAAATAAAGTAACCAGGTTGTTGTGCTGTCCAAGTCTAGAAATAAATTGAATGAACAGCTATGTAGACAGGTTATATATCACACACACACTGGCAGCCCTCCCACGTCACCTGGTGCAGGTACAGAGTTATTCACATGCACTCTGGAGCTACATTCACACAAAACCCACACTGAATTTCAGATCCTGCCTTCTCAGGATGCTACACACAATCCTGTCCTCGGGGAGGTGAAGGATCCATTGGGATTTCATTGTAATCAACATTTTTTTCAGGCAACAGGAGATCTATGGTGTCCCACATGTGATGGTTTGGAGGGGATTGATTTTTAGAGGACATGATCCAGTCCTCTAAAAACCCCTTGTGTCGTGTCTCACACTGAGAAGACAAAAATGGGTAAAGCTTAACCCTCCTTATTCTCAGGCTGCACCTTGAAAGACAGAGCCTACATCACATCTTGCCTGGGGAAGTTAATTCAGGCTGTTGTAAACCAAAATAAACGAGGGAAGAGGTCTAATATTTTGCTATGTTTATTGAAATTCTCTGCATCTTTCCAAGGAGGTGATGCTCTCCTTTGATAAAAGGCAGCTTTAATTGCAATAGGTGTTAGGTGGCTGGCTGGTGTATCAATTGCTCCATCATTCTCCAGTGAGATAAAGTGGAGGGAATTGAAGCTGCTAATGATCATGCACATGAACACATTAGGAAACAACTAAGTTAGTCTTCATGTGCATGTGCTGCAGCACAGCTGTGAGCAAAATGAGCGTTATTTTATTTTATTTTAACAGTAGCCCTATTTACTCTGCCATCGGGCCAGTATTTTTTTATCATTCTTCCATAGCCACTGATAATTACCTAATATATTTTGTAAACTGCAAGTCTGTTTTCAGAGCAGAAAAGGCACTTAGGCACAGATTGGCTCCAATTGGCTTCGCTGGCTGCTCCACAGAGGAACAGCCATCATATGACTTTTAATCTCCTATGAAACAAAATGATTAAACTGTCAATATCAGGATGAGCCACCATGACGGCCACCCTGATGGAATGGTGCCTCTGAACTGCTCCTAATAATATGTATGCAAGGAATAGATTTTTCTTTATAATGCATGTAATTAGAGTACAGGACAAAATGTTCTGTTCAAATTCATGACATGCACAACTAATAGAGAAGGAGAGAATGAGGCCCTTGGCTATTTATTTGCATGAAAAGGCTCTAATATAGGGTATACTTTAGAGAAATTAGTTTTTAATCTAGGTGACTAGATGAGATTTTAACCCTGAACTGGTTTTGAGCTGACCTGGGAGAATTTATGCAGACATAAATGTGATGCCCTGGATGCCAGACGGGTGTCACTTTTTCATTAATTTTTGAATATCTTGTGCAGTCAAGGGGAGCAGAAAATCAGTCCTTTTAGAGGCTCACCTTATGTGAATTTGCTCTGGTGAGACTGACTCAAAAAAAGCAGACAGAAATTTTAGAAGGAATGTATTCTTTGTAAATTTGGGCGTTGAAGGAGTTAGGTACATTGATTCAGCAGTGATTCCCCCTGCTTGACCTGTATAAAAGCAAAACCTACAGCTGTAGCTTTCTATGAATACATTAAGTAGGGCAAGTTCCTCTCCCAGCACAAGTCTATTACAGACACTATTGCTCTGCAATTTTAACATAACTGATCCAACAAGTCCTTGAAGGAGCATTTCAGAACACAACTGCTGCCCAAACAGCACTGCTCATTTAATGGCTGATGCAGGAAATTTCTGCTTTTGCTGTAGATTTTGTATCAGGTCAGGGCACACACCTCTCCTCCCCTGGGAAAAAGGACTTTGAACACATCTGAAAAGGACCTGCAGCTCCACCACCTCAATCCTTGAGGAATCAGTGCTAACAGCATGAAGTAGGGACAACAATAATTTCTACTGTGCCAGATCATTAAACTATTGCTCATTCAGCATCTTATTAGCAACTCTCAGCTTGAGTCAGATCTTGCAAGCTATTTGTACACCAAAGCAATCTTCTAAATAATCAGCAGGGACTTGGGAGCACCCCAGTGATTGCTGGTGCTGTTTGAGGTGCTGGGTGACCCTGGCCATGCATCAGGGCTGGTATTTTTGTTTACCTGTTCCTTTTCTCCCAGCAGTGCATACAAACTCCAGCAGGAACCCTGGACTCCCCCAGTTCTACAAATTCAGCATCTCAGCCTTGGGAGTCCACAGCACAGTGCTGGCCACCACTGGAACCAGCAGCCAAACATTTCAGACAGGGAAGGAGAAACCTAACGAGCACAGAAGCTTCACAGCAGTGAAGGACAGGGAGACATAAATTATTTCTGTAAAAATCAGCACATTAATTAGGGAGAATGCATAATTTCTTTCTGGTTTTAGGCTTTGAGGAGGGCAGAGAAGAAAGAACCTTTGATGACTGGGAAAAGGCAAGGGCAAAGTGTCTTTTAGTGGCTTGATGAATGAACAGGTCACAGCAGCAGGGGAAAGTCAGGGTTTGTGTGTTAGCTGATGAAAAGGGTGTTTCTGTGAGCAACTGCAAGGTGGGAGCAGGCCAGAGCCATTCTGGACTTTGCCTAAGGCTTGGGCAGTTTCAAAGACAATCTATCCACTAATTCCTGTGCTAATTGCTAAATCTACTTTTTCTGAGGGAAGCCCAGCTTCTAGGGTGCCATTACTAAAAAGTAATAAACTTTTTTCCAATATTTGTCTCCTGCTGAAAACTCTTCCAAGTCAAGTTCTTCTGGAGGCTCATATAAATTAATATTTTCACAAATGACTGTGGAAATATGTCCAGAAAACTCCGTCAATTCTCATTCACTTTCCCAACTTTATCTTACAGCATTTTTAGGACCTTTTGTGAACATACATATTTTTTTATCTTGGAAAATAAAAGCTAATAAAGATGATAATTAGAGAACATAATGTAATGAATGATTCCTCATTACACTAGATGAGAAAGGTGAGTCTTGGAAGTATTTTTTTCCTTCTTGGGGAATTGAGTCATGGCTTAAATAAAATAAACCCACATAAAGAACCTCAAAAATGACCATGAAAGAAAAAACTCTTCCTCTGATACTTTACCTGAGCATGTGTGAAGAGAAGGAATGAAACGAAAGTGTGGACTATTGAGACTGTGTGAATTCAGAGGGGAAAAAAAGGGAAAATAAAAGGGAAAAAGGAAAATAACTGTAATATATGTAGTTCAGGTGTTGTGAGACCTATGATTATCCAGAGCAAGGCTGACTTCTTTCAGTTAGCCCAGAAAATCCCTTACAGCAGCACCCAACCCTTCAAGCCACCTCTCTGGAGTTCAGATTTTCTAACAGGCCACCCTTCAAACCTCAGAACAGCTGAGCAGTTCCTTCACCTGGGGAACCCAGAGCTGACATCAGCAAAGGGGCCTCGTCACCAGGTCCTTTGCACCTTTGACAAAATCTTTGTATTCGGTGGCTGCACTTTCCCAGGTCAGTGCTCACCCTCTACTGCTCTGGAGAAGAAATGTAAAAAAAACCCAACAAAGTTACTTGTGAGCAAATCCCTGTTGTGCAGAAACTGGTGGGCATTTCCCTCTAACCACATGTGCTGCCCCAGCCTGGGAAAGGTCCTGGATGGAGATAAAACACCTCCTGACTGTTGTGAAGCCCAGGAGCAACAGATCTGTGAGCAGCTCAAGGGCCTTCCTGAGTGCTGAGCACATCTGCACAGCACCTGGCACATCTGGGTGATTTCCATGCTCATGCCACTTGACACAGTTTTGTTTTGTGTTTCTGCTCTAGAATTCTATGATCTTGGCTGTTGAAAATGGGAAATGCAGACAGAAGTGCTTTTGGAGAATTGGCAATGAGGGGCCACAAATGCTTTGCTAACAGGGTTCATACATTCCTTGCATCCCCAGCCTTCTCCACGGGCTAATTACTATTCAGGCTCATGTTTTGGTTTCTGAGCAGTTGGGAAACTTGTTGGAAGGTGTATGCTGAAGCTACACTGTCTCATTATGCTACTTGCTTCCTCAGTTGGAAAAATCATCTCTGACAAGCCACTTTCCTGGGTGCAGAGCTCAAAAGACGCCAGGAGGCTCGGGGCTCGATGAAAGGTATTTGATGTCAATTGCATTTGACATATGCGGGTTTGATATGTTCCTGGCTTCTAAGTGATGCCAAAAATGCAGTTTATGAGAATAATATAAAGGCAGAGGACAGAGATCTAACCTCCTTCAGATAATTGCTCTGAGTTGTTGCAAGGTGACCTTCATCCCCACACAGGCAGCTTGTTGGTGAGAGTGCAAAAACATTTCTCTCTCCCAATTTTCCATGGGCACACAAAAAGCAGCTGGTGCTGTTAAAAAAACCATCTCTGTTTAAAAAACCATCTCTGATCCTGTGTCTGCAGGTGGGTGAGCTGGTGGCCTTTATCCAAGCACAAAGGGAGCTGTCCTCTGGCTTCCCAGTTACTGTCTGGGCTGCCTCCTTGTGCCCTTGGTAAGAACAAAAATTTGGGTTGTAAGGAGAGAGACCTGCAGCATGAAACCTTCCTGAGGTGTAAATCCACCTCTCCTGCCAGGCAGGTGTCTGTGATCTGGGCACTGACAAACAGGGGCTGATGGCCAGCACAGATCCTTCTGCTGCTGCTTTGGGAAGGCTGACCTAGAACAGAGACTGGACAGAGCTAGAGAATAAAGTTTATTGAAAATTTAAAATAAATTTTAAAATTTAAAGTTTATTTAAAATTTATTGAAAGGCCTCTGGGATACCCCTTGGGCAGGACAAGAGCCAGACCAGGGCTACACCCAAGGTGGACTAAGAATGGTCACAAAATGGCTGGCTGGTCATGAGGTCTCACATTTTCATAAGTTTTGGTCCTTTTGCATATTGGGGTTTAATTGTCCAATTATAGGTTCAGGTTCTGAGGTCTCATCCTTCTTGTTTTTCTCTTCAGTCTACTGTTTGTGTTTTTAGGCTTGAAAGTTGTCCTTGGTCTTTAGCAGGAAAAGGATTTGTTTTGTTTATTTACTCTGTGAAGAGAGCTTACTAGCACTTAACATGAGGCTCAGGACTACAGCCCTAGGTAGCACAGAATGTGCAAAACATGAAAGTTAAAACCTAAGGCATCACTTCCTCAAACAAACAAGGAAGGAGGCTGTGAGGGGTGGATCCTGCAGAGCCCTGCTCCCCTCTCAAAGGTATGATTTCCCCCAGCTGAGTCCTGAATTACACCATGAACTGATTATTACTAAATTTGAGGTATCAAGTCTGAGGGTTGACCTGCAAGCCTCCAGAGTGGCTTAATAATATTGTGAGATGGTTCCTTGGGTGTGTTTTGTAAAGCAAAGATTTTAATAAATGGTAAAATAACAAACTATGCTGAAATAAAAGAACAAAGCCGTGTGCAGGTGCCAGAGAAGCATCTGACACATGACTAAGATGCTCCCCAAAAACCCTGAGCACCTTTATGCTCCTTCTTACATACTTAATATTTTAGGAGGGACAGTTTGGCTAGGTGCCAATAGACTCTAGCTACATTTCTGAGGAATAGTTAAAAAGACCTATCAGTGTTTTTATCTAGGCATTGAGCCAATTACTGTCAGGACAGCAAAGTTTCTGGGTCCTTTACCTTATAAGAACAATTATAATAATAATATAACATATAATAATAAGCAAGGGGTGAGTCTTAAGCCTTTCCCTGTATGGAAACACCTGCTGGGGTGTGGGGTGCATTCCTATCTGTCACAGACAAGGAGAACACAGAATCTTCCTGTCTGAACATTTGGACATTTCCACAGTATTTTGCTCCAAGGTAAAAAAAAAAAAAAAGAGCTTTTCACACCATGCTCCCTAATGTAGAAATCAACAGGAAAAACAAGCTCCTCTTTTCCTGATTCATTTTCCTTGGTGTCAAAGCAGCACAGAGCCACAAGTCAGGAATATTAATGATGTTCTGTCTGGGCTGGGCAGCATCGAGCACCTCAAAGCTCCTTATCAGCACCAGGAGGGGAGAGGGAGTGAGTCTGTGCCTGCCTCTGCTCCCTGAGCATCTCCACAGGTGTTTTCCTTCTTTCAACACTCCAAGACTGACCCCACCTCTTCTCCAGTTTCATCAGCTGCAGTTTGCCCTCAGCAAATTGCTTTGCTGTTTAATGAGGGCAATTTCAATGCTTGCTTAGATTTTGCATCTCTTGCTGTTGGGCCCAAAATGAATCTGCCCTTCCTTTGGGAAGAATACCTTCTGTGCTTCCTCTGGGAAGAACATTTTCTGTCCTCCAGCTGTCCCTGTTCACGTAGAGCCGCCTGCTGAAAGCCCATCTTACCCCTGTGAGATGCAATTGTTCCCAGAAAAGACACAGAGAATTTAAAGATGTCTTTGAAGCCTTGTTCACTTCAAAACTTTGGAAAACTGCTGTCCTGAATCTCACAGCTGGAAGTCTGGATGTGGCTGGGATGGACCCACAGCTGCTTTTTAAAGCAAAGTGTAAATACCACAGCAGATCAGAATCAAGCCTTGTGCATGCCAGAAGTGGTACTGCATTCCAGGGATATTTTGCTAAAATCTCCAGAGCAAGAAATCACCGTTTTCTACATAAAATTCAAAATTCTAGCCTGTTTTTGCAAGCTGCAGTTCCCAGCTACTCAAATTCATGCCTACTACCCATCACTGCAGTATTTTACTGAGAATGTGCATACTTGTAAATGCTGTGCCTCTCATCCAACTGTGCAGATTTGGTTTGGGCTAGCAATTAGATGTGCACATAATAAGATATAATCCTGGTTCAAAAGATGCAGACAGATAAATGGTGAGGTACAAAACTCCACAGTGGAACTGCTGCACACAGTTTATATATTTCACACAGGTCCTCCAGGAGCTGGAAATGCAAACATCAAACCTGGAGATGACTTTTAAAAACACAGGCCAAAAAAAATGAAGCATTTTCCAGAGACATTTGCAAGAGCACCAAGAATGGGAGCAAGACATCTCAAGTGAAATTTAAAATGCTTATCCTAAAACTCTCCCTGGTACAACAATGCCCAGCTCTGCTTTCTTTCTTAGGTATCTCACTCCAGCTGCTTAAATCTCTTATAATAACACTAAAAAGAAATAACAGATATGCAGGTGCTTCTATTTATGAGTAAGAAACTTTCTTAGAAGTTCACAAGAACAAAAAAAGCAATGTGTGTTCCCAGACACAGTAAGATTTCTGAGCAAGCCTTTTTTATTATTCAATTTAAGCACAAGTAAAATATATAGCTGTTTCAGGTTTGGTTCCTCTCTGAAACACGCCTTGTAGAACAATGTTTCTCTCCCCCTGTAATTCTGACTCCACAACACCAGTTTTATTTGCCAGGCCTGGCAAACAATGATCTATCCATCCACGTCATGCATATTATGTCAAATTTATTACGACGGCTTTCCAGCCTATTTCCAGTCAAGGTTTCATTCTTCTTACAGAATCTGCAAATGAGCAACAGTTTTAGTTACAAATGCCTCCCCACAAGGCAACACTCCTGACAATAGAGGGGAACTTACTGTATTTCTTGCAGAATTGTGACACCCATACAACCAATCATTGTGACACAGTGCTGAGGAGGGCTGTTTTGCTCTGTGGTTGATATATTCCCAACTCAAAATGAACAGGAGGGATACTGGGAGTCATTCAAACCCTGATTAGTACTTGGCTGGATCACACATACATCTTCATGTCCTGGTAGGAGAGGACAACCCAAAGAATCAGCTGCCCACAGCCAGGGGAATTTTGGGACAGGTTTGACCACAGGACAAGGGATGTTTGTGAAAATACAAATATCAAATATGCATGGAGCAAACCAAGGAGCAGAGAGAGCTGCAAGATGTTCTAGACAAATGGTGGCAGTGCTAATGAGTGTCTGGACTAAATCTGTTTTCTTTTTGTTGGGAAGCACTTAGAGCTTTACATTAGCTCTGAGCCAGCAAAGCTTTAACACCTGCTGAGACTGAGGCTCATGACTCACATGCAGGTAGATAAATGAATTAAGGTTTGGGCAGGAGAATGCCCTGTCTGGTTCTTCCCATCTGGGGAAGCACCCAGTGCCAGTGGAATATGATTTTCAATCAGGAAATTAAATTCAGTCCCTGCTTTGCAAAATTCTGAGCTATGAAACACTGCAGAGACCAGCTCTGAGCTGCACCAGGAATGAAAGGACTGTCATAGCAGCCCCCCACAGCACTTACAGTCTTCTCCTCCCTGCTCACAGCATTTCTTCCCTTTCTGTGCCCAGGAAACCTGGCCATGGTCTCACCTCTCCTTTGGTTTTGCCTGCAGAGGAGCCTGGAGCCAGCCCTGGCCACTGCTGTCTGCTGAAGGCTGCTGTGTCCAGCCACCAGGCAAGGGAAGAAATGTTAGGGAAAAGCTCTTTTTGCTTTTGCTGAAGGATTTCCCAATCCTTTCAACATTGCAAACCTCACCAAATTGTAACAACCGTGGAATTTCTGTTGGCAGAAGTACAACATGAATGCTTGGGAGCATTATTATCCATCCCATTCTCTGCTGCTCTGACAATCTGTGTCTCACAAAGAGCACAGAAATGCTGCATTATCAGCATCAGACCCAGAGAAGAGGATTAATGTGATTAGTCATAAATGGACCGAGGAAAACTCATTTTGGAGTTTAGAGGAGTTCTGTTGGAGAACTTGCAAGTGCAAAGCATTTCAAGCATCCAATAACTATTTAGCCTAGTGTGCCAACATTATTCTGCTTTGGAAGTTTATAACAGAAACTGAAAAAAGCTGGATTTAAATAGCTGTCAGAGAGACTGAAAAGGCTTAAGAGCTCTAAAGATTTGAAGGAAATAAATGCAACCACTAAGGGTATTTTTTAAATCATGGAAAAAATGACATTGAATGAGCTAACAATAGTGAATTTGATACAGCAGTAAATAGAAGTATCACTCTTCAGCCTTGGGTTTTACAAAAGAAACCAATGTCACTTGGCAGATAGCAAACTGAGGTACAAAGGAATAAAGAGGGGTTTTGTGGTACCCCAGGGGACCAGCTGGGAGCCAGGAGCAAAAGGCAGATCTCCTGCACAGCACCCCAGTGCCTTTCTTCTGAGCAACACTGCCCTTCCACAGAGCTTTGGCTCTGCTGCTGGTGCTCAGGAGCACAGCAGAGCTCAGGTCTGAAGGGGGCAGCTCCTGGCCTGCCCTGGAGCAGGGTGAGGCTGTGAGCTCTGGTCCCACTGCTGGGACCCCTCCCTGGTCAGAGCCAGCAGGAGCAGCCTCCCAAGGGCTGGCAGTGGCTAACTCAGGGCAGGACTGAATTTATCTTCCAAATCTGGAGCAGATTTTCTGCTCACTGAGGTGTTGAAGTTCTTGTCTCTTTCCAGTTCCAAGGTCAGGATAAAGATACACGGAAAACACAGATGTAGAGTTCAGTCTTTGAATGTTTATTATTTCTTATCTAAGTTAGTTTCACAAGGTGTGAGCCCTGTCTAAGAAGGGAAGAAAATGGCTACTTCTAACTTGTTTCTAGGACTTTTAAACCATAAGCAAAACCAAGTCACTGAGTGACTGAGCCCTGTGGATGTGCTTTAAGGGGTGCCAGAGCACATGGAGTGTGCAAAGATTAAACTGGGAAGGGGACTCCCACCAGGTCAGACCACCCAGCACCAAGCCAGGGGTGCAGCATGCCAGAATCAGTTCTCCAGCAGAAATAGCACCAGGGTCTAATCCTGAAGCAGCAGTGCTGGGTGCCAGCTCTGAGAAGCAGATCCAGGGGGACAAGGTGCTCGTCCAGGCTGGTGTGAGCAATAAACTCCTCTGCAGGACCTGGTTATGATAGAGCTGGAAGTAGCTGGAAGTCTAATAAACCCCTCAGAGATAAAAATGAACTAAAAAACCCTATCAGCACCTCTCCATAGCTGTTCAGGGAACACAACTTCTCCCTTCCATCTCTGCTTACAGCCAGGCAATGCTTAAGTGGTTTCCTGCTGGGGGATGTCTTTGCTGAGCCGGGGCCCGCAGGAGCCATTGATCACTCACACGGGTAAACAACCTTGTTTTTCACCAAGCACAGAATGCATGGATACAGAGATGCAGAGGGGTTTGCAGCCAGAAAATGCAGGGAATAATGTTAGTAGAAAATTCTAAAGGAAATTTTAAAAAAGAAAAAAGAAAAAAAGAAAAAAGAAAAAAGAAAAAAGAAAAGGGAAAGGGAAAGGGAAAGGGAAAGGGAAAGGGAAAGGGAAAGGGAAAGGGAAAGGGAAAGGGAAAGGGAAAGGGAAAGGGAAAGGGAAAGGGAAAGGGAAAGGGAAAGGGAAAGGGAAAGGGAAAGGGAAAGGGAAAGGGAAAGGGAAAGGGAAAGGGAAAGGGAAAGGGAAAGGGAAAGGGAAAGGGAAAGGGAAAGGGAAAGGGAAAGGGAAAGGGAAAGGGAAAGGGAAAGGGAAAGGGAAAGGGAAAGGGAAAGGGAAAGGGAAAGGGAAAGGGGAAGGGAAGGGAAGGGAAGGGAAGGGAAGGGAAGGGAAGGGAAGGGAAGGGAAGGGAAGGGAAGGGAAGGGAAAGGAAAGGAAAGGAAAGGAAAGGAAAGGAAAGGAAAGGAAAGGAAAGGAAAGGAAAGGAAAGGAAAGGAAAGGAAAGGAAAGGAAAGGAAAGGAAAGGAAAGGAAAGGAAAGGAAAGGAAAGGAAAGGAAAGGAAAGGAAAGGAAAGGAAAGGAAAGGAAAGGAAAGGAAAGGAAAGGAAAGGAAAGGAAAGGAAAGGAAAGGAAAGGAAAGGAAAGGAAAGGAAAGGAAAGGAAAGGAAAGGAAAGGAAAGGAAAGGAAAGGAAAGGAAAGGAAAGGAAAGGAAAGGAAAGGAAAGGAAAGGAAAGGAAAGGAAAGGAAAGGAAAGGAAAGGAAAGGAAAGGAAAGGAAAGAAAGGAAAGGAAAGAAAGGATGGGATGTTGACTCCTCTGACAGAAATCCCTTGGAACCCAACAGCTTCTTTTCCCATAAAGGATGCAGAGCAGCTTCCAAAATGTAACACCATCTGTTGAGTACAATTCATGCACCCAAAGTATTTTTGTCAAAACAAAACAACAGTAAAAGCAAAAAAATTGCAGGAAAAAAATAGGCATTGGCTCTTCCACAGGAAAACTCAGATTTTGTCATATGAATCAATCAAAACTAGGACGATATTCCTTTGGTTTCAGCATAAACTGTTATTTCCCAACTTTCAGTGAATAACATCCATTCCAAATGGTCATTTATCTTCAAGAGCAAAAATAAATCTCCGACCACAGTACTTCAAGTGCAGATTATTGTCCTCAGAGGGGGAAAAAAACAAGTCCCTTTTCCAGTCACCTGTGAGTGAAACAATTTGCTTCCTAATTCTAGAAAGGACTCCACTGAGCAGAAGGCTACCTGTGGCTGCCAGATCATGGATTTCATGGATTAAAAAAAAAAAAAAAAAAAGTTTTTTTGTTGTTGTGTTGGGTTTTTTGTTGTTGTTGTTTGGTTTTTTGGTGTTATATTTAATTTTGTGGTCTCTAAATGTGGTATGTAAAAGATCAACATTTTTAATTAAAACCCCATTAATGGAAAATTAAATCATTTCAGGTTCAGGAATGACTATTAATTTGCTGAATGTAACCAGGATCCTTCAAAATATTCTCAGTTTCTGAAACAATGGAGAATTCTTGGAATTCTTTACTCTTCACATGCTTTCGCTCTAGTGGGACTTTTCTTTTCTTTTCTTTTTTATTTCTCCAGATTTCCATATTTTTGGATATTTCCAAGACTGACCAGCCCAAAGTATGAGAGCTACAGGAAATGAAGGCCAAGGAAAATCGATTAAATCCATGTTTTCATGTAGATTTTTTTCCTTCAGCTTCAGTGAAAGCAGCAGATTGACCTCTCACTTTAGGAGCCACTGAGTATTTAAGAGACCATCAGGAATTTAACAAGCCAAGTGCTTGTTAAATAAATTTATTCCATAATTAAAAACTGCCCTTCCCAGAGGGCACTCCCTTCCCACTCCCTTGAACACATAATTTTTTCAAAATACATATCAAGGTGTTATTTTCTCTTAAATCTCCTTTAAACTCTCACTGGGTGCAAGTCTCTCACACCCTAGGGGAAGGATGTAGCTGAGTTTTGGTTATCCCTTGTTACACCAAAATTGCAATGTGTTTAAGCAGCAAAATGCTGTGATTTCCTGTTTCACATGGAAATTGGAACCTGTGCCATTGGAAACTGGAACCACAGCATTATGGACAGGAACTTGGCTGACTTGGTGGTGCCACCTCCCCTTTTCTCTTGTGGAGGTGGGAAAAATATGGAGATCAGAAAAAAACAAACAAACAAACAAACAAAAAAAAAGCCAAAAAAGTAAAAAGATGGAGGGAAAAAAATAAATCTTGGGTTTCTTGAAATAGATTCTGCCTTGCTTTGGGCTGGTTTTGATTGGCTTCTGTATAATTAGCTCTTGCTCACAGTTTCTGTGATAATTGCACTCTCTATTAATTGAGCATACGTTGTACTCCATGCAGTCAGCAAGTGATGAAGCTGTCAGTATTTTGTTAGCTATTACCCCGCCTGATTCTTATGGGCTGTTTGATATTGGTAACAAATTAGCCAATTTATACGTCATAAATAAGACTCAAAAGCCCTGCTTTCAAAAGCCCCTCAGCTGGAGAGAAAAATACTGTTATCTTGGTTGACAAAATGCTTGTACTAAGATTCCAAGTGCCTTTTGGCAGGAATTCATCAGAGCAGATGTATTCCTTCTATCAGGCACCATTTGGTTCAATTATTCTTAATGTTTAATGGCAGAATAATTGAACCAAATGGTAATATATACCCCCATAAAATACTTTCATCAAATGCTTTAATTGCTGGATCTCTGTAACTGCAGTGCCTGAGCGCTTTATTCTGCTTATTGACACTTGACAGACCATGATGTTAATACATTACTTTCATAAATCTCTTGATGAGCTTTATCAGAGGTGGGCACTAAAGCCATGCAAACAGGTTCTGCACTGGTAAATGGGCTGGGGAACTGGAACAAACAGGGGGAAAAGCAGAGTGACAAAAAGCTGCTTCCTCACAGTCCCAGGCACTCCTGTGCAGCCACCCTGCAGGAGGGGGAAGGATGAGGGTGGCCATGCCTGTTCTGTGCTTTCCAAACCTGTCCCAGACATCTTCCCCCTTGCTAGGGAGCATCTTGGTCTACATGGCAAAGCTGTTTCTTGTTTTCTACTTAGCAGGCATTTAAGTGCTTGTGCTTATCAATTCTTCTGTGGGCTAAATCTCCCCAAACCCACAAGAGTTTTGTCAGCAATGACACAGGTTCTGACCCGCCCTCCATGGACCTGGCAGAGGCTGAGGATGAAAACCATGGCTCAGCAAACTCCTGACCCTCCCTTGGCAACCTGGAATGCCCAGACAAAAGGATGCCAGGAGATGGGGTGGGTAGGAAGGAGGTGAAGGGCCAGGGGAGAAGGTGCAGGGAGGGGGTGGATGAGTGCTGGATGCAGAGAATAAACATCTTAACTACGTAATAATCATGATAGGAAGGAAGGGGGAAGACCTATAAAGCAGAAAGGGATTTTTGGCCCCTCAAGGCACTGCCTGGTTCTAGTGTTGCATGTTTGGCTACTGCTGGGTACAGTGGTGGTCACTGAGCAGGGCTCCTGGCTGCCAGGCAAAGGATGCAATAACCCAGAAATAGCCAGAAAACAGTGAGGAGATGAAGCCTCCTTCTCCCTGCTGCTGGGAAGTTCCCAGTCTATCAATAGCAACAGATTTCAGTATCAAACTGAGGTAAGGAAAAGCACAGAAATACCTGCTAAAGTTACAGATCCATGTCCTGAGACCTCCACACCACCAAGATCAATGCAGGCACTGGACATGGACACATTTGTGCAGGCAGGTGCCATCCCAGCTTGTGCCAAAACAGAATGTGCCCAGGGGGACAGGGCAGCAGAGAAAACAGCAAGAAAAGTGAGTTCCTCCCAGGTCCCCAAAGAGCCCCACTCTGCTGAGACACCTGCTTTAGCTGCAGACACTGAGCAAACACAAACGCTGCAAAATCCCTTGTGAAGAATTCTGCTGGGATTCTGAGAGGATTAAACAGAGCAGAAGGAATGGGGAAGAGATGCATTTTTAAAGCTTCTCGATTAGTTTCTAATTGCTGGCATCCAGCCAGTCTGGAGATGCAGGGAAGGGAGTCAAGGGGCCACAGCAGCAGCTCCCAGCCCAGAGGTTCCCCTGTGCCAGCAGACCAGAGGCACCAGGGCTGCAAGGGCAGCCCTCACCCTGCACTCCTCTTGTGCTTTAGGCCTGAGAAATGAAACATTACAGTATTTGGATGCATTCACTATTTTGTTTCTCCCAGTCTGGTTTTTTTTATTCTTTTTGGTCAAAGACAGAATTGAATGAAGGTTGAAGGGGTGAAGTCTGTGGAAAAATCCTACCCACTGAAGTGTTCATCATGCTATGGCATTTATGTATACTACACGAAAAAAGCTCCTTCCAGTGCCTAAAGGAGTGTACAGGAAAGATAAATGGGACTATTCATGAGGAAGTGTAGGTTTTAAAGAGAAAGATGGTAAATTTAGATCAGATATTGGGAAGAAATTCTTCCCTGTGAGGGTGGTGAGCCCCTGGCACTGGTTGCCCAGAGAAGCTGTGGCTGTCCCATCCCTGAAAGTGTCCAAGGCCAAGCTGGATGATGCTTTGAGCAACCTGGGATGGTGGAAGGTCGTTGGCAGGGAAGGTTTGACTGGATGATCTTTGAAGGTCCTTTCCAAGCCAAATCATTTTGTGCTTCTGTGAATGGGAATTATTGCAAACCATTAAAGCAGGACCTGCTCTTGAATTGCCAAATGAATGTTTCATTGTGATTCCAATATCCTGAGATGGGGATCCTGTGGCATCATAGACACACTGCACAGCTCTGTCCTGAGGGCTGGGAGTGATGCAGGCACTTTCTGAACCACCTGCTTTTAATACCCATCTTAGAAGAGCCTCGAACACAGAGTGTGTCTGGTTCTGTTACTCCAGAAACAGCAGAACAAAAGGAACCCTCCACACAAGTCCTGCAAACCTGGCCTTTCCTGCTGTTGCTGCATTTTCAGATCTTTGAAAGATCTGGAAACAACTGGGGAAGAACTTAAGCTGTGATGTGAAAAAGCTCAAGTTCAGTCCTGAAACCTGAAGTCAGCTGTTAGAAGGAGGCACAGCTCTAGCAGACCCCTGTGTGTCCTTCCAGAGGGAGCCCTTTCCACAGGGCAGCCTCATGACATGAGGTGGGCATTTCCCAACATGAAAATCCAATGCAGCTGTCATGCAGAACAGCAGATGCAGCATGACAGTGAGAATCCTTCAGGTCTGAGAGCAGAAATTTCTGCAGTGAATGTAATCCAGGTGATAGGGGGGAAAAAAATCAAGATGGCTTTTGTTAAGGAAACCAACAGGATTGAAGCTCCAGGGCTGAGCTGGGCACATGGAGAACTGACAGTGACACTGCTTCACTGGCTGCCCTCAACACTTTTGTCTTGATGAGGAAGAATTCAGCATTCTGAACACTGGAATGAGAACAGCTGTGTCCTGCTCCCACCATGGTAAACACAGAAAAAAAATCCATTCTTTTGCAAGTGGCATTCTGCACGTCTGAGAAAATTTACTCTCAGCTCTGAATATTCTCTGAAGCGAATGCAAGGACTGACTGACAGGTGTTCAGTGGACAGGCTGTGGAGGTGTGTTATGTCAAGCATTCCACCAGGGCTACAAAACAATAGGTGTGGAAAATTAAATGCAAAATAATGTATTGCTTCATTTTCCCTGTGGTTTGCACATACTTGTTCAGAGCACAGCTCATAAGGGATTAACATCTTCCTGTGACATTCCTCCTGGTGTACAATATGGAAAAAATCACTTGGGGAAACAGCAGAAAAAGCCTCTGGCACTGAGGGCTTTCCAGCACTTCAGGAATACAAGATTTAGGCTGAGCAGTGCCAATCAATGCAGCTGAACTTCAGCGAATGGACAGGATTAAGAAAGTCTAAGAGAAATATTGGGAGTTGGTCTGACTTTGTATTAATACTGGATTCTTTGGGCAAGCCCTAATAACTTGTGTTGACATCAGAAAGGAATTCTGCAACCAGGATTTCTAAAAAAGCCCTTTTCCCCATGTTTGCCTCAAAAATGGAGAAAACAAAAGGAGCAGAGAGAAATTCACCCCACCAACTTCCCTGTAAGGAGAAAAGGGAGGGAAGAGCCCACAGCTCACATTGCCCAAACATCTCCAGGAGCTCCTTGCACAGAGCTGCCAACACCAAGCACTTCCCTGGCACCCATTCCAGGGGCAAGTCAGGACATCCCAAGGACCTGTGCAGGGTCAGAGGATTTTAGGCCTGACATCTGTTGATGACAGAAATATTTAAACCTTCCTACTAAACTTTGAGTTTGTCTGGGCACGGCACAGGGGCCACAAGGGCAGGACAGGGCTGGTCTGCATTGGCTGCAAAGCCCATCTCCCCCGGGGGTGGTGGCAGAGGGAGGATGGGGAGGGAGGATGAGGAGGGAGGATGGGGAGGGAGGATGGGGAGGGAGGATGGGGAGGGAGGATGGGGAGGGAGGGTGAGGAGGGAGGATGAGGAGGGAGGATGAGGAGGGAGGATGAGGAGGGAGGATGAGGAGGGAGGATGAGGAGGGAGGGTGAGGAGGGAGGGTGAGGAGGGAGGATGAGGAGGGAGGATGAGGAGGGAGGATGAGGAGGAGCCCTTTGGTGTTCAGTGGCAGCTCTGCTGGGCTCCTGTTGAAGGGCAGCAGTCCCTCCATGGCTGCAGGGTTCTCTGCTCAGGCCTGGCTCCCCCCCAGCCCAGGATATTGCAGCAGTGGGGGATCAGCTCCACGCTGCTGCCCAGCCCCTTTGATGAGCCCCTGGTCCCACACTGCCAGGACACAAGGTTATTTTCTGAGCAGGCAGCCAGGTGAGTCAGGTAGCAAATGCCATTTGCCTCCTGAGCTGTGCTGCCCTCCAGGGCAAGGATTTAGGATGCAAGCTCAGGGAAGGAGAGGGGTTACAGGGATTGAGCTGTGTTGGCCCATGTTTCTGTCACGAAGCCAAACAGAGCAGTGCCCCTGAACAAAATGGCATTTCCTTACCCCCTTTACTGACCTGGCTGTGAAACAAAGCAGCAACATCCCTCCCAAGGACTTGCTGCAATGCCCTTTCTCACCTGTTGTTTTTTGTTTCTGTTTTGGAGCAGCAGTCGGCACCCAGCTCTAAAGAGGCTGCCACATGCAATTACAGAGGGAAGGTCTTGAAGGACACAGTGCTGAAGCAGAGAGACATTTGAAATAAACTTAAAGGGAACAGCTTTGTTTAGCTGTGTGGCCTTTGGCTGCCCTGTAATTCTTTATGTCGATTATAATAGAAAGATCAAATTTCTCATTTTCTCACCTCTGTATCGAGAGAAATGCAAAATTTCTTACACTTGATCTCTCTGAGCCCTCTTTTCCCAGATTTGCTTACCAATACTTTGTCACTGTCACTTCCTTGATGATGACCTGCTTGTATTCATCCGTGCATTCAGAAGAGTTGCTCTGGTAAATACAAAGGTCTCATTTTCCAAATCCCATCCCAACAGCACTTAATTCATGGAGCAACCTATTTCTGTCAGTTGCTTCCTTCTCTCCAGGCCTGCCTGTCTCTGTTTGATTTCATTAAAAATTAGCATGGATTGAAGTGTGAATTGAAGGCCAGGATATTCCCCCATCTTTGAAAACACAGAGAGGTCCAGAATGAGGCATCTTCTGTACCAGGGAATATTATCCTCATGGCACTGCTCTTACTTTCTCCTTCTTGATGATGTGTGAGGACCCTGGGAAGGTTGACCTGAAACAGAGACTGGACAGAGCTGGAGAATAAAGTAGGGATTTATTGAAGGGCCTTTAGGGTATTCCTTGAGCAGGACAGGAGCCTGGCCAGGGCTACACACAAGGTGGACTTAGAATGGTCACAAAAAAGGACAAATGGTCACGAGGTCTCACACTTTGATAAGTTTTGGTCCATTTTCATATTGGGGTTTAATTGTCCAATTCCAGCTGCAGGCTGTGAGGTCCCATCCTTCTTGTTCCTCCCTTCAGCCACCCTTGTTTGTGCTTTTGGACCTGAAGGTTGTCCTTGGTCTCCAGCAGGAAAAGGATTTGTTTTGTCTCCCTGTTCTGTGAAGAGAGCTTACCAGCAGTTAACATGAGGCTCAGAACCACACCCCTAGGCAGCACAGAATCTGAAAAACATGAAAGCTAAAACCTAAGGCATCACAAGGACACAAGGAGGGCAGATGTGGGAAACCATCACAGTTCCAGTGTGGAGGATTTTCTTTGCAGGCCGAGTGAGGTACAGCAGGCATGGGGAAGCAGAGGATCCTCCTGCCATCCCACCCAGCCCTGGGAGCTCCCTGCCCTCCTGCCCCCTGCCCTCCTGCCCCCTGCCTGCCCATCAGGGCACTTTGAGCTTGTGAAAGAGAACGGGGCAGGGGGAACCCCTGGAAGCAGCCTGTGTCTGTCCACACACCAGAACACACACAGGTCCTGTCTGCAGCCTGACACTCAGCCAAGGTGCACAGAAACCCTCTCCTCTCTTCAGTGCTCTCAGTGCTAGAGAAGGGCCTCAGGACATGGGGAGCACCACGTGCTGTGCAATGGTCACTGTCCCTGCACCACCCACCAACACGGACAGGACAGAAATGCAAAAGGCCAAATTCCCCCAGGCACTAGAGATTCTTCTGCAGTCTGCTACCAGGTCTTGGATAAGTCAAATCTCACCTCACAGCAGTTATCTCTGAGGAGTAACATGCAAAATCCGTGTATACTTTTATTTTTAATCTTCAGCTGGTACTTTGGGAGGCTGAACAAAGACACAGACGTGTTGAGGATTCTACCAAGGGTGCATCTGTCTCCAGATGAAAGGATCCTGACATCAAACTGACTGCAGCTGGGCTGGAAAAAGTTTTAAATCACTGCGATCAACACAAGTTTTGCACCAAAGTACAAATACACATGCCATGATTTCCTCTGGGTGACAGGCAAATCCTGTTATTCTACTTATGAATGGGCCTCATTAAGTAGGAAAAAAATTGTTAGTGCAACCTGTTCCTTTTTAAATTAAATGTATTAAAGTTGATAGATACCCCTAATTCTCTGCTCAGCCTTTTATGCATTGCAATAACGCTGCTCCCATTGTTAGGGAAAGTCTTGAGTTTGCATAATCTGCTTTTCATTTCCCTGGCAGCTGCAGATCTTTCTTGGGGGCTAAATTAAAAACAGTTTCTTTCAAGAATCCACCAGATCTTGCCCTCCTTTTTTCTCCCTGTACCTACAAGTTAGGGAGAAAAAAGAAAACAAAACCATCCCAACGAGCATTAAATGCTATCAGATGAGGCTGGAAGGTCACCTCATCCATCACTCTGCCCTCAGGCAAAAATCAACTCTGCTTAAGCCATCCCTGACAGATGCTCACCTAACTCTAAAAAACATCCATTGATGATTTCACAGCCCATCCCTTGGCTTACCTCCTGCCTCCAAGTCTGACCCCAGTGTCCCTTACCACAGCCAAAGCTCCTCACTGCTTGTCCTGTCCACACTGAACTTGGGAAGATTATTTCTGCTTGCAGAAGAGCACTTCTCCCTTTGAAACAGACCTTAACACAGGTTAAGCTTTCCCAGGCCTTTCACTCCTCTCATTTATTCCAAATACGTCTGTCTGCAGCCTGGACAGCTCAGCCCTGTTTCAGAGCCTCAAGTCAAACACTCCCCAGCCCATTCCTGCTCCTGCTTTAATTCCTGTCCCTCAGAAGTGAGTGGAGAACAGAGCAGCTCGAGGTTTTTGCTCCTGGGACAGGCACTGAGAGGATTCCAGGATGGGTGGATGGAGGATTTCAGGCTGTGAGCACCACCTGCACCCTGGCACTGGTGCCAGACAGGCTGAGCCCATGCCCAGCTCCCAGGTGGGCAGCTGGGTGCTCACACAGCTCCTGCAGCCCCAGGCCAGCCAGCCCAGCCACAAAACCCACAGCAGTTTGAGGACAGCACCACAGCAGTGAGAGAAATACAGGAAATGAGCTCTGTGTGGGGAGAACTGGGGAAAAACCCCAGGAAGTTTAGAAGAGGAAGGGGAAAGAAGCTGGGTGATAAATTGAAATGTGCAATCACCTTCTTTGCCCCACTTCAGCCGTGTAGAGCTGACCCTGACTGCAAAAGACACTCCTATTTCCTGAGAGGCAGCAAAAAGCAAAACAAGGAATGAAATCTCCCAGTCAGCAGAGGCTTACAGTAGCACTGAGAACTGGCATTCTACATGCCATGTCCCAAAGCCCTAAGCCTTGGGGGCTTGGGGATTTCTGTAAGCTGACAGTTTTTGCTCTGGGACATGGCTTGGCCACTGCCTGGCTCCGTGCACAGATTTCCTGGCTCTTCCAGCCCTGCAAGGCTGCTCACTCCTGTGTTTTGGGCCACCCTCAAGCAGTGCTGGGCTCAGCTCCCAGCTCAGGGGAAGCCTCCTGACCCAGCAGAAGCAGAGGATGTGATTGTGGGTGCCTGAAAGGCACAGGCCACCAGCACAGCTCAGCTGGCAGGGCAGGGCAGGACAGGGCAGGGAAGGGAAGGGAAGGGCAGGGAAGGGTAGGGAAGGGTAGGGAAGGGAAGGGCAGGGCAGGGCAGGGAAGGGAAGGGCAGGGCAGGACAGGACAGGCAGAGCAGGACAGGGCAGGGCAGGGGAGGGCAGGACAGGGAAGGGCAGGGCAGGACAGGGCAGGGCAGGACAGGACAGGGCAGGGCAGAGAAGGGCAGGGAAAGGCAGGACAGGGCAGGGCAGGACAGGGCAGGACAGGGCAGGACAGGGCAGGACAGGGCAGGACAGGGAAGGGCAGTACAGGGCAGGGAAGGGCAAGGCAGGGCAGGGCAGGGCAGGACAGGGAAGGGCAGTGAAGGGCAGGGCAGGACAGGGCAGGACAGGGAAGGGCAGGGCAGGGCAAGGCAGGGCAGGGCAGGGCAGGGCAGGGAAGGGCAGGACAGGGAAGGGCAGGACAGGGAAGGGCAGGACAGGGAAGGGCAGGACAGGGAAGGGCAGGACAGGGAAGGACAGGGCAGGACAGGGAAGGGCAGGACAGGGAAGGACAGGGCAGGGCAGGACAGGGAAGGGCAGGGCAGGACAGGGCAGGGCAGGACAGGACAGGGCAGGGCAGGGCAGGCAGCCCTGCTGGCATCTCCCCTGGTGCCTGCTTTGCCCTGCCCTGCTGTTCCAATCACAGCAATTGTGCCCCGTGCCAGCTGCAGGGAGGCACAGCCCTGACAAATGGGATCTAAGTGCTCCTTAAGGACATTGCTGCAGCACTCCCAGCTGTTACACTCATCTGGGAGGATTTAAAGGTATCTTGTTAAAGACCTAACACAATGTCAGCATTAAGGGTTTCCTCCTGTTTCGCCTCCCAAAGTGTCCCATCCTACGGAGTTTTATTAATACAGGTTGAAATTTCCAGATTTAAAGGCTAATTAAATCCCACTTAAAGCTTTCACAGAGGGGATTAGCTGGAATTTACCCACTGCTAATGCTGCTGTTTTGGAGATTCTTGTTTTGGAGTCCTTTGTGTGGAGAAAATGCAACTAAAAACGCCTTTCCTGGGGAGACCAAACCCAACTTTGCACATTTGGACACGGAGAGAAGTGATCCACACAAATAAAACAAAGCAGTCCACACCACCACAGCGAGCCTCTGGTTACAGTGCCTGTGAAATACCAAACCTTCAAAGATACCAAGCCAGAGCTTAGGGAATTTACCATATTCCATCTGAAAAATTAAAATTATACTGTTCCATTCTGTCTATGGTTTAAGAGGAATAAAACTTATTCCTATAACTTACTGTCATTGGCTTACATATAAGAAAAGATATTTAGAGATAGATAAAATGATCTACATTTTTAGATAAAAAGGCAAATATGTTGGAGTATCACTCAATTGAAACTAAATTCCAATGCATTTGATTTCACCCACCTGTCACAAAATGCTGAATGGAAGAGCACAGGCAAATTAAACATTTTTCTATTTTACAGAAAGGAAAAAGTCAATAAGCATGTTCATTTTTACATTTATTTGACAAAAAGGTGTACACAGTATTAATCTTTGCAAAATAATAATTGTGTATGCACAGTGGATGGTTTTGAGACCACAGTTAGGGACACAGTGTGTGACAACATTGCACAAGCAGTTCTTCCACAGAATCTTATCTTTCCAGTATTAAAATATATCAAATAGGCTGTGACTCTTTTATTTATTGTGATGAGGTAAACATTTCTTCCTTTAGAGTAGTGTGGCTTTTATGTACCTTCAAGAAAGCTGCTAACCATATCCTCCTCCTTCATTCTGTCAATAACTACAGACCTAGTGGCATATTTATTGCTGTTCTAATGGTCACACATTTTCTCCTTGAGCAATATGCAGAGAAAGGAATGGAGAAGGAAAAACCTGCAGGAATTGATGATAGCAACCTCTCTGCACTATTTGTGTCAAGAGCCAAAGATTAGTGCAGATAATTTGTTTTGAATGTAACAGTTTTAATGGAAATGTCAAGAAAAATTTATTTACATTTTTCTAAGCAGAACACAGTATTGATTAGAGCTGCTCAAAAAAATCACAATTAGGAATTTATTTTGTAAATTTTTGTATCTCTGCCCATTTACAAGACCAGATCATAATATCCCTCATTTGTTCACTGTTCAAATTTATTGATGATTTTCAGCACATAATTCCCGGGCAGAATGAGATTTGTACAAAGTTATTTAGTTACACAAGATCTTTAATATTGCCTTCTGTTCCCTGAATGAATGATTTGAGTAACTAACAGCTTGAATTTTGACTGCTGCAAAGGAGTATATAATCAAAATGAATCTTGGTCAATATCTGAATATTGAAACTTAGGGGTTTTTTTCCTTATGCATACTTTTACTGATGGCCTGAGAAGTCAAATACTTTAAAAATGGAAAAGTTCATTTGTGTTTTATGCCAAATAAATTAGAAATGGTTGTTGGAAGTTAAATCAGCTGAAGAATTCTCCATGCTCCTGAGAGAAAACTGCTTCAGTTTCACATCTTACTTTAATACCTCACAGCAGTGACATTTTAAAAAGTTAGCAGCCATTTCCTTAGTGGCAGAAACATCCTCCTGGAGCCCCCTGGATGGCATTGCCACACCTGGAAATACAGCAGGGCATTTCCAAAAACTAGAAAGGAAAGAAATCACATTTCAGTGGTTTATAGGCACGGTAAGGGTGGGAGTTCCTTTCACTACTCCACCCCCTTTTGCTATTGTGAGGTATCCATTGGCATCAACAAAAGAGAATCATCTTAAGGCAAAACCAGTGATTTCCAGAAAAAGAAAATAAACATCATTCGTTTGAATAAAAATAGGATTGTAAGCACAGCTTTTTACATTATTGTAAAAGTCCATAAAAATATAAACCCACTGTTAGTCTGTTGACTCTTTACAATATAAAAACATGAATGAAAATATTGTGAAATAGCTGACCTAAAAGTGTTTGATTAAAGAACAATTCTGTTGACAGAAGTCAATTATTACTTATTTTGTCTTATCATGATTTTATCAGTGACAGTTTTGGAAGGAGACACAAAGAAGAGCTTTAGGGAGTGAAGTTGTGACTAACAAAAAGTTGTGACTAACAAAATTACCAAAATCAGATAAAGACATACAAACTCCTGAAGATTATAGCTGCAAAATTTCTGAAGCCCAACTTGCAAGCCTTTGGCCAGATATGTCCAGTGAAGGTCACCAAGCCTGGTGACTGCTTGGGAGAATTCCAATAATCCTGTGGAACAGCAGCAGGAATTCTGCCTGGTGAAACACAAGCACTTTCCATGAGAATAATCTTATTTTCTGGCCACACTTGCCACTGCCTTCTTGGCTGCATCCTCAAGGTCATTGGCAGAGGTGATGGGGAGCCCACTTTCACTCAGAATACGCTGGGCTTCGAGGACATTTGTTCCTAAAAGACAACACCAAATATAATTAGTAATGAACATTAATGAATAAATGAAGATCTCCTAGCATTACTGTGAAAAATCAGGTGATGCCTCAAACATTTCAGTTTAGCAGCAGATTAAACGAGTGCCTCAGCCTGAGCTGGGAAGAAGGAGCTCTTCATTCCAGTGACAATTGTGACAGACAAAGCAATCTGATAATGGCACTTGTGTGCACCACAGGGGCTTTGGGGAGATTAGAGGGTCAGTGCAGCCTCCCCCAGAGCCAGCAGGGACATCCAGCAAGAGCACTGGGTAATGGACCACGTACCAGGCTCTTCTGAAGGCATTTATTAGCCACAGTCAGCTACAGCTAATCAGTGAGTCAACAATAACTAAAATTTACCTGTGATAACTCACAGCTGCAAAATGGGCTGTTGAAAAGCAAAAGTTTGGGTAAGCCTGAAAATTTTACTGGGTTTAAGCTGCTCCTGAACATGCTTTTGCCTTTTTACTAAAAACAGGGAATACAGAGGACTCTGAGGTATTCAGCATGACACCAATCCCTCCTCTGTTTATAACTGTAAATTATTATAATCACAGAAACATTTAGGTAGGAAAAGACCCTTAAGATTTTTGAGTATGACTGGAAACCCAGCAGTGCCAAGGCCATCAATAAACCATGGCCCTGAGTGCTATGTCTAACCCACCTGAAGGAGAATTTATGATTACACAGCACAAGGGCTCCAGTTTGTATGGAAAAAGCTCAACTTCAGTCAACAGACTAAAGCACAGGAAAGGAAAAAAATCCAAAGCTGAAAAAGATATTTCAGGAAAATATGTTTTCCCCACTTTTCACACTTATCTAAAAGACAAGAGCATCATCTTCCCATTTAGTCTATCTCATTCTTTTTGGAGAATGAAGAGTAACAGAAAATCTGAATTCTCCAGAGCTTTCTCCAGCAAAGCCAAGTGACATTTTTGATCACTGCTATGCTCTGCACCACAGAAGAATCTGGAGCCAGAATCCTACTGAGGAAGCAGAATCCACACTAGTCACAAGCACCCTGAGCTGATCCTCTTCAGAATCATTTCTATCCTCCTCCTCCATGTCATGTTCCTTGTTCATTTGCCATGTCAAAATGCTTAATTACTTTGTAATTCCTAGACCTAGCAAAATGAATTTTAATTATATTTGGAGCTATACACTAATTATACCTTTAATTATTAACCAAGCAAGAAGCATACTCTTTACTGTGCAACTGCCAGAATGCTCATTTTAAAGGCTGATTTTTTAATATATATATATATATATTTTTTTTTTTTTTTCTGGCAGATTTCATAAAACATCTGAAAAAGGTACCACAGAAGCAGAGCATTTCAAAAGCCTGTTTCATCAGCATGCTCAAGTCAGGATTCCCACTCCTGGCACTGAAAAGGACCAAAGACATCCCTGCCACAGCACTTTGTGATGGGAGAGGCAGGATCAGGGGAGGAATGTGGGACCCCATCTGCTCCCTCTGCAAAGGCACTGGCAGGACAGGTCATGCCTCCCATTCTTGTGCAGAGCACACGCTGTAGGGTTTGTGTGGGAAGGTCAAAGACATCTGAAATCTTTGACAGAAGGGGGATTTGGTTGCTTAGTAACACCCAGAAATGTACAGAACTTTTTCTACAGGAAAAAAAAATATTATGAGCATAATATTTGGTATTTGTTCAAGTATCCTATATAACATAAAGTGGAGGCTGCTACTTGTCAGCCCAGCACTGCACAGGGAGGCAGGAGCCATTCCCAAGGTTCTCTTCCCTTTGGAGACCCTCACATTTGTACAGTAATTCCCAACATGCCTTAAAGGTTTTGTCTTTTATTGAGATACAAGTGTGATAATCACTTAAAATAGTCAAGAGTGTACTGATCTCTCAAATAGGATTCTACAAAACAAAGTGTTACGAGGAGAAAAAAATGGGAAGAGGGAGATTTTCCTGGAAATTTTCCCACTCAGGAAAAAATTATTGTGCTGTTTGTGATAGCCATGTATTTAAAACTAACTTTTGCTCTTCACTAAGTGGCCAATATTAATTTACTAACGGGTCAGAGAGGGAACAATGCATTGGATCTGCTCTGCACTGCATTGATTGCTCTCCACACCACTTGTCTAACATGCATTACAAAATCAATACAAAACACAGGCCCCTGAGAAGGGAGGGGGAGTTTATGCAGGGAAATGAAATGATGAAAGCTGAAAAAACAAAAAAAAAAAAATCTCACAGCAGTCAAAAGTGTATGAATACATTTTGTATTTCTTAAATAAAACACTTTTATAGGCAGGCCATACAACTAAACACACTTTTCAGCAAGCATTTCCTTTGCTGCAATTCTCTTTTTTTTTAGGGATAGCCTTTTATCCCATTGTGATTAAGTATTTTAGCTACGTGGAGAATATGGAAATTATAATGAGCCTGCTAAAAGCAGAGGCAAAAGATTTAAAATTAAACATTCTGAAAACACTGGGAACATTTAGGAATCTACAAAGAATACCATCTTGTTGCAACAGATGTTAAAATAAACAAATAAGGAATCCCACTTTTCCAGCATTAACCTCCTGCCACTGGATGGTGTCAGAGAACTGTAAACAGAGTTCCATATCCAGGCTATCAGAACAATCTGCCCTTCACCTACCCTGCAGCCAACAGAGAAAAGGTGAAAATCCACAGGGCTGGAGGCTGTGGGGCTTTGTTGTTGCTGGGTTTTATTGTTTGGGGGTTTTCTGTGTGTGTGTGTTTTAGTTTTTTGTGGTTTTTTAAACTGGATTCTATGAAGACAGTGGCTTTCTAATTAGAAGTTTTTGTCTTCTGACACATATTACTGTCAACAACACCACAGAAAACCTGGAAAGATGTAATTTTATTGGCATGTACCTCCAGGCTTCGTAATCTAAACATCCTCCTGCTGAAAACCTGGGTTCTGCAACAACCTCTCAGTCTGTGTAAATGCACCCTCACATTTACACTTCTGTGGACCTGAAATCTCTGCTACCAGTAGCAAAGCAAATGTATTCAACTCATTACCAAAAAAATCCCACTAATGAATATTCCAAGCATGTCTCTACCAGTGGTGAGATTACACCAGCACACACTGGGAGAGGTTGGATGAAAATCAAACAAATAAAACATGCCCAGTCACTCCATATGCAGGATTTGGATTGCATTCCCTGACTCACTTGGGCTGCCATAAACTCATCAGGAACAGGCTAAATGGTCACTGCTTAATGCTGGTGGTTAGAGAGGATGCAGGGTTCTGCAATGCCATTTCTGGCTGTTCACGTAAATAAGGGGCTAAGACACAGTTACAGGCATTTGCTGTGTGCCAACAAATATATGAATAAAATAAAAAAATACTCTGATTGACCCAAAACATTCTGCCATGACAAAAAAATGTCCCAACATGCAGAATGTCAGTTATTATTAGTGACATGAGCAGGTTGTGCCCATGCTGCAGAAAGGGTCCAGCTCTGACATGCTGAGTGCACTGAGCCAAATCTCCCCTGGCAGGGATCCAGGCAGAGCACTCCTGTCTTCCCACACCCTGCAAACTCGTGGCCTCTCAGCTCCCAAACACAGACACCTACTGGAGAATCAGGGTTGAAGTTCAGCACTAGTTAACCTCCTTCAACAACATTTGATTTGAGGTTTGGCTGCTGCCAGGCTTTAATTGGTGAGCTTTAGGAAGGGAACATCCAAAGTTTTGGTGGCTCACACACCTCACACCTGTTGGCTCTGCAGTCAAGAATGAACCAACTTCCCTGTAAGAGACAATTAAACTTTATTCTGTCCACTCCATTTGCTCTTTCCTACCTTAAACTTTCCCCAAAGAATATTTTAATCTCTGCCTCATGTCTACATCCTAACAGGGAAGGGCACATTTAAATTTGTGATGAATGTCTAAACCCAAGATGTCTGAATAGGCTGGTCTGAATGAAGTTGTAAGTGGGATTTTGCAACATGTCATTCTTCTCCCTTGACAGGCAGTTTGGGATACTAAAAATCAAAAAATCAGGCACACATACTAAACTATACCTGCAGACAAGATACACAAGCTGGAGCAAAATTTTACTGGTGTGTAAAAGATTTCTGAAGATACTAGAGTATTTTAGATTCTGAAGAACACACAAGGTCACTAATCACATGAATGAAAAATATAAAAAATTTTGCATTAGACATTTCTATGTGAATTTCAATACATCAAGTAGTTTTGATTTCTCCCAGTCCTTCTTGCCCTGTGACCACAGAAGGAGAGAATTCATTTTTTGAAATGGAGAGGATGTAAAATTTCCAGCATAGGAAGCAGGTATCTAATTCACAATTCTTTTTTATTCTTCCCTCTTTCCATCTAACTCTGAGCTACATAAATAAGAAGCAAGGTTTGGCTTCCCTTCAGCACTCCTAGTCAGTTTTCACCAAACTTATCTGAAGTGTATTAACTTTTAAAGGGAAAAAAATCCTGCATAAACCCAGCAGCAGTTACTTTTCTATCTGTAGAAGATGAAATCTCAAATATGTGGTTTCTCCATTTGTCCATGAGCTTTTTAAACAATAATCCTGTGTCTCAGCTGGTGAGTTCTTTACTGATAAGGCAAGCAAACATATGTAATTATAAAGTTACCATTTTCAAAGAGGAGAGTAATCCTTTCTTTATCCACTGGTAAAACGGCTTGTAATTATTATACAACTGAGAACAAAGATTTGTCCTCAGAATCCCACTAAATCAAGACAGATTTGACTGATTAAAACTCGAGTCATCAAGACACTTGTAGTACAGTGCATGTGGGCAAAGAGCCTTTAAACTGCAGGTCACAAATCTGTTAGATTTATGGGAATAATCACAAACCTTCTGCTGGGAAAATGTTCAAAATGGAAACCCAAAAGAGTGCTGGTTCCTTTTTCTCCTTTTGAACCGTAAAATGTTATCAGTGATGTTTTAAAAAGTCTTGGGTAGTCTTACTACTTCCACAGCATTCATTTTTAATTCAAAATCCTTGTAAGTTTAAATAACCTGGTGTGAGTTCAAAGAACAATGAAGGTGATTAAGGATCCAGAGGGATTGATTTCTGAGGAAAGATTAAAAGGACCAAACATACATGAATTGCTTGGTTAGGTGATTACGGAGGCAGAGAAAACAGCAGTGTCTTGCTCACAGTTCCAAAGCACAACATCTGAATATTGTAAGCATCATAACTCTTTGTTTAGGATGAACATGAGGAATAAGAGGAGGAATTAAAAATCTTCTGAGATAAAGATTATGCAAAATTAGGAGTTTGCTGTATTATTCTGGGAGAGAGCTTCCTAAAGAAAATGTGGTACTGCCATTTCCAAAGTCAGCAACCAGTCTAGGAGAAACATCATTACAGCTCTAGCAAAGAGTGAGCAATCCTGGGAAGATGGCAACCCAAAGATGTTTGCATTTCTGTCTGTATTTGACCTCTGTGGATGGAGCAGAAAATGCCTCAAAGGCTGCAGGCACAAGCGGAAGAGGCACCTCTGCAGGGCTTTCATTCTTACTTCTGTGCAATCATGGAATTATCAAAATTACAGGAGAAAGGCCAAGCAAACACAGTGGCAGACCCAGCAAATTGCAGTTTAAAATGACCAACTTCTTGCTCTTCTTGTTTCTTTTATAACAGTCTCAAATATCACAACAGAAACATCTTGTTCACAGGAAAAACTAATGGCTTTTTCAATATTTCTCTTAAAAAGCAGCAGTTACAGCAGCTGAGAACTCTCACAGATCTGACAGATAAACTTTCTCCCAGCTGTGAAAGACAGGAAAAGTTTTTTTGCTATGACAAAAAGTGAAACAACTTTGCCTAGAGCTGATAAACAATGAGATTTTATATAATGAGACTTTTCTGCTTCTAAGCAACATCCATCAGTCTCTCCTTCATCCATATTAAACTTTTTAATCAGTCTCTTAAGGTGTTGACTGGTGCTACACCATCCAAAGGAAATTTTCACAATTTATTTCTAAAATCCATTTTAGGGTATTTAAACTTCCCTGCACTCACCACAGAAGAAATGCCAGCACGTGCAGTGCAGCATGAGAAGGAGGGAGGGGAAAGCTCTCCTGAAAACTGTATTTCAGTTTCTCCTGGAACACAAAAGGAGCATCCCCCTGACCAAGGGGCTCTGCGGGCATCCTCAGGAACCCTGGTGAGGGTAATTTGTGAAAAGTAAAAAGCCTGATGCATTCAGAACGTGTTTTCCTCCCCCTTCTATCACAGTGTGAAAAACCACCTCAGTATTGCAGCTCAGGTCCATCAGGGGATGCATTTCCTCCCTTCATCACCAGAGCAGAGTGACAGGATGTTTTATGCTCTTTACACACACACAAACATGAATATGGATGGTTTGGAGTAAGAGGCCTTAACACCCACACACAAATCCCTGTGTTTTCCAAACCTGCCTGGCCAAAAAGAAATATTTTCAGCTTACCAGGGCTGTGTGCTGATTGCAATCAAGGCACTTTTCACTCAGTGGCAGGAGGCTCTCCCTCCTTCAGGGCACTTCTCAGAAATGAGAGGCAGAACTCCCCTCCCACTGCCATTAAAGTCTGTGACTGCCAAGAGTGCTTGTCCTCCTCTCTCTTTGGCTTTTTTTTGTTCTTGAGAAACAATGCTGGATGCACTAAAGAAAAAATATTCCTTGCCATTACCAAATCTTCTGGTTTTTATCAGATTTTAGCTGGATTGGGCTAAAATCTGATAAAATTTGGGGGTTTGGGCAGAGGAACACGTTACAGTCATTTCTCTCTCAAAACCACTTTTTCTACCATCTTTCTTTTAATTATGGCACTGGTGTAAATTTAAGAAAACTATATTTTGCTGCAGGTTTAGCAATAATAGAACTGCATTCAGTAAAAAAAAAAAAAAAATTGAAAAAGAAATACCTTCCAGTAAACATAAACTTGCATCAAAACAATTCCTATTTGCATTGCAAATCTTACAGGCAAACTCATAACACTTCCATTGCAAAATTTCATTGCTTCCAGTACCATCAGGGAGCATAAATGCAGAAATATGAGTTTATTGATTTAAGGCTGTGCTATGGATGAAGAATTGGACATTGTGTGGGAACAATGTGCTTAGGAGAAGAAGAAATTCTGAGTGAATTACTGAGAACCTGAGGGCTGATTTTGGTCTGAATCCAGCAGCACTCACCTTCCAGTCTGACCACCAGAGGTACTTTCAGCTCCAGCTCTTGGCAGGCCTTGGTGATACCATTGGCTATGATGGCACAGTTCACAATCCCACCAAAAATGTTTACAAGGATTGCTTCAACCTGTAGGGAAGAAACCAAGGAGGAATTGAATGGGGGCATGTTTATGTTTTGACTTTGTTTTTTAAATAAACACAGGTAAAAAGATGCAAACCAGGATACCAATTCCCCTCTGGCAGGCATATTCTCATTTATGGAAGGTACAAGCTTCACCTCTGCACTCAGAGAATTTGAGTCTGAGTCTATTGTTGCTCCAGTGTGAAGCAGTAATTAATTGTCTTGGTCTAAACTGGCATGGTAATTAATGTCATAATTAAAGTATTTACAAAAAAAAGGGGGGAATTTCTATCTATAAATATAAATCAAAAGACCTTAATCTATAGTTTGATTATTTTTAAAATGTGTTGAATAATCATCTGAGGTTGGAGTTCAGAAAACACAGGGTATGAATGTGTGATGCACATGCAATGAAATATTCATGTGGACACTTCACAAAACAATCTGGATCTTCACTTCATCACAAGCACGACAGAGGAAAAGGTAATATACTTGCCCTGACTTGATAAAGAGAGTAAAAATCCCTTCTAATTAACAAGGAGAGGCATGTAATGAAGAGCATTCATTACAACAGGTTAACTGATAACCTCAAAAAACTGCTATTCATCAGTTCCTAGAAACTGCAATTTCTCCACCCACTTCACAATTAAATTGCCCTTCACAACACACAAGACATTAATACATAAAAGATATTAATATGATTTCTCCCCAGTTGATAAGGCAGCATAATATTAACCCAAGCCCACATCCCAGGCTCCCAACCAAGCCTTAGCACATTGAGGACACCCCAGGGATGCAGCCCTGCTGTTCCTCATTCCTGAGGATGAGAAACCCAACCTTGGGGTGCTCTACAAGAATCTTCACTGGGGGTCACAAATGAGCTTTGCCACAACTGTGTTGACTCAAAACCAGGATAAAGAAGGGATTAGGTGTGAAGGGATGCAGTATCACTGCACTGGTGCACGGTATCAGCTGCAATCATGCTGAACTCACTGCACCAGAGGAAGGGATTCACTCTGCCCAGCTGCAGGCAGCCAGGCTCATACCAGCACCAGGAAAATTCCCTGTGGCCATGCACGTTCATAGCTCTGCACATCAGGTTTTACATCTCTCCACAGACAAAACGTGACAATTAACTCCTGTGATGTGCACACACACACAAGGAGCTCAGCACTGGTGGTAACACTGCCATCCACAGTGCAAGAGGAAAATAAAACATCTCATCAGATGCTTTACTTCCCATAAGACAGGGACACCTTTCACTGGGCCAGGTTGCTCAAAAGATGCATTTTCAGTTCAAGGAGCCTGTGTATGGCTCATGGTGTGGCTTCCTCATCACAGGCAGAGCATGGGCACCAGAAGGAAATTTATACCCCAGGCACACAAGAACATACAATTTAATTGGTTTTATAACTCTTCCTTACAGTCATATTGAATGCACGCATTTACCAGTTAAGGGTTCTCTGGATTTTCAGCTGGTGATGCCATTGCAGTTATTTATTTCACCTTTGTGTTCCAAAATCCTTCACTCTACAGAAGCTACCAAGGGTAAAACCAAAGAAGGCCCCTTCTCTGCCTTGTTCCCATTGCTTGTGCACACACAAACATTCCTGGTGTTAGGAAGTTAAACCTAAGAGGAAAAACAGAGCCCTTCCAACTCTTATCCCATTAACCCTGATGGCAGAGACGTCTCTATGCAAAAGGCTTTGGTGTTGAAACATCCTGGTGATGGATTCTAACACTGGGACACGCCACAGACAGCTCTCCACCCTTTCTAATACATCCTCCTAATTCAGGGACATTGCACCAGACATGTGACAGATCAACTTAACCAAGTGTGTTTACATTATTCGAGATAAGGAGGAGGATTTTATGCCCACTACAGATATTTTAATTCCTAGCGCAGACTTTTTCATTTAGGGATCTGCTTTTCAGCTTTCAAGCTGAATTCTAATCATGTCTTCTAATCCATTGGCAGCAAAAGGAAAAAAAAAAAAAAAAGAAAAGAAGGAAATTAGATGCAGCTTGGATAATTGATGTTTGTGTGCTTGGCTTTAATAAAAATACACTGTTAAATTAGAGAGGAGTCTAAAAGGATTCAATCAATAAGGAACTGAATCAGGTAGGGAATTCGATCTTGGGTTTTATGGTAATCTTCCCAATAAGCCAGAAGATCAGTTCAAATTATGCTGAGATTCACTTTAGCTCTGCTGAAATCTGTGGACATTGTTTATATATGCTTCTGTAGCCTGACTAGATCCTGCATTTCCAGCTGAAAGAACTTTAGCATTCAGACACAGTGGATGGATGAAGAGGTTTTCAGTGTTTCATGTGCACACAGAATGCACTATCTCTGTATTACTTAAGTCTGTGAGAAAAAATAAACCTTCTGTAGCATATCAGAACTATTATATATCCACAAGCTCAGCATCTAATGCCTATGGACTATTAGACATATCAAGGAGAGAGCAAACTGCCTGCATACAAGACAGGTTACTAAAGAGCATCATTATTCTAATTATTCTAATAACCACTTTCATCTACCTTACAATTTTTTTTGTATTTCAGCCACATTACCAAGGAAACAAAAGGTAGTAGCATATCCATGGGTCAAGCTTTTTTAATGCAGCAAAACAACTGCTAGATGTGAAATCCCCACAAAATGTACTTGCAACTGATTATGGATTCCTCTGGAGAAATAAAGGAACCCACAATGTCATGGAAACATCACCAGCAGTGTTGGCAAAACCCCACAGTCTCCCAGGCCTCAGCACCAATGCTGGGAAGCCAAAAGAATAGAAACTGAATGCTGTTAAATCTTTGCAAATACTGGAATAGCCATTAATCCCACAGCTCCTAAGTGCTGTATGAAGAGCTGTGCAGACACAGAGAGTATTTTCTCTAAAAATGAAAGTAGATATATTTATGGGTAGTTGTATCTATCTAAAATCTAAGTCACTTTATTTCTAGAACTAATAGTTTTAATTTCCAGTCACTTTTTGGTAAAGCCAGCCTTGACAAAGCCAGCAATCCTGCTTTGCATGTTTGGCACCAAAAGAAGCCCCACACTGCAAATAAATGTGACTGTGTACTGACCAGAGGAATGGTGTTAGGAGATAACTGCTAGAACTGTATTGGATCACCAACATGATCCAAAGGCTGCCAGGTTCCACTAAACTAAGAGCATTTCAGGTAGAGCAGAAGCAGCTTTAGCATAGCTGGCTGCTTTTAAAAATCAGATAGAGTGTGTGTGCATATTCTCTTATTATTTTCTCCAAAAATGCTCCCAGCCTTACCAAAACGCACACTGAGGTGTGACCATCACACACTCAGGGATGGATGGGGCAGCCCCATAAAGCATTCCACCTTTGCACAGCCCATCCATAAATCCACAGCCCACCCATAAATCCATGCAGGATGTCTGCAGCTGCTGCTTCTCACCCTGCTGACCTCGAGCCTGCACCACCCACAGCAGCTCTGCACCAAAAAGAGAGGGGACAAACCCCTGACACTGGCAAGTTGTAGCTCCTCTTTGATTTCCCACTTTTGCTGCTGTAGTGGTGTCTTCCTTTCCTCATCACGTCAATAAAATGCAAACCCAGCACAGCTGTCACCACAGAACAGCCACAACAGGTGCAGGATTGCAGCGTGCTGCAGCACCAGCAGATCCTTCCTACAGGGCAAACCCTGATTCTCACATAAAGCAGACACCCAGACATGGATGCAGTTGAACTTAGATGAGGTTTCATCAACACTGGGAGAAGACCAAACATGGGAAGCCCCATAAAGAACTTGTTCTGCTTTCCCTCTCCCTCCCCAGCCCATGAACAACCCCTGTCCTGTGCCTGAGTTCTAATTTTGGGAACCTTTTTCACAACTCTCCCCACATTATCTCATCTGATGACAAAGACCTGCAACAGTTTCCAATTATTCACAGTGTTCCATGCATACCTTGAGACTTTGTACACATCTTTTCACACAGATGCATGAACATTCACAGAGTGAACTATAAATATCATACAATCACCAATATAATCTCTGGCCTTGCTGGAAATTGTGACTTTGAAGTTCAATCCATGTATTTTAGATGAAAACAAGCTTTTCAGCAACTGTCAGTAAAACTACATCTGCAGCACATTAAAAGCTGCACCAGCAAAGAACGTGCTCATGGTTTGCTTGACTGAAATCTGAAAAAAACCCACCTTTTATTTCAAGCAAACTGCATTAATTTATTGACCCCTCCAAATTCTTTAATCAGCTGGAAGTGTACCCAGTATGAAGCAGATTATATTAGTCAGGTTTCCTTCTCCAGGGTGCCACAGGGCACATCTGTGTGGAGGAGAGTGGGTTTGCATGGTACAGCTGGCAATCCTGCTCCTGCTGCAGGCTCCCAGCTTTTTTTGAGTTTAAAACACACTTTGTGTCTCCCAGTCTTTCTGGTCAGCAGTCATATTTTGTGTCTACAAAAGCACATTCTTTTACCAAATTTTAAAGTAATTAAATTGCCAGGAAATAAGCAAGAAAAGCAAGTTGGCAGCTCACTGCCAGGCATTTGTTTCCTCCCTCCTCCTCCTCCTCCCTTCAAGGGAATAATCACCAGGGGAAGGATGAAATCTCAGATCCCTCAGACATGTCACAGACTGGGGGATGCTCACACTGGATGCTGGGACACAAGCAGTGAGGATCCAGATGTATTCCCAGCCCAGGGAGGGAAAGGAGAGGTGCTGTCAGCTGGATCCAGACATCCAGAACTGCAAACATCCACAAGCCTGACAATCACTGTCCCGTACAACTTTTATATTCCCATTCTGATTTTCAGAGATGTTTTACACCTCAGACCTGAGAGAATCCCAGTTAAAAGAAGGGCATTGCCTTTTAAGAGGTAGACAGCAATATTAAGAAAAAACAAAGCACTGGGTAAAATGGGATACACAGTTCTTCACTTCGAGTCTGATGTAGTGCATTTAATTCTTCCTACTAGTCCACTGGTGTTTAATATTCATTCATTCACAGTTTACCAAATTTTCTTCAATGTGAAAGAAGTAGATCATATCCAATTCTCAATACAAAATAATAAAATGTAATAAAAGACAGATGCCCACACTTGTGTCTTCACTCTTTATCCTTCTGTTCCAACAGATAAGTCAGATGCAAACATTTTTTCTATCTCTGTGTTATTACAGCTTGGACCACAGGTCAAATGTAACCTTTTCTTATTCAGTTTTGAAATATTACTCTAATCCTCTATCTTTTTATATCAGAGAACATTTATGGTTCATTTGAAAATAAAGATTAAGCTTTCTGTATCTGAGCAGTATGAAAGATTTACAAACACAAAAACATTTGCTTAAAACACCCACTAGAGGACAGTGCAATTCAATGTGGAAAAGAAATATAAAAATCTCTTTGGAGAGGAGAGCAGGGTTATTTTTTCCTACTTAAAGCCAAACTCTATCATTTAACTTTATAAAAATTATGCAAAATATCATTCTGCCTCTTTGGGACAGAACTTTAAAAGTCTGAAAGAAAGAAGTTTAAAGAGGATGGATGAACAAAGTATGAAAGCTTGCAGTCAGGTGAAGAAATACTGATACAATGCAATTTTGAATGCCTTGCACAATTCTAAAACAGGTCAAGGTTTAAATTTCACTGGCAATGCTCCTTGTTGCCCTGGCAGGAAAAGAACTCTGATGAAACTCCAAAACACAATTCAGATTTTTTTGTCTGGGGCACCCCAACTGCTAGATAGGAAAAGCAGATTAAGGATTTTGTCCAAACCTAATTTTTGGTGTGTATCCAAGAGGTTCCTGAGCAATGCAAATTTCAATGAGAGCAAATTCCTGGTTCTGCCACATCCCACTGTTGTGGGAGGTGAGAGGGCAGTACCTGGCTGGCACTGGAGAGAAGCCTTTTTGAAATGCAGCTCCTTTAGTGCCATGCTAAGAGTCCCAAATATCACATTTTTACAAGTCAAAACTTTTGCAGGTTCAGTTTCTGGTGTGCTGAAACACCCACCCACAATTTTCGGTCTTTCCTGCTTACAGCAAAACCAAGATCTAGAATAGGACAGGAATTTATTGGCTTCTGCTGGTTTGAAAACAATTCAGCAATAATCCTCTGCTAACTGACCAGATTCCAGGTTGTGACCCTTCCTTGGGGTATGAAAAACAGGCAGGCCAGGAGGGGGCTGGAGCAGGGAGAGCTCTGGTACTCTCCAATACCAGATACCCCCAGAATGGACCACCAGGAACATCCCTGCTGTGGGATTTCCTCTTAATTCCCTGTAGCACTGACACAAAAATAAAACTTAAGGGATCAGAGCTCATTAATGGAATGAGATGAAATGATGACTGGCAAATTACACATCAGAGCACCACCGTGGGAACAGTCCCCAGAGATATTCCCTCATTCCTTTGCCCAGCTCCAAGTAGTGCATGTTTTGGGAACAGAAATATTCCAATTCCGTACACACGGCCTCCTTCAAATTCCAAAATATCATGGCAGGCGTCAGTGTGATCTCCATTTCAATGAATTTCAGTGGGAAGTCTCACACCAAGCCTGTTTTGGGAACGTTTCCCTGTGCAGGACACACACCCTGCCCACTCTGAGCCCTGGCACAAACACACCCATCACAACAATCCATCACTCCTGTGCATTCCTTGGTCTGGGATCAACTTGAGATGTTTTTAGGAAGCTGCAAACCATCCTCTGCTTCCTCTGTTGGTGTCTTGATGCCTTAAGTTTTATCTTTCATGTATTTCAGATTTTGTGCTGCCTAGGGGAGCAGTTCTGAGATCACATTCAGTGTCAGTCAGCTCTCTTTACAGAGTAGGGAGAAAAAACAAATCCTTTTCCTGCTGAACACCAAGGACAACTTTCAGCCCCAAAGCACAAACAAGGGGGGCTGAAGGGAGGAACAAGAAGGATGGGACCTCACAGCCTGGAGCTGTAATTGGACAATTAAACCCCAATATGCAAATGGACCAAAACTGATCAAAGTGTGAGACCTCGTGACTGTTTGTCCATTTTGTGACCATTTTGGGTGCACCTTGGGTGTAGCTCTGGCCAGGCTCCTGTCCTGCCCAAGTACCCTAAAGCCTTTCAATAAATCCCTACTTTATTCTCCAGCTCTGTCCAGTCTCTGTTTCAGGTCAGCCTTCCCAAGGCACCACATTCCACCTGGCCAGGCCTCAGTCAGCTCCTGTCAGAAGCCACATCCCCCCACATTAACACAGAGCAGAGTTAATTAATCCCACTTCATGATCCAGGCAGAGCAGGCGAGTGCCTGCAACCATGCAGGCGTGTTCTTTCACTGATAGGAAGCACAACCAGCTCCAAATATAATCCTTATTTATGATAATAAGGGAAAAGAATAAGGAGAAGGAAAATAAAATGTTAAGACCACAAAGCATCATTCTAGAGTATACTTGAGAATAAGGACAATGGCCTTTGGTACTGTTTTGGGGATGTAATGCAGCAGGCACTTGATAGAAAAATCGTATTTTTGGTGCATTTTTTGGCAGGATGACTTTTCTCCCAGATCATGGGTATTGGGAATAAATTTGTTCTGACTCTCATTTAAATATCTGAGCTTCAATGAGATGAACCCCTGGATGAGCAGAGCAGGCTTCAGAACAATCTAGGGAAGACAACTCCCTACACAACCACATATTGAAAGACTATAAACCACACATCTTCAGTTCTTGTGTGTCAGATGAGAGTGAAGTATTTCAGATTGCCTTTAAACTCCTCTTTGAGCACCCAGAACTAAGGGCAGTTGCATGTTTGGGCCTGATTTGGGGGATATTAATCCAGCAAAACCAAGATGCACCCACATCATCCCCTCTTTAGTGCACACTGGTCATTAAATACTCAGGGAACTCCTATTGACTGCTCCATATTAGCATGGTAAGTTATAAACACCCTCCAAACCCACTCATCCAAGACAGTTTATACAGCAGCATGACTGCAAGTAGTTCTTCCACAACAGCAAAGTCTATAAAAATTGATCCAATATTTGCTGAATTTTTTGCCTCTGCACTTCAGATTAATTTCTCAGAGGCACATCATACAATTTCTCTAATGTTTTTACTGCCTGAAGTTTCAATTAGATTTTTTTGCTAAGCAATAATCAGCTTTCTGAAAAATAATGCAGCAGTGTCATCATTATTGAAGCATGTGACACAGGAGGCAGCAGCGTGTCCCTGTTATTTCAGCAACATGTTCTGCCCTGGGGTGCCTCTGTGTACAGTTTCATCATCCTTTATGGTGTGTTAAAAGGCAGAAAGGTCAGACAAGTTTAAATCATTTGAACTAAAAACGTGCAATATTCCTCAAAAGAGGGAGCACCTGGGGAGCATGGAGATGTGATGGAATGGAGGTGGACAGGACACCATCCACAGCGTGGGCTGCTGCAGGATGAGCTGTTCAAAGGGTTGTAACTTACACTGGGTGCTGTGTGTGGTGTGTGGCAGACTCCTGGCAAATTGTCAGAGCCAGTGCTGTTAAATGGCACAATCACAAATATCCACAGCAAGGCCTGAGGGAACAGAACTGCTGATTTGATGACTTTCTGTACAAGACTTTCTGTTTGGTTCAACAGCCAATTAAATATGCATGTGTTATCAGTTTGGAGACATCTCAGGGTTTGCCTTCTCTCTTCCTTCTGGTTTGACTTTCCCCTAAGTCCAGCTGGGATGTGCCTTGCTCCAAACAGAGAGTTACTTCATAATTCAGGCAAGGAAAAAAACAAAACCAAACCACCAAAAACCAAAGCCCCACTAAGATCTGAAATCTTGATGTGAATAATATTTGAGATCTACTAGTGAAATTTATTTCCCTAAATGGAAACTCACCAGAACCTATCTTTATTTCCTCTTCAGGAATAGCCTTAGAAATACAAATACTATGTTTATTTGGAGTATCAAAGTACCGAGTAAAAGTACCTGTCACATGGGAGAAGAGAGATGAAGAACAGTTCTTCTTGTGCTCTAGAAAGGTTTGGGATCTTCCTTTTTTTTCAGCTGAGAAACATCCCTGGCTTCTACTCCCCATGCAGAAGTGAATAAAATGCTGTAGAAGCTACTATCTAGGTCAGGCTGCTTTTCTTACTGAGATAATGGAAACTTTTAAAAAGGAATTCTATACTTCAAGAAGCTTAATTAAAGTACAAAAATGCATTGTCATGGGTACTGAACTGCATATACACATCTGAAATCTCCAAATAATTAAAACACGTTCTTTTACAGTAACATCGTAGTCATCAGAAATGTGAATTGCTGTCCTCATTAGGTTCCAGATTACTACCACATAAAAATCAGCTCACTTTGAACATGTAGTAAACCAAAGCAGAACTAGTAAAACTCAGAAAGATACTTAGAAGAGTGATAAAGACACTGGACAAGCTTTGTATACAGAATATTCTAAATAAACCACAAGTTTCCATCTTAGCAAAGGAAACAGAAGGAGGATTCAGAGCCAAGCCTGCAACTAGGAAGGGAAACAGGGAACCAGGGGCAATCACTTTGTACCTGCCTCCAGGTAGTTTTATTTCTTAGTCCTTAATTCTTGTAATGAGACAGTGAAAATACAAAAGGGGTCCTTTTACTGTAATTTTCAAATAGAGCATACAGCTATACTTAGAAATGCTGCCACATTGGTTATGTCAAAAACTTATATGAGTTGAGAATATACAGCAACAAATTCCTGGGAAGAAAACAACCAAAGACTTGTAAATACCAGAGTATCAAAGATCACCAGGAAGCATCCTCAGACCCTCTTCTTGTGTTCCTCTTTACCTGCCTCTGGCTGCTGCGGGGGAGAACATCAGATCAAGGCAGATCCAAATCTTACTCAATGCAGGTACATTCTTCCAGTAAAGCACAGCTTTTCTTTAATATTTATATGCAATCCTTTTCCAAATCAAATCACAAATAGTTGGTGTTTCAGTCATGTGTTCCTTTTCATTTCACTGACTACAAAACTCTCTAATCTCAGCACCTACCATGTAGCATCAATCAGGAACATGGCACCGGACAAGTGATTTGTGATTTTAATTACTTCTTTTATTTTAATACAATTAATTCCCTGCTCTTTCCTATCCTTTTGAGGATCGGATTCCAATCAGAAGAAAATTTCTGGTACAATCTGGAAGATTCCTGGGCACAGAAATGAATGTCTGTGACTCTGTCCACATGTGGAACAAGCTTGAAAAGAACTTGTGTGTCCTCCTCCTCTCGCTTCATCCAGCCTCTGGTGCTCAGCCAGAGTTGGAGGAGTTTGCTCCTGGCACATACCAAGCTCCTGATGGAATTCAGCCTAAGCAGAATCAGGAAATTCTCCTCCCACCTTGCTAAACTCAGCCTGCAACATTCCCTGACCACCCAGCAGCTCACGCTGTGCCCAGTGACCAGCAGGACCTGCTGCCACCTCAACATCAGTGAGAATTTTTGTTCCACAAATGTCTCTTCCAAAGGCTGTCCACTCTGGCATTGAATATTAAAGACATTCAGCTCTGGACAGGACTGCAGAAAGACAGAGAATGATCTTTATCTTCTGCAAGGTTTATATAAAGGAATTTAGCTAAAAAAAAAAGCGACAGTTTAAAAATTAATGACCAGTAATAACATCCCCACAATTAGGATGCTAAGCTCAAAACTGGATTATTGCAAAATGGGATGACTCAGGAGTGGACAAGGTGGTTCTACATACTTTTTTTGACTGTCTTGCTACTTGCAAAATCAGAAAATGCAACTTAACATTTTTTCCTTACAGGAAGGGGGAAAAGATCAGCCTGAATCTTTGACAAGTAAAAATTAGTGATGTCGCTTCAGCCTTCCTAATAATCTAACCTCTTGTCTTCATTTTCACTAAACTTTTTTCCCCTATTTCCTGCATTAAGAAGGGAATCACCTTCAGAGAAATAATTATTCGATAATAATCTCCCATCCACTTTTCACAAGTTTATCAAAGTATCTTGTAATAAAAACCAGAACGGAATGTTTTAGCCACAAACCCAAAGTGATATAATCAGCAAATCTGAACTGTGAAAGAAGTTATAGAGCTACATTAAGAAACAGATGGAGTGAGCCTAAAACAATCACAGATAAGCCAGCATAAAGGAACTTTACATTAATCAAGGTTGAGATGCTCAAGGCAACCATGGGGAGTCAAGCACATTAAAATTAACAGGAGATGCATGGAAATCACAGGTTCTTATATCTTATATCTCACTCCAGTTCTGTACAGAACAACACATGCATTTGTAGGTGTCCCTGTTAACCACATTCCCTTGCTTTACAAGTGATTTTGCAGTATGGTCAAGGAAAATATCTGTCTCAAAAAATGGCTCTCCCAGACATGCTAACTTCAGTGAGAACTGGAAAAAACTTATGAGGATTTAAAACTCCCACATTAAATAGCAAAAAAATGTCAGAACAAGCCTCAAATGTACAAGCTCTCATAACACTTGAAACTAAGCATGATGAAAACAAACAAATAGCCAGCAAATACTCAGTTATACAACCAACCACATTTCACACAGCCAAAAGCTGTCACTTGGCTTCAGAAGCACTTTTTCTAAATTCAGATTTTCTTCTGGATATTGGCAACTTAAACATAGTTCCTTGGTGTAGGATTCCAAAGATACAAAGATGCAATTCACAAACAAAAATTAATTCAGAACTTTAATATAGTGCAAGATTCAATAACAATATTTAATGCTAAGCACAAGTCCAGTGGTGTCTCATACCTTTTAATCTCAAAATCAGATAAGCAAGTACATCCAAAGTACATCAACAATTTGGGTGCATAAAAGTAAATTTGCACATTTATATCTACTCATGGTGACTTTTTTTTTTTTAATTTCCTGCTGGATGATCCACAAAAAGGAAAAATTTGCATTGTCAGAATCTATTTCCTCACCTGAGAAACACACCTTTTTTTTTCCAATACACACAGTACCAAGACAAACTTTGACCTGAGCTAAAATGTAGAAGTGAATTGAAAGTCTGTATTTCAAAAGAAAACAATGCAAATGGTTACAACCAAGGAAATTATTGCAGGCAGAAACAGTTTAATGCATGCATTGCATGTAGTTTTCGTTAATTACTTTTTAAGTACTTATGCACAGTAGTGGCTAAAGAGGAATTACATAAAAGGGAGATTACATAAAAACATTTCCAAGTGGGTGTTTCAAGCTGAGCCACAGTCTGTAATAGCAGTGCTGATTAACCTGGACAGCCCTGGCTTCACTTCCAAGGCCTTTAATACCCACCACAATCTCATTCACAGAATGGTTTGGGTTGGAAGGGAATTTACATCCCACCTCATTCCAGCCCCTCTGCCATGGCAGGGACACCTTCCACTGTCCCAGGTTGCTCCAAGCCCCGTCCAACCTGGCCTTGAACAATTCCAGGGATCCAGGGGCAGCCACAGCTCCTCTGGGCTCCCCGTGCCAGGGCCTGCCCACCCTCCCAGGGAACAAGTTATTTCTTATATTTGATCTAAAAGTACCATCTCTCAGTTTAAAGCCATTCCCCTTTGTCCTGTCACCCCCTGCCCTTGCAGAAAGCCCCTCTGCAGCTCTCCTGGAGCCCCTTTGGGCACTGGAAGGTGCTCTAAGATCTCCCTGAGCCTCCTCCTCTCCAGGGAGAACCACCCCAGCTCTGTCTCCATGGCAGGGGTGCTCCAGCACTCAGATCTCTTTGTGGCCCTCCTCTGGGCTTTCCCACATTTTCTTTTTCCAAGCATCAACAGCACAGATTCCTGCCTAGATTCCTCCTGGCCAGGTGATGACTGAGCTGCTTTGCTACAAGTCCCTGATCCAGATTCCCTTCTTTTTTGCATGGAAAACATCACAAATGCATTTGTGTGAGCCATCAGCACAAAGAGCCCTGCCACACGTTGGGGAACAGGCACACAGTCAAGGAGCTCGAACTGAAAAAGGGTTTCCTGAATTTGTTTTTTGCTTTGATAAAGCCATCTCCCAGTGAAGTGTGGACTGCCTCACTACCAGCCTCAAGCTGAGCACTCTTCAAAGCCGAGATACCCTGCAGCACTCTCACAGCTCTCACCTCAGTGACACCTTCGAGTGTTTACAAAGAGCAAACAAAAGGACTCTGGTTTGCTTCTGCCTAATTAAAATGTTTTAAAAGAATTTAATTATAAAATGCCAAACTACACAAATGCAAAGATCTTTCCTACAGAGAATTAGTGATGAATTGAATGATTTTTTTTTTAATCAAACTGTTGGCAAGCGGTGTGGGTTTCCTGTTTGTAAACAACCATATGAATGCTAAACATATTTATTCTCAACTTGACACGAAATACAGCTCTGTAATTAATCATTTCCCTATCTAAGTCAGAAAAAATAAACCCCCAAACTTGTACCCCCTCTTATTATGAAATAGTCAGCTACACAGAAATGAATAATTATCTGAATTATCAACTATCTACAGATGTGCAGCTCTTTTCAGCCCAGACAATGGCATTCCCCTGATGCAAACTGCTAATCCCACACACATTCTCTTATTCTTTGTTTAAAGTGAGAAAATCTCCTTACTTATTAAATACGCTCAATCATGGGCTATTAAACTATTGTTTCAGGTTATCTATTAATTGCAGGCTTCCCTGTCTGTATTCACTGCCACCCCTCTTATAAATTGAAAAATGCCTGCCTGAGTGGGTAAAATGTTAAAGGCCACGGGTTAAGACTAATTCTGAAAAATAAGGAAACTCTTTAAGCTGTGAAAAGTTGTCACGGGAATTAACTGCTTGAAATCCTGCCTTATTTTGAAAGGCTGAGTTTCAGATATAAAAAAATACTCAGTAGAACTCATTTAATTTCAGGCTTAAATAATTTGCAAGAATGTTTTGCTTTCTATATCAACAAGATGTTTAGATCTGAGAGGCTGGATGATTGCACTCCCTCTAAGACCTTACTTTAATCTTCTGAAATGCCAACAATTAGCAGTCAATATGAAGACAGAGGAAACCATATTGCTCATGGGAAAAGACTAAATTCTTTGTGGGAATATTATATTAATCCACAACAGACCAGAAATGTAATCTGCTGCTTGAATATGGTTCTGAATGTAATGGCAGCATTTGTGTGCTTTTTTTTCTCCACTTGAATAGGAAAATAAATCTTCAAGATCTTTACATGCTCAGTACATTCAAATGGAATAAAAGCAATATGCAGTCATAGTGACCAAGTGACATCTTTGACAGACAAAAACAAATGCTGGTAAAACAAACAAAAAGCTACAACACACACAATGCAGGACATGGAAGGTGTGCCAAGACCTAGACTAGAACAGCATGATGCCACCTCCTTCTAAAAGATCTTTTTCATTATAGTGAACCTTGAACTAACAAAACACCAAATTTCTTACAGACTTAATGTGAGATTTTTGCTCCAGAAATTTAATACAGCAACTTAAGAACCAATGCTTTTGTTTGGATACCTGTAACTCATGTACAGTACTGCCTTGGTGTCATGGGAAGAGAAGTGGGAAAGGTGGAGAAACAATTTAGCTTTATAATCCATGAAGTCAACAAGAATGATTCTTGAATAACAACAGATAATAAAACATTCATTATCAAAGTTTCACTTTGTCGTTTGTCTTGAGTGTCTGCAGCTGACAGATATACTCATTTATAATCCTCTGCCAGTTGCAAACTGGCAAATGTTTTGAATTAGTCCCTTGACTCAAGCCTAGGAATTTAATTGTTTCCACAAACAACTGGGAAATGTTTCAAGGCTTTGCTTCAAGACACCCAAATATTCCTATATTGTACCTAAAAGAAAAACCATTGGTCTGTTCCCTGGCATTTCTGGGAATGCTGGTTCTGTTCAGAATTAAACACAACCTGGATGAAAAATTTAAGAAGTATCAAAAGTAATGTATCAAGAAAATCTCTTTGTCCTCCAAACTTGACTAGTTCCAATTTTAATCCAAATTAGAAGCATATCTAAACCTCCAAGGACTTTCATTAAGTAGTCCAAAAAATTTTGTGTGTGCTTAAACCTGCTCTACTGTATATAATTCACCAGAAACACTTTAAACAGAGTGAAAACTGCTGTTCATATCAATGAAGAAAAATGATCTCCTCAGTTTTGTTACAAAACTAGGGGCGAAACACTATTTAAACTGCATAAAGAATTTATACTTAAACAGAAAAAAAAATTGACAAATTAAAGCCAAGATAAATGGTACAGTGATTACTGCACTGCTCCTTTCATTTGAGACTATTCTGATCATATGGAATTAAACACATTGTTCACAAAATCCTCTAGGAGCACATGATCAAAGCCATCTCAGAAACACAATGATCACCAGTCACAACTCCAGGAAACACATTGCTGCAGACAAAATTGGTGTAAATGAGAAATGAAAAGTGCTGGAAAAATGTGATAGGTCCTTGTTGAAATACTCAGTACACCTCTCATAAATACTCCAATACTTTATAGTCATTATTTCCTGATTTTTCAACCAGATAACAACCCCCAAACACTTGATTAACAATATATTAATAGGCTTTGGGATTCAGAAGTAAAGAATGAACTGTGTCATCAAATTATGCATTATGATCAAAATGCACAAGTATTTGTAAAGGTCCCTTTGCAAGAGGTTGCCAAAAGAGTTACTCAGTGTGGAAGAAATTGCTTGGCCACAGATTATAAATAAGACAGGCGGGATTTGGATAGCAAAGTGCAAAATGAAAAGGGTCAGTTTTCACCTTGACAGATATCTACCAGTGAATGACTCAAAGTTTAATTTAAGAAATGTAAAAGTTCTCGAGAAAGGTGAGGGGTGATACAACCAGTGCTCTGAAGAAAGCAAATTAACTGATTATGGTTGATGGAAAACAGAAGGAACAAAAATACAGTGATATTGAAATGATGCAATTTACCAGTTCCTGCACTCTTTTACCTGAGAATTAATTCCTCTGCTCAAATAGAGCAGTGAGATTAATGTACATGGGAATGGTTTACTCATCCTGTCAAAAATCAAAACCTGCTCAAAGCTCAGATAATCAAGTTTGGATAACAATGCACCAAAATACACATGCAAAATTCTTCATTTTCTATAGGTTTACAAATATTCAGTTCAGCAGAGGTAAGAAAAAAATCTCATGCAGAACTTCATTGCAATGGCTTCAAACGTGAACAGGGGTGGTACTTGATGGAACCAACAACATAAATACTCTTGTATTTCATTAATCCTTATCCAATTAATATATTCACTCATTCCCATAAAGAGAAAATTCTTTTATAGTCACCAGTATCAAGAATACAGAGATATATGAAACAATTTAAAATAAACCATTGCTACTAAATTATAATCTTCCATCCATTTTTATAAATATATTTAACCACTCCAAGCATATGGATTTTATAACTGAAAAGTCAACACAGCATTTTAGTAAATTTAAAAAAAAATATTTCAGGAAATCTGAATAGGATATTTATTTTGGGTTCGTAATTAGCTCTTCAGGGGTTTCTTTAACCCTTCTCTTTTAATTAGCCATCTGTTAAAGGTTATCATCAGAGATATAATAAATAGTAGAGATGACAATTCTGATCCAAACTGGCAATATTTCTGCTCATGTCCTGTGTTTATTGGTTCTGTATTTTCTTCCTTCAAGGACAGGCACTTGGAGTACAGCAAGCTCACAGTACTGGTGTTTCAAAGGAGGCTTAGCCAACATCACCATTTAATGGAAATTGCCAAGGCAAGCCCAAGGACTTGACAATTGGCTCAACCAGGATGTTTGGATTCTTGGTCTCAATACTTACACCTCAAACTGGCCACTGCTTTTTGCACTGACTTGCAAAGAGCCCTCATTCAATGCCATCACCTCAGTTATTTTCTGGCCTGGACTTCAAGTTTCCATAAAATCTCCCTTCCTGCAAAACAACCATGGTTCAGTTAATCAGCATCATAGCCAGCCTCTGCTATTACCTGCTAGGCTTTGATTACCAGGACTTCAGCAAATCCAATATCCCTGATTTTCTCTTATGGCTGCAGCTGTGAAAATGACTTCTGGAGAACACTGGAATTGGCCAAAAATGCCAAAGTGATTCTACACTGAGAGCTTGCTGCTCTCCCTCTGCTGTAAAATTCACACACAAGTTACAAAGCTACTTCTGAAATAATTGTCCACTCTTCAGCCTTTGAAATCAAAACCCAGCAAGTCCTTCTTGTGTCTGCCCAAAGCCTTCCACCCCACCCAACACTGAGGAATTACAACCCTACTTTATGTCTCACATTTTGTATTTGACAAATCAACTCCACAAACCCATGTAATGGCAGAGCTGTGAATGCTCCCAGTGAATATTGCTTCATGTGAGGAATGAACAGGAATTCTTTCAAACATTTTACAGCCAAACAAACAAGAATTTACTTATTGCTAAATCACAAACTGTACAACTCCTTGGTCAGGATCTACATTTAGCTACAGCCATTGGTTGCAGGGTAGGCAGGACAATGTTTTAAAGCACAGAATAATGCAATAGTTCAGACTGTGTATTGCTGAATGTGGATGTCACCAGGATTTTTTGGTTTTTACTTCACTCACTGGTTATTTTCAGGCCTTCGCATGTATGGCAAGCATTTGTAAGCATTCTTCTAAAAGCACGTTGGTCCATTAAAAAAAGAGTTTAAAAAAATATATGAACACTGTTCAACACTGCATACAGCTCCCAGAAGTAAAGACTTAAATGTGTACAAACCCTCAAAGAAACAAAACCCATTGTATTGATTTCTGGATAGCTATTTTGGTTTCCCAATTATGAAAAAGCTACAGGTAGCAGTTTTCAGTATAACGTGATGCAGCAGTTGTCGCCTGTTTCTCATTAATTTTTCATTCCTACAAGAAAAAGTCTTTCCTGGGAGCACTAAGTGTCAGTGCAAGTCTGTTTCATTCACTTTTCAACACCAGACACGTATTTATTCCTAAGTTTTCAATTCCATTGCATAGCTTGCTATGCAACTTGCACACATCAACCCCAGCAGCAGACAGCTTTTCACCAAAAACTCGTAACTTGACATATACCTTGTCTTGCCTTAGGCTTAAATTGATTAATTCATCTTTCACTTGAGGTAAAGTCTCCCATTTAAAATGTTTTAGTAGGAAAAGGCAGATTTTACAAACTGAACCAGAAAAAGGACTTCCAGCATCTTTGTCACACTTTCAAATTTGATATTATGCACAGCTGTTAAGGAAGTCTTTACATTAATTTTGCTGTTGCTATCTATATGAAGTTTCTTCTTTCTGGATACTCCTGTGCAAAATATAAGGACTACAAAGCAGTGGTTGTCTCAGTCTTTTCTCCTCTTAGAATTCAATTTAAGTCTCACATTCTCAGATTTTTTGGCAAGAAAATGGAGTCAGAGGAGTTACTCAGAATGTCAAAAACTCACTTAAGAAACTCATTCTATTACACCAGTGAATGGAACACCACAGAGTAACTTTTGACAGGAGATAGCTAATACTTCAGAAGGTAACAACATACTAGAGTAGGTTAACTATGGAAAAGCTTCCAGGAATACATGTGGTATCTGCCTAAAGTAATGATGAAGATTGAGAGTTTCTTCTTAAAAAGACATATGCTAATTCAACCACAGAACTCTGACCTCAAGGCAGGGATTTTTGGTCAAATGTTCTTGGAAAGTCAGACTAGATTATTTTAAAGGTCTTTCTTAATCTTCCAATCTGTCTCAAGGAGCACATACAGATTTGGGGTTGTATAACCTCGAGGTACCTCAATGTTTTTGGCCTATTACTGACATGAATTTGTTTTAACTCTAGAGTAACACAACATCCATCAGCTGTTCCCTTGACAGCTCATTTTGATGGCAGGACACAAGATAAGAGCAAGGGAATTCAACCTGGAAAAGAAATTAAGGCTATATGGAAAGCTGTGCTGAATGGAGCAAAGAGAGGAAGAACCCCCTGCCCCAAATTTGCTCAGTTTTGTAACCCTAACAAAGATAAAAATGAGCTGATTTTCATCTGATATTTCCCCTTTAATAGCACAAACACTCCTCATGTGCTGAATTTGGGACAAAGAGCACATAAAAACTCTTGGGAAGCTGCTGGAAAGAACCATTTCCATGTCAGACTGGAAATGTGCATCCACTCTTCCAGGTGTCACTGTTCTGTGTCCTGCAGCTGAAGGCAAGGAACTGTGAACAGCAGCAGGACTGCCAGCTTGATTTTCACTTGTATTTGAGGCACTTTGAGCCCTTTTCATCCACACAGCAAAGCTGACTTGCAGCAAATGAAATGCTACATCACGTTATTCTGTGAAGAACTGCTGAGAATAACACTGCTGAGCACTTAAATCAAGGAAAGGTGTGTCCTTTGGCAGGGAAATGAGACACAGGCATGCCCCTACCATGTGCCTGAACAGGAAAAAGGGCTGCAGAACAAAGGGTTTTAATGGAAGCCACAACATCTCCTTTAAACATGAAAACAATGTTAGAAACACCATTACATGGCCAGTTCTCTGACCACAGCTGTACACAACCTAGAGTCACATTTCTGCAGCTGTATTTATCCTGATGTCACGAATTTTACAGTTGAATTAGTGAATTGAAAAAACCCAAAACTTTAGCAGTGAAAATTCAAAACTACTATTAATCCTGTAGACTAATAACATTAGTGACTGTCCACCTACAATGACATATGATAAAAGAAGAGCTACTAAACCATTCAAATCATATATTTTAGAAGTCTGTATAATCCTTCCTCTCTCCCCCTCCTCAAATATTTATTTCCATAGCAATAATGACCTCAGTATTCAAGGCAGCCTTTGAAGATTAATGACCAGTGGAGGTTAATGGTCCTCAGCTATTCTTCAAACCATCAACTCCTCCCAGCCAGTCATTAATCCACAAGAAATGCCTTAATGCTTCACTTATTGCTGCTTAAACATCAAGCCTGTAAATTTTCAGGGCATTAAATCTCAAAAAGTAACCTTTTTCTCTTCACAGGCCTCTGTTTCAGCAAAGCAGACAGATGAGATGAAAGTGACTTCATTTTACAGGGATTCTCCTCAACTTCACCAAAGAATTTCACATTTTAAAATGTCATGACAAATGATTTACTTTATTTTTCCTGGATGTCAACAAAATAAGCCATCAAAAATGGCAAAAAAAAAATCAAGTGTCTTTAAATAGTGACATCATCAATCACACAATCTATATCCATTCAGAAGGTCAATTATACAAAAGTATCTAATTTAGACACATTTGGTCTAGACAGCCCATCAATCATCTAAAGGCTAGCCTTTCTTCACCCTTTTCTTTCCCTTTCTCTTATTCTTTTAAATGGACATCAAGTTTTACATTCTTTCCTTATAGTAATGCTCTAGCTAATAAGATGTGTTTTACAAAGTGTTCACAACTCTGATGTTCACAAGAAAATGAGAAATTCTTTGTAGGATTCAGTGTCATATGACAAACACAGCAAGATTTCATTATTCCTCAATCATTTTCATTGAGGAAAACACCACACCACAACAGAGTCAGAAAAATGTTGACAATAAATTTAGAAAAGACTAGACATAATATCAGACTATTATCATGCTCATTTATATTGGCACTCAACGAGCATTACTTGTGAAGGCAGCAGGGCTGGCTGTCAAATGTGAGCAAATTGACAAGCTATTAGAGTGCCAACTGCAGGGATTCAATTAGAATATTTACTCCAGCACCAGCAAAGCCTTGCTTCTAAGATAAGGCAGAAATGTGGTGTGTGTTGACCGGGAAATAAAGTTAGAAAATTAATAGGCATAGACAGAAATGTGTCACTTCCTTGCTGCTATAAAAGCAACAAACAAAGAGATTAACTTGAAAATATTAACTCTAAAAAAGGTAATATCCTACTCAAATCAAAGGAAAACAGGGTGGGCAAGTCTGTGTCATGGTTCTGTCCCAGAGACTGAGAAGCTCTGATCTCCTCAAAGCTACTTTGGGATCCCAGTCTTGGACACTGATGGCTTTTCCCCAAAGTACTGAATTAATTTCAAGAAGAGCTGGGGAGTTTTTAACAATCTTTGAAGACAAAACAACATAAAAAGCACAATCCAAACCTGACCAAACTTTCCCCAGACACATCTTCTCAGAATATTCTGAGCAGTGAGGGAGCCACAGGGATCATTGAGTCCGACTCACACGGATGGACTGAACCCCTGATATTGGCACTAAATGACAAATTCCCATTTCCTCACTAATCCTTTCAGAGCCTCTGCCTCCTCCAGCAGCAAGGGCTTGAACAGAGAGGTCCTGGCTGCCACTCCCTGCCAGGGAGGTGGATTTGGCTCCGAGTTCAGAAGGGCCACTGCAAACCAGGGCACAGGGGCTGAGAGGACAATCCATACATGAGGAATGGAAAGATGTCAGGGATATAAATTCCCACTTGGGAAAGGAGGAAAACCCAGAAGAAGAGGAAAGAACCGTACAAGTGACTCCTGCAAAAGTTTGGGCACACTGAGAGAACACATTTGAAGCCAGATCCTGTTTCCAGATGCACATCTGGAATTATAGCACAGCCCATGGAAACAGCATTTACCACCTGCCATCCCTAATTCAACCCCCCAAAATACCTGCAAGGAGTTATGAATGAAATACCTTTCCTTTTTCAGCCTACTCACTTTTAAAGTTTTCCAGATAGATGGCCTGTACTTTATTTCAGATATGAAATGATTTTTGGCAGGACTCTGCAAACAGAAATGCAGACTGAGGAAGGGAAGAACCTACTCCTGGCCTCATCAGCAAGGGCACAAACCAAGCTAATTTCAGGATCAAAGTCTCACACTGCAGCTCCTGCTGATAGGATTTCTTTTTTGATGATGATATTCACTTCTCTTTGTTTTTAAAAATGATTAGTTCCAGTTTTACTAAGATTAAATAATTATACTCCCTCCTTCATGTTTACACCTTTTATACACTTCAAACTGCTCAGTGTGTCCCAGGGGGTATAATTTTTTACAGCTTCCCTATAACCCTTTCACCCCCTGCCTCCATTATTTTTGATGATTTCTTTGATTTATTCAGACACAGAAGTCTGACAGAGGAACAAAATAAAGGCATTTATGCCATGTCCAATTTATAAAAATCTACACAAGAATGATTTCAAAAGACAGGAAATGAAAGCCTTCCCTTTTCACATATTTACAAAATGCAATCAAAATTCACGAAATCCTTTAAAATATTAAAAAGGAAAAAAGAGAGAACACTTATTGTAGCTCAGGATAGGAAAGGTACACTAGAGCTTTAAAAACTCTGGACTGGAGAATAACAGCAAGTTAAGGGAAGTTTGCTTGAAACTGTTTTGATAAAAATGTGTATGAAGCATGCATGGAAAACTGGTATGTGTGATAGGGAAAAAAGGGAATAAAAATTAATAGGAGATGGTGTGGGAGCCTCTAAAGGTTTCACTGCTGTGAGCTTGAAGTGACAACATCTCTAATGGGTGCCAGAGATAGGAATGTCCTACATGGATTTTCCCCCATGAGTGACAATAATCATAAAGATAGAGCATCTGCACCATCACATTCTATTTCATGCCATTTATTTGATTTTGGCTTTTTGATGTTGGTCTTTGGAGGAAATCAGTTTCTGTGGAAACAATTTTGTCACTGATGCAGCAGGTGAAAAGTTGTGTCAGTGAAAAGATAGTTTATGCACCATTTTGAAATCTGAAGGGTGGTTGGGTAAAAAACCAACATAAACTGTACTGAAATGTGTGTTCTGCACCAACTGCCCTGACCCAGTGGACAACCAGTGCTTCCTGCATTGCATCCAACACCTGGAGAAACCTGCTCCCTTCACCCTGCAGGCAGCCAGGAGCTGAGGAAGAACAGTAACTCAAAAATAATCCAACTCCAGTAGAATTTAGACCTTTCAGACACAGTCCCAAGGGAAGGATTCTGTCTTAGCATCCCACTTTATGCAAGAGAGGAATCCTGCCTTCAACAAGTTTTTGCCTTCATCCTAAGTCTCAAAAAAACCCCCAAATCATCCCCATCTCACTGTTCCTGATGCTTTTTCTAAGCTGAATGTGATACCTTGGGAAGGCTGACCTGAAACAGAGACTGGATAGAGCTGGAGAATAAAGCAGGGATTTACTGAAAAGCTTTAGGATGCACCTTGGGCAGGACAGGGCCTGACCAAGACTACACCCAAGGTGGACTCAAAATGGTCACAAAATGGACAAATGGCCTTGGGAACTCACACTTTTGTAAGTTTTGGTCCATTTTCATATAGGGGTTTAATTGTCCAATTCCAGCTGCAGGCTAGGAGGTCCCATCCTTCTTGTTCCTCCCTCCAGCCACCCTTGTCTGTGCTTTGGGGCTGAAAGTTGTCCTTGTCCTGTGCAGAGCTGAGTGACCCTGACTGTGAGCTCAGAGCTGCATCCCAGGGCAGCACAGTCTGAAATACAGGGAAGATAAAACTTAAGGCATCAAATGAAATTACTCCTGTTTTTCTTGAAAGCTGAGACAGCTCCTCCTGTCCTCCTAGAATGATTTTCCAAGAAGTGCTGCTACAGAGCTGTTGTGACCACAGGAATTGTGTTAGAATGAATCTCAGAACGGGCTGGAAGGAACCTTGAAACTCATCTCATTGCACCTCCTGACATGGGCAGAGGCAGCTTCCACTCCCCCAGGCTGCTCCCAGACCCATCCAACCCAGCCTTGGACCCTTGGCTGCACACAGGGAACACTGCTTCAGGCTCTGTGCATCTGCATAAGCACAGGTGCATTACCTAGGGAAAAAATATCAGTTCAACTCACACTGCACAGAAAAGAACTAAACAGGTAGGAAGGATCCAGTCTGATTTTAGTAGATTTATGCAAACCAGCACTAACTCTCCAGTACCAGGAGATTTATAAATAATAGAAATATCTCACTGAGGAGAGAATCAGACCTTGACTGCTCGTGAAAATAAAACTTTTTCTCTCCCCATGGCAGTTTTGAAATATTATCTCCAACTCTGAAAATAGAAATTCCAAAATTGTTCTCAGTAAAACCCATAGAAGCACTGACCTTCAGCATCTGTAACGTTCACAGAAAAGGACACTTGCACTTCTGATTGACAGATCCATTGCAAACACAGTCTCAGCAGCTCCAGTGTGAGTGTTGAGAAATGCAACCTGAGCATCCACAGCTCACTCATTCTAACTTACTGAAGCAGTTTTTCCTTGTCAGGAGAATTGCACAATTCAAGATTCAGTCCTACAGACAGCAGCAGTCAGGAAACCACTCTCATGTATGAAGTGATCTTAAACATTGGAGTGACAAAATAAAGCAATACTTCCTACAAAATACCATATCAATAGAAAAGTGCGTGCTTTCAATTAAAATCTTGAATTATGCTTTGTATTTACTACTTGGAGAATCCATAAGCAATTTAGGTAAAATAGTTATACTGAAAAAACCCCTTACACGTTAAAATAAACTTCAAGCTGCAAATGAGGCAAACCTCAACTCAACGGCTAAGCAAGTGTGGTTGCAAAAGATAAATTTACTGTGTTCATTCTGGAGAACAGCTTTCTACCACAGAAACTCTTCCTGGGAGAGATTCTCCTTGGATCTTTCCAGCTTGAGATTCCACAACTGATTCCTGGGAGCCTTGAGATCCCAGCCCCCACACAGACCATGCAGTGAAAACCAAAGCACACAAATGTCACAGCCCCTGTCCTGTGCTCCTCAGAGCAGCCTCCAAACTAACCCAAATCAGAAAAAAAATCAACATCCCTTAAGAGCTAGGGATTAAAAAACTTGATATTACCTGCCTCCATTTATTTTAAGTGAAAAGTACTCAAAAATACTTAGAGAATTGCCTCAAAACCTTTCCAGAACTGGAAAAAATTGTTACAGCTTTAAGTGCTTTTGCCTCCAACCCTTCCAGACCGTCTGCTCTCTAAAATGTTAGATAATGCCTCAGTGGTTTACCAAGTTAAACCCCCTCGTTCAGGGCTGAAAAGCTCTTGAATACATGAGCAAGATCAAAGCAGGTGAGCTCAATAAACTGTGCAGTCCCTGTTTAGGGACATGAGGAGCATCACTTCCCCAGCATGTTGGAAGTAATTTTCTCTGGTGACATGCTATGTTTTGTCTTACTGAACATTTAACCTCTAGATCTGGACAGCACACATTTGGCACCAGCACATTTCTTTAGGGAACACCAGAGTGGTTACTTCAAGTGACAGTTTTCTAATTATTCTGTCAAGCATCAATCTGTGAAGTTCCCAGTTCCTCAGCACCCTGATTGACAGGGCAATCAGCACTTTACTTAAAGCCTCTAGAGCTGTTCTGGCCTAACAAATGCTTAAAAAAAAACCAAAACCAACCAGCCCAACCAACCCCTCCTCCCCAGTGTGAAAATGGAGTGAAATATTTGACTTCCAAAACAAATCCCCACTTTCTGCAAATATGATTCCCCAAAGTAACTAAAAAAATTGCATTAGCATATAAAATGCACCTCTAGAGAAGGAAGAGCTGACCAAAACAGTATTTTCTTTTACATTACAATAATTCATTTGTGACATTTTATTGTGGAGCAAATCAGCTGATGAAAGTACATCAAAAGCAGAGAAAGAACTGAGACAGCTCAATCATTTCCACTGAAGTTTTCCTTCTCTTCTCTCCAGAGAGGGAAAAGAGCCCCACCTTTGAAGCACTTTGAGCTTAATTCCAAGTTCCCCTGATTTCTGATAAACATCATCTTCCTCTGCTGAGGGTGATGTTGTGACTCTGGGGCCTTACAGCCCTTCTGACTGTAAGAAGTGAGAAAATGAGGGACTTGGTGAGTGATAAACAATTATCCCTATCCCAAGTTCAGGGAATAGTAAAAACCATTTAGTAGTCATGACCACATTATTCTAAATAACATGAAAGTACTTCATGCTCTTTATCCACCATGGAATTAAATTCAACACCAGGGCTGAGATTTTGAGAAGCTGGCACTAGAATTACACAGGGTTTGATTTATAAGCCAGGATGCTGCACCTGAGAATTCAAGAGTGGATTTGATGTTTTTGGCTTGCTGGGACAATCTTGTGTTGGTATTGTTCAAATTCATACAAAGGGAAGATCTCCCACCACACAGAACTGCAGCACCAATACAGCAAAATACTAATAATAGTTTCTATTAAATCAAACTTGTGCCAGATTTTCTCCTTTGGTTTGAAATGGTAAATTATGAATAATGGAAGTTTGGTGGGCAGCTTTTTATGGTGAGTGCTCTGGAGTGCTGTGTGATAAAACACACTGAACTCAGCAAGACTAAAAAATAAATGAAATAACAAATCAGTGTCAAACAAAAGGTGGAAGAGCGCAGCACATTTTATCCCTAATAAGAGCGAGCTGCAGGAAAAAAATCTCTCTCTAGATTTAACCTTTTTATTTTTTTTTTGAGGACATTAAATATGAAAACATATTCAAACCAAAACAACCCTTTTTCATTTCCTTGAATTTGGAAAAAAACCCCAATCCCAGTAGTTCTTGACAGAAGGGAATGACAGAGCTGACCAAGAAGGAAATTCTTTCATGAGAAGCCTCCCCCACTGCAGGGTGGGAGCTCTTCCACTGCTCTGGGCAAGGCTGAACCCATCTGCTTTTCTTGTGGAACTTCAAGAGATGTTCAGCATTATTAAGAGATGAAAAGGAAAGTTGCTGATATGAAGACACCATCCTTGCTCTAATTGTTTTTATCTTTTCAGTTCAACTACTTCCACAGTTGTTATGACTAAGTGAAAACAAAAATGTATTTGAGATTCTCTCAAAGTAATGCACACAAAAATCCCAGAACAACTGTGCAGAGCCCCACGGAACTTTTGATTAAAGGCAAATCCTTCACAATTCAGAGAGCACATACTCAATCAATGGTTGAAGAGGAAAACCTCCAGGGAGCAGCAGGAACTAAACAATTCTGATAAGGTTTCTGTGACTTTTCAGCAAATAGTAATTTGCTCCTTCATATTTCTTAAATGAGAAGTCAAGCATTGCAGCCCCAAACCTTTAAATCAAATGATTTGCTGGGCATCAGGCATTCAACTTTCACCAACTACTATAAAATATTGACTCTGCACATTCATTCATTTCTACCCAATAATTGATTCTTCTTTTTTTGCCTGTTACAGGCCCATAACAGTATTCTGGGAGGTTGACTTAATCAAGATTTAGTTAAGAAAAAAGAAATCCTCAGCATTTTCAAGTTTTAATCTTGTCTAGATTAAAGCTTGCACCACACAAGCATGTATATAATCTATTTCCTTAATGAGATGTTTTTACTCTTTTCCCGTGTTATCAGTATTAATTCCAAATGTACCATTCACAAGGGCCATCCATAGTTTATACAAAGGTTCCTGCTTTAATCACAGGCTTGGCATCACCCTGTCACAGGACAGAGTTTTACGCACTTCTGCTGAACAACCTCCTCAGCAGGGCCCTGTCTGAGGGTGCAGATTTCATTATTCCCTTTTCTGCTAAAGTGAATACTGCCTTCCATGGTCAGCTCACCTGTCAGCCACCCAGAAATCCAATTTTATGGCACTGATAGCAGGATTGCTGTGTTTCCTGCACGGAGCTATTTGGGGGAGGATGGCAGAGGATGGTGGGAGCCACTACAGCTCCTCTGCCCTGGGCAGGATTTTTGCAGCTCCTTCTCCCCCACGTTCCCAGGGAATGAACATCTGGAGCTCTGCAGCTCTTTGGTTACTCAGGCTTACCCTTAAATAATTAGAAATGCTTTCTAAAGTACAGCAACAGCCAGCACTGCATACAAAACAGGCTCTGGAAACGTGCACAAAGTTCTGCTGGAGCAGCACTCAGGACTGGATCTGCAGATTTACTCACCTTCACCATGGCAAACTGCATGTAAAAATTAAAAAGAAAGTTCTCTTTTCCCTCTGCTTATTTGATGAGTAAAATGTGAATGCAAATGAAAAAGAATATGACAGCCATACCAGAAGATTCAAGGTGAAAATGGTTTTGTAAAAGCAGTCAAATGTTTTAAATTCATTTGGAATAGCTGCAGTGGTACACTACCTGCTCCATCCTGGCCAAAAAAGAAGAAATTATATGACTATTTGCAACAAGTAAGGCTACCTTATTCCTAATCAACTCCTCTAATTGCTTGAAAAAAATCTTTAAAGTGTTTGGTATTTTTCTGCTGAAAACATCTGAATAAATTTTGTAATTTCAGGAAAGTCTATTTGGCCAGACATTACCCACCTGTCTTTCCACATACAGGCACTAACTGTCTTTTAGCAGGAATTTTTCCAGTAACTTGGCTCAAAATTTAACCTTTTTCCATGACAAATATTAGGAAAAGCTAAGTTTTCAGCTCTTTTCCTTGAGACACTTCCCCTGAAATGTGTGGCTGTCTACCAACCCCAAGGAAAATCAGCAGTTTCCATTAAAAGGATCTCAGATTTCCAAACAAAACCCTTCAGTTAAAGTGACAGTTTCTGTAAACATTTGGGTACTACCACTGGAAAAAAAAAAAAAAAAGGTAAAAAAAGAAAAAAGCTTTGTATTTCTATTCTGCTTTACAATAAAGACACTGGAAAATTCTTGAATTTTCAGGGAATTGAGACCCTGTTTTCCTTGAGAAGCAGAGCCTGTGGAGGATCCCAGCCATGCAACCTGTGCCAAAAGGCAGCAGCAGCCCAGTTTGTGAAGCCCCCATGGGCACCTGCTGCCTCTCCCAGATGCAATCCCTCCCTTGGGCATCCACAGGCAACTCCCCTGCAATTCAGTGGGGTTTCTGTCCACTTTTCAGAAAGGAATCCACACTGACATTTTATTAATGGAGAGGGAATGCATTCCTTAAATACAGATATTTATGATTATTTCCCCCTCCGGTGCTTTTAAAGGTACCCACATGGCAAGCAAGAGTTTAATTCTGTTGAACAAAAGGGACAGAGAAGAAACATCTTTTTGAGTTGTGACAAAAAGAGTGGAAAAATAAGGCAGCAAAAATGTCCTGCTTTCTGCTCACCAGAGTTAATCTAGAATCTTCTAGGGTGTTTGGGACAGAAAATCAAACATATAGGGATGTTTAATATAGAGAGAAAAACTTACAAAACAAATGAACAAAACACCCACAGGAAGAGGATTTCCCTCCCCAAAGGTATTAGGCAAAGAAAATTTGAAAAGTTGATTAAGCTCAGGGCTATAAATATATATACATTACATATACATTTAAGCCAAAGTCACTGAAGGATCAGGAGGCTGAAAGGTGCTCAGTGTACCTGACACAACCAGCACATAATGTGCTTTTTCTCCAGGATAGAAAAAGATAGATTGGTGCATGATCATAACTGTGTGACACCCACAAAATCCAATATATTCACAGGGGCAGTGCCCAGGCCCTGCCCAGCTCTGACTGAAGTGGTTTTTTCTGCAGATCTCACCCCTCCCACTGCTTTACACAGACTCTGCACTCCACTATCCCTTACTCAAAGTTTACACAGCTGTTGGAGCCACCCAATCTGCTGGACCCCTGAGCAGCTGAAGGGAAAGTGGGAAGATGCCCAAGAATATTTTGGAATACTCCTACAGACACCCCAGTGAACGAGTTGGCCACTGGGAGATGGAAATGGAATAACTCCATGGAATAACAGGCTGCTATCAGAAATAGGAGCACCAAAAGAAATTAACTGTTCACTTTTCACACCACTCTAAAGAAAACACCTGACTTTGGAGGCTGCTGAGTGTGGCAGGTACAAAAAATGCAATATCTTTTGAGAAACAGGACTAAGTTTCTCTTCCTATGAGAGGGCAGTTTTTTATTAGAAGATGAAGCTAAACCTGGAGCAAAAAGACTGAGAGCTACTCATTTGTGGTAGATGTGGACTTGATTTGCCAACTACTTAAGCTTATAATAAGCTTTAAAAGTGAATAGACTCATTTATTTCAGCTTTATGAATCCACTTAGAATACTAGATAATAAAATATTAAAACTTGAAACAGGCTTGAATTCTTGTTGAATTTGAGCATGAATATGAAGCTGTGAAATATTTTAATCCCACTTGAAGCAAAACAGAGATTCAAGAGAAATAGCTTCTGTCCTCTTTCATTAAGGTGTATTTCAAACAATTTTGTCTTTTCCAAAACTTTTCCATCACCCCATGATACCTTAAAAAAAAACAACAAAAAAACAACCACAAAGTATCTTTACTCTAAAAATCTTTGCAATATCAGGCCCATCTGTCATTAAAAGATAATTTTATGATGGGAAAATGCTTGTTAATTTTGTCATGGTTTACCATTTTTTCCCCAAATTGAGTCTTATCAATAAGAAAAATATGAAGTCCTATCTACCTGTGCTCCATCCATCCAGGCTGCTTCTGAAATGATAAGTAAAACCAGTTGTTATTTATTTCACTGTCACAAGAGTGTGCCTAACCCAGCACAAATGGCTGAAAGCACCTACCCAAGATACACATTTCATCATCTGGGCCAGTTTAGCAGGAACAGATGGAGGCAAGGTGATTAAATTTCTTCATTTTGATTGAAAGAACAAACACTTTCCTAGACTGCCATAACACCCACTTAAAAATAATGAGAATTAAAATGTGATTTTTCTCTACAGAAAAGTTTAAGTAAGGACACCTACAACTTTTCTTTTAATATACTATTTCTTACCTGTATTATCAGATTATTTGTCTTTCATTCTCCTGTATGTGTGCTAGATAGATGATTTAAAAGTAGATTCATAATAAATTACTCATCTCACCTACATGAATTTCCAAATTGACTTTCCCAAAATATCTTCTCTTTTTATCTTTGCTAATTGTGAAATGAGTCATATAAATTTTCAAAATTTAATCAATTTGGAAATCCCAGTGAAGGATTAACCACTTTTCTGAGGTATTTGACGTGGCATTTCCTTTTACTGGGCAATCCCAAGACATGCAGATACACCTGCACATTGTATGGCACACTCTGGACATGACACCAGGCCTTTGGCAGAGATGCTGGGAAGGTGTTCAGGATGGAGATTTACTGCCTGGGAAGCGTGGAATAAGGACTTTACCATTAGAAAATTGTAAAGCAGGTATGTTTTATCTCCAGCTGGGACACACGGGGTGATATCTCCTCCAAACTGTGTGTACCTGGTCAGAACAAGGTCCAGGTTTAAATACACACTGATCCCACAAACCCACAGCTCCCAGTTTAAATACACACTGATCCCACAAACCCACAGCTCTCAGGATTAAATACACACTGATCCCACAAACCAACACCTGCCAGGTTTAAATACATATTGATCCCACAAACCCACAGCTCCCAGTTTAAATACACACTGATCCCACAAACCCACAGCTCCCAGTTTAAATACACACTGACCCCACAAACACACAGTTCTCAGGTTTAAATACACACTGATCCCACAAACCCACAGCTCCCAGTTTAAATACACACTGATCCCACAAACACACACCTTCCAGGTTTAAATACATATTGATCCCACAAACCCACAGCTCCCAGTTTAAATACACACTGACCCCACAAACACACAGTTCTCAGGTTTAAATACACACTGATCCCACAAACACACAGCTCCCAGTTTAAATACACACTGATCCCACAAACCAACACCTGCCAGGTTTAAATACACACTGATCCCACAAACCCACAGCTCCCAGTTTAAATACACACTGATCCCACAAACCCACACCTCCCAGTTTAAATACACACTGATCCCACAAACCCACAGCTCTCAGGTTTAAATACACACTGATCCCACAAACACACAGCTCCCAGTTTAAATACACACTGATCCCACAAACCCACAGCTCTCAGGTTTAAATACACACTGATCCCACAAACACACAGCTCCCAGTTTAAATACACACTGATCCCACAAACCAACACCTGCCAGGTTTAAATACACACTGATCCCACAAACCCACAGCTCCCCACCTGCCCATTCCCTGCCTTCTCTCTTTTAATATTCTAATTATCTGTCACACCTCCTGGTGGTGTGAGCTGGGGTCTTGGGAGGAAGGCTGGCATCTTCCTCAGGTTGAGCTTCCCTTCTGGGCAGACACAGTGGAGGTTTGGTTATTTTTCAGGTCACTTTGCTCTTGCCAAAGATTAGGAGCTCGATTTTGCTGGATTTAAGCCACAGCTTTCTGCTTTATGGATTTCTCACAATACTTAGGTCTTGCTTTGCTGAATTTTTACAATATACACCTTACCTATATGACTTTTACCTAGTAACTACCTAACAACCAAGCTTAATAGCTAATCTTCTATGTGTTCTTAGCACAAGCTGTTTGTCTACTTTACAAAATTATTAGAACACGCATCTAAAATCCTGTTTTTTCATATCTATCAGCATCCCCCATATCACCTGGATCCATCATCTTCCATCTGAGGCCCTGGCTTGGAGGGAGATGGTGACACCAGGCTGTGACATTACAAGAAACAGGTCCCATAACCATTCCCATGTCCTTCCCAACACTTCCCACCACAGCTCAGCCATCCCAGCTCACCAGTGGAAACCTCAGCAAAGCCCACATTCTCCAGCACTAACCAAAGCCAGAAACAAAATCCTCCCTCCCTTTGATCACTAACCAAGCACAGCTCCAAACAAGCAGGAAAATGCACCAAGCCTTGCCCACAGAGCAGCTCTCAGCAGGGTGATGCCATTTGTGCCCCAAGGAAATGGAAATTTCCCTGTTCTAGAAAGGACAACACTACAGAGAGGATAATTAGCACACAAACACTTCAAGTTCCATCCAAACCTAACAGCTCAGTTTCTGTTGTGGTTCTTCCACAAATTTGCCAGCATTTATCATCTACGAAAACATCTGTGAATTTTCCCTACTCTGTCACAAAGGAAGCAATTACAAAATCACTGCAAGTTTTCCTCTTGCTTAGGAATTTTATTTCCATATCCAGTTTTTAGGATTCATTATAGCCTGCTATAAAATGCCAAAAGCCATTCAACTTGTCAGTGCCCATAAATAATGGCAGATTCATGTTAAAGTGTATTTACATATCAATTACTTAGGACTCAATACTACACATGCTCTTGAAAAATATTTTTCTTTTGGTTATAAATCAAGACAATTCAATTATGCATTTTAAATGCATAATTGTCCTCCCATTTTCATAAATATTGTCAATATGCTATCAGTCTGTAAAAGTGCCTCAGTGAAATGAAAGAATGACTTTTCAATATTTTAAGTGTTTTAAAAGATGAAAAGTCATTTCATATTAATGCTGAAAAACTACAAAGGCACATTAGAAAAGAATCCTTGCTGTAGTTCTATTAGTCTGTGTTTTCTCACCAATGCAGAACTAATTAAAAATGTGGGGAAATCCCTAAATTACTCCTATAAACTCAAAACCTACATTGTCTTTAAAAGAACCATATGCTGCTCCATTGTCTAAAGGCAAAACACTTGTACAAATTTCTGATACAAAAAAGATAATATGCATTTGTGAACTTTACCCAGCTTTTCAAGGTATTTCTGTGCCCTAATAGGTATTTTTCTACCTCCACAAATTGTCATTTTATCAGAATAATCTTAAACTTCCAGAGTCAAGACATCATTGCTCTTACAAAATTACCAATCACAGCTTTATTTTCAGAGCTGTTCTCTGAAAAACAGAAAGGGAGCTCCAGAACATTCACTGGCTCCAAGGCAGGATCAACTCTCCCTGAAACTTCCTGGATAATTGCTTGTTTAGCTAGTCCTTAAAAACTTGTGGTGCTGGATAGAGTGCAAACTCCTAAAATAAACTGCTGTAGGACTGAAATACCTTTTTTTTGGCTGCAATGTTTTCAGAATAGCCCCATTTCTTTGCTGCTCTTAGCCCTTATTTCCTGCCTGAGGCAGACACTGACCTGCAGCACCAGGCAGATTGCTCAGGTTAACTGGAGGCTCCTTCACCTTTCTGTGTCTGATTCCTCTTTAAACCCTTGGATCATTTTTGTGTTTGAAATCAGAGAAAAGGTTGGTCTCTACCTGTTTACTCCCCCTCAAGACAAAAAGGCCCCTCTGTTGCGCTAATAGGAGACAATACTAAGATGATGTAGCAAGATCCAGATTCCAAACACTACCTGGAATTTTTCAATGATTGATCAGACAGCGTCCTACAGAAATGTCCAAATTTCCAGCAAAAAATACAGCCAGTTTATTGATTGTGATTTTCTTTTTAAAAATTTAATATTACACTTCTACAAAACCAGTGCAGAGCACTAAACTGCCAGGAGGAGAGGGCTCTGTAATGAGCACTGAAGGAACAGTGATAATTTTTCTAATTTTCATAGCACTTAACCTCTTTAACAAGCTATTTAAATTTTGATCCACGTTTGTAGGTGGTAGGTGAGCATTACAACCCACAGCTCACACAGAGGGGTAAAAACAGCAGTCAGAGGCTCAGCTTCCAAAAGTGTTCACTAAATTCAAGTGTCAGCATTTTGGGACACCCAGCTTTACACAAGGTGTAAAGAATTTTCATGCTGTGGAAGGAAGGGCTGGGTAATGAGGTGTGTAAAGGGTGCATGATATGTGAATGAGAAAGCAAAAAGATTCCTAATGGGTCTGCAAGAACAGGGCTCCTCTACATTACCTGAAACGACACAAAATCTGACAATTCAAACAAATTCAGTGCTAACACTCCATTTTATGCCCACAGCTGAATCTTATTTACATTTCCCTTTTTTCTCCAGAATGATATGCACACTGACATAGGCTGCCTGTGCGATAGGGAAGGTTATCTGTTCCTACTGATTTATGGGTTTGCTTTATTGTAACACTGAGAAATCCACTGCTGACAGTCAGTTAAATGCAGCAAACTGTCCACAGCCAGCCTGTGCTCTAACCACGAGGAAATTCCTTATCACAGAAATGTGGCATTTGGAATTCTTGTATTTCTAAAACATTCCCCCTTGAGGAAATTGTTTGCCCCTTCTCATTGTTTAAAGTTGCAGAGCGAGAGCAAACAGTCCAGAAATACACAAATATAGTTACCATACCCCAATCTGCCTGAATGTTTGGAGATGTTTTGAATCATCTGAACTGACCTAGCTCGCTCAATTTTAAATTAATTACCTGAAATAAAGACCAAGTACATTATACACGGCAACTTTATTTTTATTTCTGAAATCTAAGAAAAAAAATCCCAATTTTTTCCTCTTAGTATAACATTATCCTTCCTGTTGCCACATAGCAGACTGCAAATGTTAAGAAAGCTAATACTAAAAACCCCTGAAGCCAAAAGGATAAACTGGTGATAAAAATGCCTTGTATAATAAGGATGTATAAACTGTATTACTTTCACACCAAACACAGCTGGAAAAGAAGTGAATTGCAAAGTTATGGTTTAATGATATCCTGTTTCAGGATTCTGGTCACTCTCTCAGATGCCTGGGAAATAAAAGCCCCAAAATCTCTGCTTGACACACATCAGTGAGACACAATTAAGGTGGTGGGCACAGAGATACATCTGAACATAAACAGGCCAAGCAAGGTGACAGGAATGACTGTTTATTCCATGTAATTAAGACAATAATCTGAATTTGGACTAGATAAAAAAATGAAGCCCTGTGTGTGTTTGATATTAATTATTCCCTGGTATGAGCTAACAGATGCCAATATGGAGTATTTTTTCCCAAGAAACGTTTGTCTTTCTGTCAATAGCATTTTGCCTAAATAACAAGCCAACAGCTGTTAACATCAATTGATTTGGTGAGTCTTTAGTCACATCATCAGTGACAGGCTTCAAAAAAGGGTTTCAAAGGAACTTTAGTGGGAAAGGGAGAAAAAGAACAACAAACCACGTTGGCCTTTAACTGCCTGTGTTTCAGTGACACTTTCTAATAGGAGTCCACTGCTAAGGTCAGGCATAGAGTGTGCTGATGGTAAAACAAATCTGTTTACAGCTAAGTTGGCTTTTGTATGAGTTTGTGGTAGCAGGGGTAAGAGGTGGCTTCTGTGAGGAGCTGCCAGGAGCATCCCCCGTGTCTGATGGAGCCATCAGCTCTGAATTGGAGCCTGAGCCCAGCAGGGACAGTGGCATCACCTCGGGATAGCAGAGCTCAGAAGGGCACAGAAAACTGCACAACAGCACTGGAGAGAGGAGTGAGGAGAGGAACAGCCCTGCAGACACCGGGGGCAGTGGAGGAGGAGCAGCAGGAACTGTCCCAGGTGCCAGGGCTGAGATTCCCCTGCAGCCCATGGAGATCCACGAGGGAGTAGACAGGATTTCAGCCAAAAAACCCTTGCTGAATCCCACAGACAGTCATCCTGTGGCAGCCAGGTCTTCAGAATGAACAGAAACAAGCATTTATGGAGCTTGGCGAGGATGTGAGAGTACCCATGGATGAAGACCTGGTGGGGATGCCTGAAGCAGGAATTCCCATGTGCAGGGGAGAGCCAGGCACCACCAGAACCTCAGAAATACCCAAGGAAACAACCACTTCTGCTTCACTGTGGGACAAAGGGGCATCAATGAAGCTCCTGCAGTGTCTCCCAGCAGCCTGAACTGCCAGAACTGAGCCATCCTTCCCTTTCCTGCCAGGATCTGGAAACAGGGAAGACTGAACATTTCCTGCCAGAGTAGATGCACAGCACAAACTTACAGGCACAAGACAGGCAGGAAGAAGGAAAAAAAGAGAAGAAAGAAAGAAAGAAAAAAATTGGAATTTAGACAGTGAATAGAAAGGAATTCAGAGCCATTGCAATGACCTGCCTAACCTAGGAAGTATTGGATATGGCAGACAGCAAACAAGACCAGCAGAGTGTGAAAGGGTCACTGGCTCCAGGGACAGCATTTCCATCCAAAAGCCAGTGGATCACCTTTTGCAACAAAAACCCTCACACTTTCTTTTTTTTCCCCAAGAATTATAGACACTGACAGCTGACAGATTAAACCAGCAGCAAACCAGCCCAAATCTTCACTTTTCCCAAAAACAACATCCCCAGCTTCACTTAATCAAATCATGGCATACTTGTTTTTTGTCTGGGAGGGGAGGAGGGGTAGTGTTCTGTGGTGGTTGTGGTTTTTTCTTTCATACAAAGAGACATTTTAAAGACAACTAAAGAGAGAGAAAGATCTTTTTCAAAATTCAGTTGAACCTTTCCTTTTGGAAGATTTCATCTCCTGCAATGTCCTTAACTCTGCCAGCACAACTGAAAACCAGCAATTCTCCATATTACAGCCGTGAAAACATTTTTTGTTTGTTTGTTTATTTCTTGAGTCTCCAGACATTTGGATATTTACAAAAATTAACTGAATCCAAAGCTCCCAAGAACCAATTTTTATCTTATCAAACCAGATGGGAATCAAGCTAAAGGCCACAGGGAAATGACTGACCAGACCCAACCTGTGAATGCTGCATTAGCCACAAAAACTCTTGGGACTGAAACCCTATCATTAGTTAAGAAAAGAGAGGATTCATTCAATTTTCTGATTATATATTAAGCTGATGGACATGGTGTATCAGGAGAGGAAACAACAGACATTTGCTGTATTTTCTGAACAGAAGGGGATAAAACATGAAATGTTTTTCCTTCTGCACCTTCAGCCAGTCGATGCCAGGATGGCACAGCCCCAGCAGAAATGCCCAATCCAGGCCCTTTCCCTGCTCCCTTTTTGCTCTCTCTCAGTGGCAGAGCTTCCCTAGCCCTGGTGAATGCAGTCAGAAATAGTTAAGCAGTAACATATAAGCAGAATGTATAATAGAAGGATATAACTACAAGTCTAATGTTGGGCACGCAGATGTTCTGTAGCTAAGAGCTACTAGAACGCCTTTTTGTTTTAAAATTGTTTAAACTCACTAAGCTTCACCACCAAAATGAATACCTGCAGTTTGTGCTGCAGCAGACAGTGGAGACTACTTAGCACAGTGATAATCACCAGCTAAGTTGTGTATCTGAGACTTTACTGCACCTGCTTCTCTGCCACTGACACGAATTTCAGAACTAAATTACATCTCAGGCAAACCCAGATCGTCACACGAGGCACCAACTCAAACAAACAACTCAAACAACAAACACTTGAGGCATCAAGGTACCAGGTGCTTAAAAAATACGCAGGGAGAGTTCCAGCTGCAAAGAGATCACAATATGAAGTTGACCTGTGGTTATTTTGTGCTGTAAATTTTCTTCCTCGTTTTGCCTGGAAATTTTGCTGCAAACATTATCCGCCTCCATTTGAAAAGCCACCACATTTTGTCACTTACTGCTGCACAGAGCACACAATTACAGCACTGTAATTGTCACAGGGAGGTGGCATTTAGAAGCTAGCATCACATCACAATGAACATGAGGAAAATGACTGGAATCACAGGAAACATGAGAAAAAGGAGATGAAGCCAGATCCACAAAAAGAAGCAATATGTTGAAATAGGGACTTCAGCTGTGATGCTTAGATGCAGGAGATGGGAAAGGTGATCAAAGCCCTCTGACAGATTTCTATTAGTAAAAATATCAACAGCAACAAAGTTCTGGCTGCACACAAAAGCATAACTCCCTGTGGGCAGGATGGGAGCTGGCATTGCTCCAAAGCCCTGATCAATATTCTGTCAGCAGATACTCCAGCTCTGTCTGCAGAGGGACCAATGACCTCAAACACATCTCTAGAAATAACTTCTGCTCAGTACACACAGACTGATGTCTTCTCCTCTTGTTCAAAAAAGAAAAGAGCAACTGCAGCTCCATCTGCAAAGGGAAGTGTCAGAACGTTCCAGGCTATGATTCCAGCCTGGGAATGTTAATTAAATACAGATTATCCTGCAGTGCAGAGTCAGACATTTTAGAAACCTTGAGTTAAAGAGTACAAATCAGCCCTTAGAATTGGCTGTTTGCTTAATTTTCCCATTTTTCTCCTTAGTCTACTATTAGGAATGATATTTTAAGCATCTAAGTCTCACAAATTCCATCTTAGGAGTGAGATGTTCTGAGTTCAGCACTGCAATGCTCAGCATTATCACATCTGCACTTCTGTGAAGTGCCTTGGAAAATTCCCACTCACAACTCACCAGCAAACCTAAGTGTGGACCAGGAACTGAAAAGTCTCTCCAGTGGTTCATATTGAAATCATTTTCCTCCCAGATCAGCCCTTTAGGAACTCACCCTCAGTGATCTCACCACGATCTGGGTTTTTCTGTGCGCTATTCGTGGTCCTGCTCAGCCCTATTGCTGCACAGGGAAGCTCCCAGTCCAAACCCAACATTTTTACCAACATTTTTACCTTTGGGTCAGCAGTCAGCAGCTTGAATGCTTGATAGACTTGTGCTTCTTTCACACCTCCACCCAGGTCCAAGAAGTTGGCTGGCTTTCCACCATTCAGGGATATTATATCACACGTTGCCATTGCAAGGCCAGCTCCATTGACTGTAATTGCAAACACCAAGTGCTTTTAATTCACGTGGATAAGATTCCTGGAAAGGCTTCAAATGTATTAGCACAACCCTAGAACATGGCTCAAAATGTTACATAGATATTTCTAAATAAAACGAGCTATTCAAGGATATCCAGAGCAACAAATAATTCAAATTTGATGTAAACACACCAACATTTGGGTTTTTTTAGGATATAAATGTGCACCTTCCTTTGAGCATTCTCTGGAATAGTAATTGTGGCAATGCAGAACCTTCTGATTTTATTAAAAATACAGAGACATAAGAACTTCTGGGAATAGTGATGTGAAGGACAAATTGACTCTTGAAGCTCCTCTCCCATCACTCTGATAGCAGTGGATGCTTTGTGTTAGTGCATCACAGATAACTCAGCTTTGGGGACAGACCTCAGATGCTCCTGAAACTGCCTTTTGTTTTAGATTTGTACCAGTCAAGAAGCATTTCCATGGGTAGGAAGATCTAAACTGGGAAAAGTGATGAGAATTATGTGTCCCCTTTAAGCTGCTCCTGTTGGACAAAGGCTCCTGTGTCACCCAGAATACAGACCACTAAAAAAATACCATAATATTACCAATTATTATTTGGGTTGTGGAATCTTTTGGTTGTTTTTTAAATTGAGATTGAAGTCTCACTGTCATTTACTGAATCAACTGCAACACATTATCAGAATCTTCCAGATTTATGTTTGGAATACACATCTGAGCCAATATAAGTGCTGGGCATTTTCTCAAGTCGAAAAAAAAAAAACCTAATCCAATTAGATTAATAATAAAATGTTGTATTGACTAAAATAATTTGTACAAAATGAAAATTATTTAGAGCACAGCTGACTTTTCTACTTATCTCTTCTAAACAGCAGAGTAATTTCTGTTCCACAGAAACTTCAGGAAAATAAAAAAACCTGACATTTCCAAGCAGATTCTTTAGCAGCTTTCATAAAGGGAAATGGAGTTTAATAGTCAATTGTAACTGGGAACGTCACATTTATAGAAACATACTCTTCAAGTGTCTTTTAAGTAACACACCCTATTTTTTTAAATTAATGATGAGGTTTTGATGACTTTTCTTGTTTTAATTACTGGAAGGACCAATTACATTAGGTTAAAAGCTCAGAAACTGAAACTGCTTAGCCTGCCTTCTCTCTGCCACCACTCCTGCCCTGCTTGTGAGCTGTGGCCACCAGCACAGCTTCCACACAATTTTATTTCATTCCTGCTAGACCTTGTGGAAGGATAGACAACACTGCAGAAATAATCATAAAATAGACTGAAATTCTGTCAAGGGTGGCCTGAATGTCAGATGTAAACAAGGTCTGTACACTGAACAAGTGTAAATTTGTTTTCAAATGTCTTTTGGATGTATTTGTTCTTACCAAAGCAAGCAATGTTTCCATCCAATCCTATATATTTTAAGTCATATTTGGCAGCTTCATTCTCTATGGGCTCATTTTCAGACTTGTCATCCATGGCAAATATTTCCTTTTGCCTAAATTCTGCGTTGTCATCAAAGTTTATCTTGGCATCGAAGCAAACAACTGGAGGAGAAAACAAAACAACACCCAGGCATGCAGAGTTTACAGTGAGCCAGAGCTTCTGGAATATCTACAGAGCTTCTGGAATATCTACAGAGCTTCTGAAAAATCTGCTAATAGCTACTCCAGCAGCAAGGGGGAGGTTGCTTTGGGAGTGATGCTGCCTCCAACATGGGAGCAGCTGAAGTTCTAGCACTGAGTCCAGCAGAAAGAGCAGGTTTTCCATAAATTTTCTAGGAAATAGCAGGTTTTCCATAAATTTTCGAGGAAAGAACAGTTTTTCCATAAATCCTCTACTGAGAAAAGGCACAGCAAGATCTCCACACCAAGAAGATCTCCTGTGTTTGCTACAAACAAAGTTCCTGTAAGTTAGGAGGGCAGATTTTGTGATTTGGACAGGTGGGCTGCAGCCATGACAGAGGAGAGCTTACCTTCCATATTTTGAAAGAATAACAGATAAAACAACACCAACCCAAAGCCATGTGTGGTAACATGCAGTCATTCCGAGCTGAGCAACACAAAATGCTTTCCTTAGCCACATTTTGAATTTCTGATGTTATAACTATACACACATTATTTCATTAAAGAGCTCAAAAAACCTGAAACCAATTATGTTAAAAATGACCAAATGATTACTTTTAAATAAAGGAAATCAAGGGAGTAAATGCAAACCTTCTCATTAATATCAACATCCACTACAGTTGTAAAAGCAAATTAAGAAGTTGCTAAATCTGACATTAAATAAAAGGTACAAAGGACTGGCTAGCAGCCACAATATTCACATAAACACACCAGTAACAGAAATGCCTGTAGACTGTTATTTGCCTATTTTCTGACTCATTATTTCTATGGGTTTGCATAGGCAAATGCCTCATTAGATTAAAATGTTCTAAGTAAATGTAAGACTATATACTTATCATATTACTATGCAAGTAATTTCCCTTGTACTATGTTCAGATTATAATTACTGACTTAAGCATAATTGATTTCTCAAGGCAAACCAATCAAATTTAAGTGCCTTTAAATGCTGTGTCCATAAAAATGTAATAGTTTTTCTGTCTGCTGGTGTTTTTTTTCACATTGCCATTGGGACACGTCCATGGTACATGGGCTCGTGTTCATGAGCATTGCACACATCTGGAGGTCAATGACAATTAAGAGAACAATTTTAGTCTTTGCTGTAGATACACATCAATTAAAACAGCAAAACACACAATTTTGTTTGGTGGCAATGTTTAATATACAGTTTAATAAAGTGTTTAGTATACAGTTTCTAAACATAGGAAAAATAGCTAGGGAAACAGCAAACATTTACACAAGTAGGAGAGTCTCAACTGTATATCTTGATTTGCATCTTGTTTTTGTTTTGGTTTTTTGATGTTGATTTTTTATTTTTTTTTAATATTTGACTTGCAACTGATAACAGATTAAATTAAAAGAATCAAATTTCACTTCACTGACTGCAGTTTCAGAGAATTGCTCATGAGTGTGTATAACAAATCCCTTGGAAGAGCTCAGATCTTACCTGGTCAATCATCATGTGGGAATGTGCCAAAAGCAGAAATATCTGCAGTTCCTAACATGCTTCTAATGCACTAGAGCTGCTTTAATTATTTTTTAGCAATGAAATAAGACAATTTTTCCTCTTCAAGCTTTCAGGTTTAAATTGCTAAACCCGCTCAAAGCTAGAGTACAACTGCAGTTTCAGAGCTCTGTTTACCTTACAAACATCCTCCATGTCACATTAATAGAAACTCATTTCTACAGAATATTCATCTTTAACAAAGGCCATGCTGTACAAAGTAGCAGCAAAGACATGTATTAATATTTATCAAACCATTTTCACTATCAAAAGCACATTGTTACATGCATGATAGATTATACAAATGGATTTTTTTTCCAAACAAATATCAAAGAATGCTCCAACACTTATATTCATGAAGTACTTCTGTTGTTTTTGTTAGCAGTGTAGGATTTTTGTCATCTGCCAATTCAACAGTTTACACTGAGAGCAAACTAAACAAAAACAAACAAACAACAAAAAAAGGGAAGTTTCAGGCCTCTGACCAACTAGTGTTAACAAAATTTGCTAGGATATTAAACAAGGAAATACAGACAACCTGATGGAAATCCACACAAGTGCTAAACACAAAACACAGCAAGAAATAAATCCATCTTATCCATTATTTTGACAAAAATAATGAGCTTCATACAGGGACTTATATTTTATCATTAGGAAGAGCTGCATTAAGCTATGCAAATGTTCTTCCATTTGTTTTAGCTTTATTCTCCTTTAAGACATTTCAGATGGAGGAACTGCTAGCAAAAAAGGAATAAGCACGGGAAAACTCTTGTGCATTTCTGAGAGCAAGATGGGTTTCACAGCTTGAAACCCACTCTGTTCCTGCTCCTCAGCTTCCTGGGGAAAAACCTCAGAGAAAACAGCACAAAATCTCCTACCATCCCTCAGATGAAGCCCTTCTGACTAAATATGCACAGCCATTCAGAAGAGCTGACTTGATAACTTATCCAAATCTTTATTTCCACGGTGCCACCTCACAGAACTCCAGCAAGGATGCAAAGTCAGTACCACCACGGTTCCTTCCAATCTTTAAGGACCACATTTTATTTTCTCTCATTACTCCCTGTCCTCTCCCTCACTTGCCTCTACTTGCACACCAATTTCCCCTCTTGGCACTCACCAAATAAACCTTCAGCACCTCAGTGATATGGAACAATGAGGGGGTGACTGTGATTCCCCTGGATCACCCCTACCAAATTTCAATTTCCCACTGGCACATTTAGTTTCTCCCCTCTTCACCTTTGTCCAAGTTACCTGGACAAAACTGACGAATGGAAGGAAAAGTTTCAGCTGGGATATCAACCATTACAATGAGGTGAAAGCTAATTAAGCTCAGTTTTACCCTGCACCTCCCCAGCCATGGTGCAGGAAGATTCAATGTCCCTTTCTCCTCCCAAAGGATGTAGCCAAGTCTCTGTTTCAGCTGAATTTGGCCTGTGCTCTAGCAGACTGCAGAGCCATGCAGTTTAAAATTTAAATTACCCATATGAATGCAAACTTCAAAGAACAAGTTTCTTTCCACACAGTCTCAGTAATTCTAGCAGCATTAACACACACAAAAACCCCTCAAAACCCCCCACAAAACAAAATCAAGAAAACCCCAACTTTGTACACGAGCAGAAGAGCAGAAAATGTTTCTGTCTCTCACCAAGCAGAACATGTAGAAGCCAAAACTTCCAGTATTTTGATGAAACAACAAAAGGTATTGAAATATAAAATCTGCCATGGGAATATTTATGAATGTTGTTTAAATTACATTACAAAATGAAATTAATGCAAAGCTGCTGCTACATCCTTCTATGCAATTTAATTTATAGTTTGCATAAATAAAGATTTATAATGCATTCATTTGTTTCCTTCAGCTTCTTACCTTGCCCTTCTGGAGTTTCACCAAAGGGATTGACTTCAACCTGAGTGGCATCAATTTTCAAGAAAAGATTATACAGCTTCTTAATTTGATCTGCTGCCTAAACGTGATCAAATGATTTACAATTACCACACAGAAAAATAAAAGTTCATATTTTCAAGGCAGAGGTAAACCATTATCGATTATTTTTAATGTATTACATTGCAGAGTAATTCCAGATAATTACTGCTTTTATTTCTGTTTACTTCACCACATTTTTATAGTCTCTTACACTGTTGTAAAGTAGCATTATGATACCATGTAATATTCAGTAAATGTGCATTTAAAGACTACATGAACTGGAGATTTTCTACAAAATGCTGCAATTACTATGACAAGTTTAATTTGGGAAGTGACTCTTAGGCACCAGCAGCACAATGAAATGTTCTCTGGTACTCCAGGATCTGAGTTGCATTCACAAAGTTCATCAGCCTGAAGTCAGAAACCACAAAGTAGTTTGTGCACTCTGGTGACTTCAGAAAAAACATCTATTTCTCCTTCCTACAACAGTCTGAAGTATTTTCTTGAAGAACTCAGGTCTGAAGCATGCTTGTTTATTCATTACAAGGTACTCTTGCTTGTTCCCTGTTACTCATCACCATCTATCTCCATGCCTCATTCCGTGGCTGAAAATACCACCCCTGACAACTAATTTCCAAGTCTTTTGTTCTTATACCATTTTTCCACTAATAGAACTACTTAAAAAACAGCAACATGAACGTGTATTAAAAAATCCTTTTTGAGTCATTACACACTGTGAACCTATTAGCTGCAATAAGTTTGCAGATGAAGTGCACTAATAAAGAACCACTCAATTTTTTCCCTCTCATTACTGATCAGCTAACTGAAGTGCACCACCCAAAAATACTTGAGACCTCTCCTGATAAGTAAAAGGAATTAGAATAAAGAAAGCATAAGTCAGCTTTCCCCTATGAGGTCAGTCATGCAAAATAAATAAAACATTACAACTGGAAAAACTCAACCTCAATCCCAGTTTTACCAGAGAGGTTGTGGAGCCCCATTCCTGGAGGGGCTCATCCATCCAGGCTGGATGGAGCTTTCAGTGACCTGATCTAGTGGAAGGTGCCCCTGCCCAGGGCAGGGAGGTTGAAATTGGATGGTTTAAGGTCCCTTCCAACCTAAACCACTCTGTGATTCTGTGACAAGATTCTTTAAAGAGTCTCAGCTGGGAAGAAGCACAAATTGCTTAGGGAGAGTTATCAGTTGGAGCATTCTCAGTGGGTTTGGCTTAAAAAAAATACCAGTTGTAAATGTGCAGCAGCTTCCTTGGCACAAACCCTCAGGCTGGCACCCCCAGAGCACAGGGTGAGGCTGTGAGCAGCGATCCTGGGGAGGCAGGAGCCCCACACTGGCTCTGGGCCACCCCAAAAGCTGCTGCTGCCAAAGCCCTGTGCTGCAATTGCACCAGAACACATCAGAATTACATTTTATTAAGGGCTGCTCCATCTTTCAGCACCTCTGAATGAGGCAGCTTAATGTCAATACTTCTCTTTCTCAGGGTCTGTAAGAACTGAGCCTCTTCAAGCAGAAAATCCCAGCCTAGAACTAGAGAATGTATAAGTAAATACCAGGCTTTGTCTGGATAAAAACCATGTCCCTATGCTTCAGTAAATTCCTTTTAGCTGAAAGCGTGAGGGAAGAAATGCATTCCTGCAGCATTATTTAAATGTGTTGTTTAAAAGTCCATACATATTTGCTGTTAATTATTAAGTACCAGAACTCTTCAAGGGTTGAAAGGTTCTACATAATCATTCCTCCTCATTAGATATACAGCTAAATCTTCAAATGTGTGTTAATCAACTTAATCATTATGCATTTGTTAATTGCATGTTAAGATAGAAAATAATTAAAACTGCTGAATTAAAAATAAAGAAGTTCTACAAAAATGACAGTTTGATACTACAGAAAAAAAACCCAGACCAGCTAAAATGAGCTCTCTTCTCTCCAGAATTATGCTTAAAGGCAAATAGATATATTCAAAATATATATACATATAGAAAAGAGATACTGAAAGTACAACATGCTGGCAGCCTTTTGTTTTTGTGTTGAAGAATTAAAAAAATTTTAAAAGGTTTCAATCACAAAGCCAGAAACACTTTTGTTTCTCCCTATATTAAGAGCTAATTTTCAAGAACAGCTCTACCCATGCCATTCATGGAGCTCCAGTGGAATTCCAGTGAAAGCAAAGGAATCCCACATGATGGAATGACATGTTGCCATCAACTGCTTCAGAGACGGGACTCTCACTTTAAAATCATAAATTTTGAATCATTTATAAAAATGATTCAAGATTTATAGTTTTAAAGTGAGAGTCCCTAGCAAAACTATAAACTATTTTGAATTTATTCAAAATGCTAAAGCCTAATGACAATTACACAGGTGCAATTTAGTATTTAGAAAGTAAAAATTATCCTGATTTAATGGACACTTGGCTTTTCCTACCTATTGGAAAACATTTAAAACAGAGCTGGGCTAAAAGTCTTCAGCCTAAGCCCAGGGAGTGAAGTTACCTGCTGCTGCAAAGGTCCTTGGAATCCCAAATTCTTTGCCATCTGCAAGGCCTGACGATCCTTTACACCTTCAAAAATATCTATTTCCTCCTGCAACAGTAACATGTGTAAATATAACTAAATATTCCGTCTGAATGGAGGTTTATCACTTCAAAAGGAAAACACTTAGTATACATGTGCAAATTAGTAATTAAAGCCTGGCTGTTTGCCAAGGCTCCCCGAGACTGAGGCTCTAGCAGGTGCCTATGGGGGATGTTATAATTACCACACTGACTATGAAATAGTCCTTCCAAAAAATATGTAATTCTTCAGGGTGGCACGCTGACAAGACAATGTGACACCAGTTTTCACTTTTAATTACTGTACAGATGGCATTGACGAATATTTAGTCTGTTAATTTTTATGACATATTCTGGAATATTTTCAAGGCAGTGAGTGTCACTGCCCAGTGACACTGTGAAGTTTATATAATTTTTAAATGCGCATTAAATATTATTACAATTTTTTGAATAATTATACTTGATTGTATCAATTATTTTCTTAGCTGAATAGCTTGTCTACTCATTATCTTGCCATAGTAACTTAAAAACTTCTTTGGTCTAGTCATCCTTAAGAAAGTAAAGTTAATAACAACAGTTTTATTTCAGATGCAAAAGTCTTGCAGGTACAAAAAATAATTAAGAACCTGTCAATTAGAGAAAAAACAGCCATAAAAACAATAAGTACGTTGGCATCAACCCACTTGTGAAAATCTGTGTACCTTCCTGAAAGTGAAACTCAATCACAAAACGTTTCAGATGTGAAGTTTAACATATCACATAACAGCCAGATTTAAGATCTTTTTGTAATTGAAAAATTCCAGTAAAATCAGATGTTAAATATGCTTCATTTCCTGGATGACAGGTATGATCCTGTATTTGATGAAACACAATTTTTACGGTTCTTTCTGTCTCCTTTTTACACAGAAGAAGGAAAAATGGGAGGAGAAAAGGGGAAAAATATTCTTTTGGATAACTGACATGGAAAATCACTATTGTAAAACACTATTTCAATACCTTAAAGATAAGTTCTGGGCTAGTTACTGCAACTTCTTCAATGTCCACACCACCCTGTGGACTGCCAACCATGACAGGTCCATTGCAGGCTCTGTCCATCAGAATTGCAAAGTATGTTTCCCTGGAAATATCCAGTGCTTCTGCAACCATCACCTAAAAATGGATAGAGGGAAGAAAAGAAAATATCAGTGGTTCTGACTGGTATTTCTGCTTTGCCTTAAAATGCTGCAGCTTGATACTTGCTATCCTGAAAAGAAACATTGGTTTCACAATTTTTACTACAGTACTACAACCCTGGGACCTTTTTCCCAAGAAATGCTCTCTGCTAAAGTAAGAAACTCCTCTAATGCTGCTGCTCTCACTGGGGCATGCAGCCAGCACTGCCAACCAGGAGCATCTCAGTGCTGGGGCTTTTCCAAGAGCTGCTGCTGTGTCCATACTGCAGACATTAGCTTTTTATCCCAATAATTTGGGATAATTATCAAGAATTCTTGTCCCCAGAAGGATTTAAATCACAAAGGACTCAGTGTGCAGATCACACAGATGCAAGGACTGGCACGTTGGCTTTTGGATGCCTCTCTCCAGCAGTGCTGCTCCTCACCAGCAAATCCTCAGGCTAAAGTTCTCTCCCTTATTCTGACCAAAGGCCACCCAACCCTTGTAATCTCTGCAGTGAACTCCTGCCCTGCCAAAGGATTTCCTAAGAAAAATTTCTTAAGAAAAAAACCCGAAGAAAATGGGTTTACAGGTTTACAGGTAATTCTGCCATCCAGCTTTTTCCTTTCAGTTTAGAGAGTCAAGTAAGTGTGTGTCCTTCAGACCCTGACACAACCTAGAAACACAGATATTTATTTTTCCAAAGAGCTACTATTTCCAATTTATTCCTATAAGCTACAGAGCCATTTTGTACCAGTATCTGACAGACACCACAGCACAAAACAGAAAGATGATTCAAATCCTTGGAATCTACAAGCACCACATTAAAAGTGATGGAAATTGGCCCATATAAAATCTTTGCAACAATTTTTTTTCCCTCCTCTCAAAAACAAGACTGGGTCCTTTCCATTTTAGTATGACAACTATACCTCCCTCCTCACCTGAACTGTCTGTTTTTGCAATAGTTTAACAATAGCTATCCTAGCAATTTCAGAGACTGAGTAGTTTTACACTTGGAAAAGACTCACAAAACCATTTTGCTACAAGAATACTAAATTTCCCAAAGTATTCTTCATTTTAGGAAAAAATCTGCATGGGATCATTAATAATTGTTGCCTGTGATCAAAACAGATGCCATAATCAAAGCTGCAGAGAGTGTAGTTCTGCTCTGCACTTCAGTCTTGCTTTTCAGTCTGAAAGTGAAGCAGCCACCTCTGCAATTTAATGAGCATTACAGTCTTCCTTAAGAGAGATACTATTTCCCATCTTTCAGTGGAAGTGGTAGAAATCAGGAAAATCAATTCCCAAATATTAATATAATTAAGAAGGATTAAGTGGCAACGTCTTTCTAACACATCTTTCTGTTCATGAAGTGGCAGTTTTGAACCATTACTGTAGACAATGATCATCACTGAATATACCACCAGGAGAAATTCATTCTCTCAGTCAGCAGATCCAAGAGGCATTTTTATACCTGCAGCCTTAAAACTCTGCCTACCTGGCACAAAGTGCTCCATCAAATGAGTATTCCTTGGGTTTTCATAGTTCAAGGACTATAAACAAGAAAGATGCACTATACTGTCACCCAAGTCGCATTTTTGACAGTCTGTTCCACAGCACATAAGAAAGAATGTGAGGACTTCCTGCCAGGCAATAGGCATTAGAGAAGAGGAAAACAAAAATGTAAGAAACAAGGAATGAAATAAAGCCATCAGTGCTCAGAATTGAAGGAAAGATGAAATTCCTTCATGGTATTTTTGACTTGGAAGAAATCTGCTTCATAGTAATTTTGTTTCCTTCTACTTTTGCCTCACTTTATTCACACAACATAGGGGGATGTAAAGGAATAGTTCAAATAAGAGCCTGTTCAAAAGGAAAGTAAAGAAAGCCAGGGTGAAGGAGAGAACTAAGAATGCAGAAAACTACTGTACTACTTAAAAGCATCTGCCTATTTCACTCTACTACAGAGGGATGCTAAAAGACAACTTCAGAGACATAGCTTGGCCACCTGCCAAGATTTGTCAAATTAACAAGCAAGGGTAGGGAAAGCATCTTTGATTTGCTACTATTTTTACCTGCATCCATGTTTTCACCTTCTTACATATCCTGCATCAATGTATCTGAAAAATGCGAGTCGTTGCTTTAGACATAAGTCAGATAAAACCAACTGGTCCTACTGGATCATGTCAGAGCTGTTCAGTTCCCACAGAGCCCAGGTCAGGGCCAGGCTTAGGATGGGAATACACTCCACAAGCTTTGAGGAATACATTTGCAGGCACAGCAGGTGGAACTAACATTATTAAATCAGGTATTTTCAACTGTGACTTCCAACCAGAGTGATTGTCCTCACTGTTGCTAATTAACAATGTCAGCATCATCAGATACTTCTCTGTCTTAATTCACAAAACTACTGAGATTCTGAGTAGGCAACCTTAGAGCAAAAACTGTCAGATTGTGAAATATCTCTAATTTCTCCCAGCAAAATAACTTTCCTTCACCATCTTCCCTGCTTGATGCAGAGCAAAGCCAGGGAAATTTGTGTTCCAGGTCTTTAAATATCATTTGAGTCTACTTATCACTCACACGACAGAATTAAAGCAAACACACTGATGAACAGTTAAGAATAATGAAATTGAATCTACAGACTGTTGACTCTTCTCACATTTCGTCTGTTTTGCTTTTGATAAAGAATATGACACCTCATTATCTGTTTACCATATCATATTTATATTTAAAATGTCCTGGGGAACAATCAGTTTTCATTAAAACTTTCTGACAACTTCAAGCTTCCCTTCTCTGTAACAAATTGTTACCTAAAAGTTTAAGTCACGCATTGAATGTCATGAGGGTAACTGTAACAGCTTTTTTTAAACAGAATCAAATATGCAAAATGTTCTTTCTGTTGTTGCTTGGAGAGAAAACTCAGGTAGTGCATTCTCAGGTTGTCATGATAAGAGAAGAGTGTCACCACAGACAGCCAGGCTTTCCAAATCCCAAACTGCCATAAGAGGATTTTATGTAAACTCACAAAACAGGTTCCAAGTTAGGAGGGAAGTGCAGAGATTGCTATTAATTTGAGAAACATCAATCTGAAGAGGCACAAACACACTTTAAATTCTGTAGCAGGTGCACAAGCTGAGAAAGAAAGCTGAAACCACCATTTTCTGTTTCATAATTATTCTAATTGTAGAAAATTTCTACCTTTTCTACCTTCCTTACAAATACATGTAAAAGGTACGTGACATTCACTCCCTGACTTAACACTAGCTCATTGATTGCCCCAGAAAAAGTAACAGAACAATTCTTTTCCATCTGAGAAATGCTTGTTACTTTATTTTTTTAAAACATAGGAGAATTTTAAACCACTCAGACTTTCCAGAACACTGAAAAGTTTAAAAAGCACAAATCCTAAAAACATGCTTTTTCTTTTCTTCTTGAAATGCAATTTTTCTTAAGTACATGTAGAACACAAATTCTTCCATACATGCAGAGAGAAAGCACGTGCCTTGAAATAGAAAATAAAAATGCCAGTGATTTGTTCTCATCTTCCCCACTGCCCCAGAGAGTCTGCCTGGCATTTTCAGTGCATTCAGCTCCCACTGCATTAAATGATATCTCAGACATAGCTAAATTTATATGTTTAATAATATTACTGTAGTTTGCCCCTTGATTAAAATGTCACTATTTGATTTTGTAGTCCTGACACTACAAACCTGAGCTCCTCAGCTCCTCTAACTCAAAGATTCCAATATAAACTAACTTAGTAAATGAGAAATTCTTCTAAAAAAGACTTAATTTTGCTGGGAAATAGTTTTTTGATGAACTAGTGCATAATTTTAAACATTTCTTCACTTTCTAATAAGCATAACGTTGGGGAAACTGCTACAAAATGAATTAATTTAAAGCAGGGTGTATGCTCTTACCATTAATTACTAAGAATCAAGAACTCAATACCAAAAAATATAAAATACTAGCTAACAAGCCAACTCTATCATCAGAATGAAACTCTATGACAGCTGATGATCAGCTTCTCCAGTGAAAAACATCACACTGGTTTATCATGCATCAACATTAAATACCAGTTTCCCTGGAACTCTATAGCAAAGGAAAAACAAACTGACTCTCAATCTACACAATCCTGTACCACCAAAATCAATATCTGAAGTTCAGTAGTGCAAACTTCACCTTAAACTTCACCTCTGCCCCAGCTGCTTAGTCCTGCCCACTGTTCATGTGGAGGGGGAGAAAGGAACCACAAGTTAAATATTCTACAGCTGCATGGAACAAAAGTCATCCTAATATAAATCCTTCAAATTATCTATGTCAAAACCCCCCCAGTATCCATATCCTTCTTCCATTTCCATTAATTGCAAAGAAAATTAGTAGGTTTTTTTTCAGAACTGACTCTGTCAATGATGAACAGGATTGCACTCTGACAAAAGAGTAGAATTTCTGTATGGATGTATCCAAAGCAGACCAACTAGGGCAAAAGAATAAAAACAAAGAACTTATAAAAGAAATACTAATTTTCCCAAGCACAGTGTCTTAGTATGGAAAAGGCATAGCCTTTCTTATATCCTTAGCATTAACAGGATCTCCATCAGACATGCCTTAATGGTGATACTGAATCTCTTATTTTAATATATAGTTTTTCTTTTTAAGAACAACCCTGCTCTCCCTGCTCCCCAAGAGAAGCCCTGCCTGCACACCTTCCCCAGCCTTCATTAGACAGGATCTTTCCAGACAGGTGTTCCTTCCCCTTCTATGCTAATGCACCAAGCTGTTCACAGGATATTAAATGTGAACTGCAGCTCCTCCAGCTCATGCCAAATTATTTCCTGGCACAGATGCAGTGTGGCTCTTGACTACTCACCTGGATGAGGATTCTTGCTCAGTCAAACAAAGCAAGAGATAAAAACAGATACAGCAGATAGGCAATTGCCAGGATTTCCTTACTCACAGAATTTTATTAATTTGAAGGAGAACCTTGCTGAATCTTTGCTTCTCTTATTTAGGCCAGCACAGAGCAAATAATTTCTGCTGAAGTGAATCTTGGTGCCTTGCAGAAAGCACCATCATTGGAAAATGGTTCATTTGGTACCTCAACCACTACCATGAACACATTTTAGTCTCTATCTGCAAAAAGTAGAAAGAACCTGCTGTTCAGACACTTCTTTTCAAATGGGAAAAAAATCTCATGCAAACCTTTCAATACTTAAAGGAGGCCTACAATAAAGATGAGGATAAACATTCTGAACTAAAGAAGACAGATTTTAACTACATATAAGAAAGGATTTTTTTACAGTGAGGGTGGTGAGGCACTGGCAGAGTGGCAGTGGTGGATGCCCCATCCCTGGAAACCTTCCAGGCCAGGTTGGATGGGGCTCTGAACAGCCTGATCTGGTTGAAGATGCCCCTGATCATTGCAGGGCATTGGACTGAAGGAATTTTAAAAACCCTTTTCAACTCAAACCATTCTGTGATTCATCTGTCACTCTCTCAAGACTTGCCCAGACCTCAGGGTGACTGAAATACAGATAATATTATTACCAAAGGGAACCATGTATCTACTGTTTCTGTAAACAGAATGTCAATAAGCGTGTACAGCTAATGCTATAATGCAGTTTTATCACCATTTAGTATGTGTTTGATCAAAGATGGGCCTCTGACAAAGGATTCCTTTCAGTATATATTGCAGAAATCAATTTATTTTCCATCAGTGGGTATGCCAAAATTGATGAACAAAATATATACACAAACTGAAGAAGTAACATTTTCTCTTTTTTTTTTTAATCGATTAGATGTAATCAATCAGGAATTGGAGGAAGATTGAAAAAAATCTATGTTGTACATCCCAGCTTATTAATGCAAAATTGCAGCTGAACATAGTTTTCAACTTTTAAGAGGCTAGAATCTTACCTTTTTAACTGTCACACCATCCTTTGGAGTTTGCTTGGTTGACAGATTGTACCCAATCATCTGTTTAGCAAGCTGTTCAACAGTCTTAGGGCTACAAACAAAGGAAAAATGTTAGTTTACTGAAAAATATTAAAAGAAACAGGCCATAGCTGTGGTAAACAGCCTAAATATTATACAAGGAGCAATTTATTTATGTTGTTTTCAATTGAAAGTACTTACTCCTTAGTTAGATGAACTCCTCCTTTCAACCCACTGTTGAAAATCCCTTTCCCTCTCCCTCCAGCCAGAATCTGTGCCTTCAGAACAATTTCCTTTGCCTCTGTAAAAGAAAAACACATTGCAATTCTGTGGTTTGTCAATTGTTGAGTTTGTTAGTATGAGATCAAAAAGCATTTCCAGACTGGATTCTTAAAACAACAAGAAATTGTTCATAACTAGTGAGCAATAAAACAAGAGTAAATTCATCATTTCTATAAAGCAACCTTGCCAAAAAAGAATTGTTAAAGGGTTACACAGCTTATTAAAATGACAAATAAGTCATTGCAGAGATCAGAACCATGCTGTTAATGCACAACAGACCACACAACCAGCCCAGATCTGTGGCTGACACACTGACACAGGTTTTAGACATAAATCAGATCATATTTTGTCTTGAATGCACAACAAAACAATGCTCATCAAGGGAAATGAATTCTGTTCCTTGCTCTGAGCACATGGAAGGAAATGCATGGATGTGGTTCCTGAAGAAATCCCTGTCTCCAGAGGGCAGGAGCTGTGAAAACATTTCATCTGTCTGGGAGGCATCACTTGGGTCTTCGGAATTTGAGTGTAACAATCTCTTAGTGACACCAAAGGGCAGCAAGACAGTGACAACAGCAATTGCACCATGTCCTACATTCCAAACAAAAGCAATCCTGACATCCTTACAGAGTCAAACAGAGGGAAAAAAGGGAAAGAAAAACCAAACCATCACTCATCATTTCTGCAGCTCTGGATCACAGCAACTTCCTGAGCCATGGACACCTCTCAGGTGCCTTTAAGGTGTTTATTAACACCAACTACTGTCACTTTGCACATTTATCATAATAGTGCTGGGTGCTCTGCAAAGTCTGAGATCCTAATGTGAACAGATCATCAAGTGCGCCCAGAAAAGGCTCTTGTTACCCTCTCCTGCAGTCTGTGGAAATCTCTGATGTCAGTGTTTGGATTAGGTCACACCTCGGACAATATTTTATCTAAGTGTCAATAAAACATGAGAATTTGTTGTTAAATTGACAATTTTACTGTTTACTTGGTAGAGAGGACACAGATACTTTCATTCAAACACACACAGGCTTTCTAGGCTGTAAAAACATTTTAAAGATAATTAAATATCAGTTTAGAGGTGCAGCAATTTTTGGTGCAGGCAAGCTCTGACACAACATAATTTCAAAGTGCCTGTAAAATAAATTTCAGCAGCCACAAAGAAAAGTTGAACCCTAGAATAGAATAAATATTACAAAACAAATATTCTATTTAACACAGGTATTGCACTTTAACACAACAGTAGTAATAGTAGTTACTATTACTATTTCTATTATTATTATTTTTTAACACAGATATTGTACTAAGAAATGCTTAATTTCCAAGCTTCTCGAGGCTAAAAACTCTCCATATGTTTATCCATTCAGTAACATTTGACATATATCACTCTGAACCTTAGAAGCATTCTCCTTGAAAATATTTCATGCATCCCAATACATTCATGTTCTGGGCTCCCTATTACTCATACCACTGCAGGGCAGATAACAGGGAAATTTAAATGCAACAAAAAGTTTCATATCAAATGTTTCCTAAGCACACAAATTAGGATGAATTAAAACTATAAATCACTTTTCAACCTGCAGAAGCAAACTCTAAAGATCACAGTAGCTGCTGTGACAAAGAATCTAATACGGCATTGTTAATAGGTGCTGTAAGCATTTAATTAAATCAATTTTAGCTTCCAGCCATCCCGACAATGTGAGCTTTGGTTGTCAGTGATGGGTGGTATCAGTTCTGGGAGTGATCATCACCCTCATTCCCAACCACCACGTTCCATGAGCACCAATTATCTACACTGGGCTCCACCAGATGAAGTCAGAGAAAGGAATTAATGTGTACATTTTTATAATCCACCAGGGGACTATCAAGGCAATGGAGTAACTTCAGAAGAACAACTATCAAACCCATAAACAAACAGACATGAAAGTGAGCACAGCCACATAAAGATAAGACCTGAAGAACTAATCAATGCAGCAGCTCAGCAGAGCACAGTACAGCAGGTTCTTCATGCCCTGCAGGAAACAAACAGGAAGCAATTTAATTCCTTAATTATTTGCCCAAAGTCTGTAAAATGGAATAAACCATCCAGATCTCATTTTACAGTAACTAGGTTTGATCATTCAGTACCTACCAAGTGGATTCACTACTTAATGTCACCATCTTATTTAAAGAGTTGATTTCTAGAAATGCTCACACAAAGTTTTTGTTTGTTTCTGCCTGAATTCCCAAGTTGTGTTATGGAAGAGTGTGCCAAAACAAAAAAGTGGGATTAGCTAGAATATTTGAAGTAATTCACCTTCACCTGTGGGTTTAAAGAAAAAGAACATAAAAAAAGTACCTGAAGTAAGTCATTAAAACCAGAATGGTGTAACTAATTTTTATTAATACTGTTCCAAACTGTTCTAGCAACACTGGAAAAATGTCTAAGCAGGATTGTGTAGTTACACATAAAAGAATTGAAGAAAACCTTTCACAAACAACATGCCTTTACACCACCACAAAGTACAGTACAACATTTTCAACACCATTAAGGCTTCAACCACCTTCTGTGCATGGCCACTGACTAACCAGTCTTGTGTAAATTAAAGCACAAAAAACCCCACAAAAAACTCCAAAGAAAACCAAATAACAAACCAGCCTGCTTCTTAAGTGCACATATGTGGATTTTTAGTCACAGATTTATAATTTTCTTTATCATTAGAAACAATACAAAAACCCGACAGCTTTTAAGTGTCACTAATTTAGCAACAAATAGCTGCAAACTGCTCCATGCAGAATAATGACGCATGGCTGGTAACAGCATGTGTTCTTAACTAATTATAACCTGAATACATTAATATCTCAGACTGAGCAGCTCGTGTATTTGCCTTTTTTTACATTAATCTATGGAAAAAGAGAGAGGTGCAGGTGTGGTGTTGGAGCGGTTTAAGTGCTGGACCTGGCAGTATGAGGTTAAAAGGCTGGACTTGGTGATCTTAGTGATCATTTCCAAGCAGAGTGATTCCATGATTTCTAAAGAATCGTTTTTAAAAAATGGAACCAAAACACAGCTGGTCCCTAAGTCAGATGCCAATAAATAAGCAAGACCTTTACCCCTTATAATTCAAAATTTCAGAACTGTGTCTGGCTCTGTGTTTCCAATAAACTTTACTCTAACCACAGGAAAAAAGCCTTAAGTACTTATTTTTCTGTAATAAATTCAGATGTTTCAGCAGGGCAGAATAGAACACTGAGGGTCAAACAGCCTCTACATTGCATCCAACAAAACCTCTCCTTTCCTCAGTCAGCACTGTGCATACAAACAGCAGTGATACTCCTTGCAATTGGAATAAGCTCAGTGCTATAATGAAAGCCTATTTAAAATCAATAAAATCAGTCCTGCTTTTGGGAGCTATGATTACTCTGGTCCACTGGTACTGCTTGCAGCAAAAATGAACAGCTTGTTCTCAGCCCACTGCTGTGTATATTTAACTACTGAATTCTTGATCGTGGAACAATATACAGAGTTCTGCTGGTTATATGCTATGCTAATTTATTACCTGTGAACAACTTCCCACTATTATTGATACGACTGTGTGGCTGCAAATTAGGCATGTTAACAATTACATATAAAATGTGCTGTAGCTTGTCAAAAATAAACTGCTGTAAAGAACACACGATGTACGCCTGCACGGGAACAGGTCTCACACGCTCCCCTGTTTATGAACAAAAGGTTTTCTACCAGAAAGAACTCAGGACTGCTTTGACAAGTCCTCCCACACTACAGAAATTAGAGCTTGGGACAAAGGGAGGAGGTCTCACATGAATTCCTAATCAAATCTCTCTCTCACCATGCGACTTTCAGTGGTCTGGCTTCTCTATCTGCAGGGGCTCCGTGTAAATGAATTACTGTCTGCACCTCCTTTACAAACACCATTCCACTATTACATCAGGGGGTTTTTACCCCTGGAAGGCAGCTCAGCACAGAAGGGTTCAGTGCAAACCTCTGACTCCAATGTAAGAACCGCAGCAGCAGCAAAGCGTCCCTGGAACGTGCCCTGACCTCTCTGGGAATGAGCTGAGCTCACGTTGCAAAGCAGATGAGAGCAACCCACTGCCACAGGAGCTGCACAATGAAAACAAAGTCAGGACATGCCAAACCCAGGTTTTACAGAAGGCCTGTCTCCTCTCTGACCACACACTGAGTATACAAACACCCAGGAGCCGTGTCCATGAAGGCAGCTGGGATGCCAGGATGTGCAGGAGGACCCCAGTCTGATGACTTAAATTTCATCTTTCATGTATTTCAGACTCTGTGCTGCCCAGGGGGGCAGCTCTGAGCTCACACTCAGGGTCACTCAGCTCTGCACACAGCAGGGACACAAAACAAATCCTTCTCCTGCTGCACACCAAGGACAACTTTCAGCCCCAAGGCACAAACAGGGGTGGCTGCAGGGAGGAACAAGAAGGATGGGACCTCCCAGCCTGGAGCTGGAATTGGACAATTAAACCCAATATGCAAATGGACCAAACCTTATCAGAGAGGCCTCGTGACCGTTTGTCCATTTTGGGACCATTTTGGGTCCACCTTGGGTGGAGCCCTGGCCAGGCTCTTGTCCTGCCCAAGGAGAACCCTAAAAGCCTTCCAATAAATATCTGCTTTATTCTCTAGCTCTGTCCAGTCTCTGTTTCAGGTCAGCCTGCCCAAGGCATCAAGCCCACTGCAGCCAGGCAGAGTCACTGGTTTCAGGAACTTTGCTGGTCACCTTTCTCTAGGTAAAATAATTAAGTTGTGCTTGATGAGCAGAACTCGTGGAGCACTTCCTCCTCCCTGAATCCCAAAAAAGCCAGATGAGGTACAAGAATCTGCAACCAGCTCCAAACTCTCCACCCCTACAGAGAGGCAGAGGGCAACCTAAAGATGTATGTACCTGGTAAAAGTGCTCTAAGGGACACAAATCACATCTTTGTTTGTTTGGATATGTGCAACTTCAAGCTTTGCTTTCACCATCCAGGCTTTCATCCACATCTTCTCCATGAAGGACTGGCTGGGAATCTCACTGGATGACCAATTCTATCTCCCAAATAAATTCAGTGATTCCTTTCCCAAAGCAAGGGGTTTTCCCCCAACTCTGCTTAATAGTTTTGCTTTCATAACATGAGATTTGAGGAGAATAAGGCAACACTACAGACATTTCCTGACAGCAACTATTCCTTATTTTGGATAACACAAGAACTGTAAAGAAACCAATAAACCCCAGACAACCTACCTCCCATTCCTACTTGTTTGCTCTCATATGTTGATGCAAACCCACAAATGCTCAAGTGTCCTGTAAGGACACTTAATCTATCAAATAATCTCTCCCAAACTGCATCTCTGCAGCTCAGAGCCTTTCCTCCAAAACCAAGGGTTCCCCTTTAAAAGGGTCTGGTTTGGATTGGTTTGGGGTTTTACTACTCATATCTAGCTGATCCAGAAATAGGCAAACATACTTTTGGAGGTCTCATCTGTCCTGTTTTGTTACTGTTGCTTCTTCTTTTAATGCCACCCCTACCGGTTGAATTCCCAACTTCCCTTTGGGCAGGAGGGGCTATAATTAATTTCCAAATTTCAGCCAATTTTACACTGCTCAGGCAAGATCCTGTCAAGTTCTTACTACCTTTCAGCAACAGTCCAGTCCTGAGATTCTGTAGATTACTCCAGCAAGGAAAGCAGGGAGAAGAATAAAAGCAATAAGGAAGACCATAACAACCATAACACAATAATAGAAAAACTGTAGTAAAGCTTAGTTTCCACATTGAACACTGAATCTTGAAGTTGTTATAGTAACTTTTCACATTTGAGTCTCTTTACACCAGCTTGGTCTGAAATCTGAGACAGCTTTTCCCAAGTATTTCTGCCACTTCCACTGCTGCCCATCCTCTGAGAACTGCAGGGATGCAGCATCCAAGGCAGTTCCCACTCTCTGCCAAGTGAGCAGATTGAGATGAAAAAGAAGCTGTCCACAAGGCACCTCCCACATCTACAAAACCATTGTTGTGCTTAGAGGCCTTCTGAATGAAGATAAACAATGATTTTCCCCCCTTCCTTTGATTTTAATTTAAACTCTCTTCCTTTGTTATTTTCATCCTTCTGCTCCATAACACCAAAAAGAATTAAGTTTTCACAAGCCTACTTTCTAGAACCTTTGGTTTGCAGACTAGTTTAGAATTAAAGTTAAATAAATCATCCTTTTTATAATTCCATACTTTTGAATATATTGTATATTTATTGCTGGATTATAAGCCTCATTAAAATCTATAATGATAAATTAGTCAGCCTCTTGATTCTGTCACTACTATTATTAATTGCTTTCATAGCCATTACTACACATTTCACCGGTGATAAAAATTTTAAGGCTAGATAAAATCAGCTAAGCTAAAGCTCATTCTCAATATTGCAGTCTTAAACCTTGTCAGAGTAAAAGTAATCAAGTATTCACATATCCTACATTTAAGTTAAACCTGATAAATCACTTATACAGCAAACGAAGCCTCACTAGATCCAGCAGCACCACTATAATGTATGGAAAAATATGCACATCAAGGCAAGGATCCAAAAGAAACAGTTCTCATATTAAAACTGTTCATTGTATGTGCTTGTTTAAAACTCCATGGGATATCTTATTTCTGATATTTTCAGCCTTTAACAGGTTCTTTTTTCAACATAACTTCTCATTATTTTTTACATAAATTTCATCTGTAACAGACAAAGGGCTTAGAAAAATTACTATTTTCACATTTGCTTACAAACTGGACAGCAGACGTGGTTTGAAACTCAATCAGGAAAGGAACAAGTTTGTCCTTTTGTGGAAGAGCACTGAAGTTCCCTGACAAGAGAGAAAAAGCTCTTTCTGCCAGCTCTAGAGCAACATCCATTCTGTGGCCAAAACAGAGAAAGGCAATTTCTGGAACCTGCAGAGCCACCCTGGCATCCTGCAGCACATAAATAGTAAATACTGAACAAAAATAGAAAAATCCATGCAAAGGGATCCAGGATTCTTCCATCATTATACCCAACAGCTCTATTCTTGCTACTTTTAGACTTCAAAATATTCTTTATATTATGTCCAAGCCAATATTACTTTTCTCCTCTTCAGATGATTTCACTTTAAGAGGCTGCAAAGGCAAGCAAAGAAGACTTTTCCTTCTGCAGTAGTCACAATCCCCATGACCTGACAACAACACCATGGAAGGTTCTCAGGATACTCTGTTAAGCACTGAGAAACCTGGGCATTTAAAATCATGTGCTTCAGTAAACCTGCTTCCCTTGTAAGTATAAAACGCATGAATAAATCTCCAGACTTCATTTCTAAAACCGTCATTCAAAAATTTGTCAGTTTTAACAGATTCTTATCAAGACATTTCTCTCTATCCTTCCCATTTCCCTAAACTACAAAAAAAAAGAGAGAGAAATGAATATGCTGACAGTTTTCTTTGCATCTCTACCTTTTAAAGCTTACAAGGATTTCAAATTTTCCTTGCCAAAATAACATGCAAACCTCCCCCCATCCTCCCAGTAAAATATATGTTTAAGTTAGCAAACTCAGGCAGATCAACTGTGCCCTAAATTCTTGACTGCATACCATAACACAATTTGTTTTAATACAGTTCAGGGAACAGGCTTTGTGCAATCTGCAGTGTTGAAGTCAAGCAGCCATTAGGAACAAACACTGTTCTCGCCCCTTGCTGCAACAATACACACACCTGCTTTCCTGGAATGTGTTCAAAATTTCATTCTTTCTGATTATATGTAAGGCACAAAAGACACAAAGCCTTCTCTGACTGATTCTAATTCTTTTATCCATTATTGAACTGCAGAGATGATTTTGAAAAAAAATTGTATGTAGTGCAGAATACATAAAAACTGAGACGCATGTATCAGTTTTTTTCACACTTCACTTTTAATCATAAAGGAGTTGTAGGTGAAGATAGTCCCAAAAATGGAGCATGAAATAAAAAGCCTAAGCAAGAAACCAAGGAATTCACATGGTAAAAAAGTAAGTTAATATGAATTCTAGAATCACAAAAGGTTTGGCTTGGAAGGGACCTTAAAGCCCATCTCGTTCCAAGCCCTCCCATGGCAGGGACACCTTCCACTGTCCCAGGTTGCTCCAAGCCCTGTCCAACCTGGCCTTGGACATTTCCAGGGATCCAGGGGCAGCCACAGCTTCCCCAGGCAACTTGTTCCATTCTTCCCTGATAAGGAATTTTTTTCCTGGTACAGAATCTAAAATTTCTCTCTTTCATATATGCAAATACGCAGAGTAAAGACAACTGCAGTGCTATCACCACTGCCTAGGAATTGTTAACAAATCCATAACGTGACAGGTGAGCCCTGTTCAAGTAGAAACTTGATAATCAGCCCTTTGCCAAGCACAGTCTTTCCATACAGGCCTGCAATGCCCAGCAGGATCCTTAAAAATAAGCATTAAAATGCTTAAAGAAATGTGGAGGACATCACACAGTGGAGAATGGGAACCAAGAGCTTTGGAAAGAGTGAGGAACAGGCCACAGGCTCAAAGGGAGAAATCTCAGCATGCATCAGCTTTAGACCCAGTTTCTACAAGGCTGCCAATCCTAGGCCAGGACCAAATTCCTTCAGAGGCTTTCATCATCTCTTGCTGCCTAAAATCTGGGACAAAGTGACCTGACAGGTACCCATGTGCATGCACTGCCCCACTTCGAGGCTCCTCACTTCTTTACTCACCACCACAGTGGTCATTTCTCCTCTTTACAATTTACAGTGACACACTATAGATGCTTTCATCAAACACATAGTTATCTGCTCAATTCCAAGCACACTCTGATGCCAGCTTGGCATTTGGGTGCCTGCATAAATATTTCCCTCAGTGGGGCTTTGACACATTTCATGAAGAACTTCTTAATAAAGCTCCAAACCTAAATCTCATCTACAGTTTGCATTTTTACCCAAAGCAATGAAAATACTGAACAGCTCTCAGCTGAAAATTTACATTTTTAGCAAAATTAACATTTCTCTCCCAGAGACAGTTCTGGTTATACAATTCTACTCTAGGTCTTAGCCTTGTATCCCTTAGCTTTTGTTTCATTGTGTAGGGCTGCATTAGATCCCACACATTCTGCTGCTTAGACCATAAATAAATCAATCCACACCCCAAACTAGAAACATACAAAAGAATAGCAAATCTGGCAGTATTTTGATCTGAGCCAAGCCTAGTAGGATTGAAATGTCCTCCAGTACCATGATTCATTATCCAACTTATTCAGTGGAATTAAGTACAAAGTTTTCAATGTATTGCTGAGATAATTTATTGAGCCTCTGAAGAGAATCATGCTAGACTGGTCATTATCTGAGAAACATCTGGATGAGACAATGATCACATTGAAGAATTTATGTCTGCCTCACTAGTGCTAAAGACAGAAAGTTGAATTACTTTGGAGTTGCTAGTCTACATATGCCCTTGATTCCTTGCCCTGATTTTGAAGCAAGGCACTGATTTGCCATAAAACTAACTTTGCCCTGCCAGAACTAACCAAAAATACCTGATTTTCCCCTCCCCACAACCAATGACACCACCAACACCTTCCCAACCTTCTTCACTACTTACAGACAGAAATTACACAGTTAAAAGAGGACATTTTTGAGATCCCACTATTGACCACTGAGATGTAGCCTCATTTACTGAAGTGTTTTCTATTTGAAGAAGAAATTCAGACTCCACAATGAAAATAAACACTATCTCAGGTTAAAGAAAGATTATTTTTCCAGCACAGCTTCTAACAGACACCTCACATCAGGTGTAAAAGCTACCTGGAGAAGGAAAATCCAGTAACTGAGATGCTGGGCTGAGGGATTGCACAAATGTGACATTCAACTTCTTTTGCAGATAAAAATGGGACTGAAATGATGAACAGGTATGGCTCTGGCCATCTGGAGTAGCAATCAATTTTACCCAGAGTGAAAAGAAAATCCAGGAAGAAGGAACAGAGTTGGTTCTAAGGTTTCCATCTTGTCAAGTGGAGGTTAACTAAGTGGAGACTCTGGGCAAAAGCTCATTCATTTCTTGAGCTCCAGATCTCGAAAACAGAGTTATCCAAGTATGAAACAGACAGAAAAAACTCGCCACATAAAGGTTTAAAGAATGCAGGAGACAATGGAATACAAAAATGATACCTATTTAAAACACAGAAACACTTCAACCAAAGCAGCCACCATATTTACTGCTGGAGATATTTTCCTGCACAGTTTGCTTAAAAACCTTTTAAGGATTCCTGTTGTTAGATTTCATGGTGTTAATCTAGCTGTTAATTGCATTAAAAAATCCTACTGCATTAGGCAGTATTAAAAGAAATATTTTAGTCCTCTGGCAATTGGTAACTATTAACTGCTGTACACAGATGAAATTTCAGTTGTGGTAAGCACCTGTATTTTATAACTTATTGTCAGATAACACCAGCAATCACTGAGCCCACGTAATAAGGGATGCACTACCATCCTCCTCTTGTTTGTGTTTGCTCATCACATATGTGAAATAGAAGCAATAGCCAAAATAATCTAATACTGGAAAAAGGTTAAGAGCAGACCTATTATATGAATCTTTAATATCTAATTCAATATTTCAGATTTAATTACTCCATTAAAAGGCCATCTCACTGATCAATGATACACTGGTAATTTAGATTCAATGCCAAAAAATTTTTGTTTAGAACACAGTTCCAAATCTGTATTACCTGAACAATGTTCTTTTTACAGCTTTATAAAATTATCCAACTTATACAATTCCCTCTCACACATACAGCCAAGACCTTCAACATAAACCCATCCAGAACACATCCCTAACAGTGCATCCCTGCCAATATTAATTAGCCTTCTACGAAAAAAGACATTTCTTTTGGTTATTTTTCTAGATTTCATTTTTGTTCTGTGATATTTTTCTTAGTATCACATCATCTGCAGACACTTTTCAGAAATGGTGAAGAAAGGCAGTTTAGGGAATGTTCCAGATAAGGGGAGAAAAAAAGTCCCGCTGTGCTTTTCATAGCTTGGTAATTTTTATAGACGTTCATCTTGTGATGTATTCTTTTTTCACACCATTGTATTAAAAGTCTTCAATTTTGAATGTTTGGTGGAAGGAAGATAATGCAAACTTTACCATTTCAACTCTGAAAACTCACTGCCTATTAGGACAGGTTAAGAGAGAAAAAAAATAGGTTTAAAGTGTTCCCATTACTTATTGAATGTCAAGCCACAAAAAAAAAAAAGCACAGAACTTTGAACAACTTAAGTTGCGTGGACCAAACAAGTTTCTACTTGAAAGATGAAAATAAAAAATGGGACAACAGATTTTTATCTTGAGATGAGCTTTTAATTCATAAACCACCTAGAAGAAAATATTAATTATTTTGTAAACATGGTAAAGTAACTGTCAAAATACATGTTGTATCCTTGATTTTCACCAGTAGCTTGTTAGCTGAGCCACTCATGACCATGCCCAGTACCAACACAAGCAGCTTCTTGGCTCAGCCTCTCTCTGCCACTTCATTTTTTCAGTGGTTTTATAGGGATTTGCTCTGTGTTATATGCAGCTACAACATGATCTGTATGAGGACACTGGACAAGCTGTTAGCTCCATTAACTTAATAATAGATTTCTGAGTGTGATTTCCTATTAATTTCATTTTCCTCATTCCACGAGAAGCCAAAATTACAGACAGCCATATGGTGCTTCATAAACAACAATTAAAAGTTATTTTCTGATTTTTAGGCACTAAAAAAAAAAAAAAAAGCCCATAAAAATACATGTGGTTGGAATGATATAAAGGAAATTATGCTTTGGAATGTCTGCCTGTCTAAGATGCTCCAAACACTTCCTCAGTCTTTCTCTCATTCACACAGTTCTGGTCCATGCCAGCCACTGGAGGTTTCAATTAACCACAGTGTATGCCTCCAAGATCACAATTAAGATTGTTCTTCTAGAAGTGGAATTTCACAACAGCTTGTATGAACTGTGTAGCACAACTTGTGTTGTGACTCTGACTCTTCACCTTTACCCACTCCATGGGTTTGCTAACAGGATGGAGCCAGAGCTCTGCCAGTCAGAGAAATTAAATCCATGGCTTGGAGACTGGACTGGGAGCCTGTCAGCTCATTACAGGCTCCCAGTAATGTAAATTACCTTGTCATTTTGCAGGGACTAAGAATTCCCAGTCCCCAGCACAGCAGCTGAAAAACCAGCCTACTCCAAATCATTGCAAGCTGCTCCTCTAAATGACTCAGAACAGCCCCTTCCCCTTCCCAAAATTACACCTTGTGTTTGTGCTGATTGGAGAGCAGTTTGCTCTGAGAGTCCCTCTGAGTACCTGAAATCACATAAACCCTTTAAGCCTCTTACTGTAAAATGGAAATAAAAAACTTACCTGCATCATCAGAATGGTTTTTTACTAAAACATCTGTAACGGGAGAAATTTCCTTAGAAGCACCTGGGATAACTTTTACTGCTGTCCACTGCTGGAAGTCAAGCTGATGGGCAGAGTTTTTGACATATATACATACATATAAATACATAAATACATATATATATATATATGCTTACAGGGCAAAGCCAGATCTGTAACACTTAGTGGTTGCTAGCACAGTCCCAAGTCAAAAAAAAGAGCAAGAAAATCCCAGTGGTTGAGTTTTAACAATTCCACAGTAAAAATAAGAAGTGGTTCTTCCTTAGAAAACCCAAGTGTTAATTGATAGGAGGTTAAAGGGACATTATAAAACCTGTTTTAACTCTTAACAAACACAGAAAACCAGCATTTAACCTTTACAGAACAGTGCTAGTGAAGTTGTCCATCTTGGTGTAGTCATTTATCCCAGAGTGACAATGATATTGCAGTAATTATCAACCACATTCATAATTTTCCTGTTTTTCCCCTAAAACTGATTATCTCTAGCACGTCCTAAACAAACCTACATGCAACTAAACCATTACTTATTTTCTTCTTGTGCACTTTTTTAACACAATCTATTTTTTTCTTCTTTGTATGTACAAATTCCTTTGCAAAAAGGAAAGACTTTTTCAAATTCATCACAAAAGCAGCTGTTGTGGTATTAATAGATTTTTCTTCAAAGTAAATCAGAGATGCAAAGCTTCTGCACTAGAGTTTTAAAGCCAAGTATTCTGGATATATGAGAAATCAAATCTGATAATGCACATAATAATTTTCTTCTACTTTATTACCACTGATCTGCAACTGAACATCTACAATCATGTCTTTTCTTTCAACTGACTAACACCAAAGTGATTTTCTGACATTACCTGGGCTGATTTCTGCAGAGCCAAGTCTGCATTTGTTAAAGGAATTTTGAAGCAGCAGCAACAAAACTGAGGGCAGTTCCTACTCACTGCAGCCTGTAGAAAGGTTGAAATAGCAGCAATTTCCTGAGTTTTCAGCATAGGAAACATTAGGAGTGCTATAAATACATATTATATGATTGGCTTTTTGCAAATATTAAAAGGAATGCTGTATGTGTTATGCTGTATTAATGTAGTCTATTTTAGTAGTGTGATAAATATAGGTTTTAGGCTATACCATAATATTAAAATAGAAACTATGTAATGTAAAATGCTTTTTGTAACTGGCTCAAGGAATGAAGAAGACAAAAGAAATTCCTCACATCATCCTATCTGGATAGAGATAACAGCAGCAGACACCAAAATCCCAAAAGGAAGAATTTATTGCCTCCATTTTCAGGGAATTTGAGACTTTTGGAGCCATGGGAAAGTGATTTACAGGATGGAATGATGAGGAAGAAAAGCTGAAATGAAGTAGAAACACCCAGAGTCAAAAGGAATGTTCAAATCATGTACAGGATTTATGAATATGCAATAGCTGATTGTTTTTAAGGGATGACCCTTTGTTAGCAAGGGGTGCCTCATGATAGAATACCAGGCACCCAGATGTCTGTAACTTTTCTTTTTTTATGTCTCTTATTGCCTTATTTTTATTATTAAACTTTTAAAATTTGACAAAGGTGAACTGTGTTTTTCACAGGAGGCAGAAAGACTTAAACAAAACCCCAGCATGTTACAGAACAATGGCCTGAGTAAAATGAAATGTTCCACTCCCCAGGGCAGAGCCAGCAGACAGAACAAGGCACAGAGGATCCCCCATCCTCAGGCCAAAGCACTGTCACTGTGCTTGGAACCCAGGAAAGCTGCAGGGGGACAAGGGACCTGGCAGCACGAGAGGAGAATCAGGGATGAACAGGAAGGTTGGTGTGAAATCAAGTGATTTCCCCCAGGAGTGGGTTGTTTCTTAGCTCTGAGCAGGGCAGCTCTGGAGAAGCTCCGGGCAGCAGTGCAGGAGAGGTGTTGATGGAGAGAACAAGACATCCCAGATCTGACCTTGCCACCCCGGCCAGCCACGTGTGCTCCATGCAATAAGCTTTTCATAAAGCTCTCAAGCTGCCCCAGACTAATGAAAGAAGAAGCAGGACAACCAATAAAAGTGAAAATGAAGGGTGCATTCCTTTCGGCAGAGAGCTACAGCCAACCTCTGCTCCCCTGTCTGCGTGAGGTGATAAAGCACCACAGTGACACCTCCATGGCACTGCAGGCTGAGCAGGTGGAGCTGCCAGTCCTCTGTCAACATCTCCCAGGAACTCTCCTGTTACACAATTAATTAATGAATAGACAAAGAAAGAAAAATCCTGCAAATGAGCACAGTTACAAAATCAGGCACATTTCATTACTATTGTAATGATTTTCCTACATGGCTTCTTATCACTCACCGAATTCAGTGCACTTTGTCATCACAAATTAAGATTTAACTGCACAATAAACAAGCTGCAAGCAGTTTGAAGTGCCTCAAAATCTACACAGATCAAACACACAGACCTATTTTTATTGACTATGTAATACTGACATCAGCCTTAAAATGCCATTATACAGGCACACAAATTTAAGGCCTTAAATCAATGGATTTGCTTTCAAAACTTTCCTTGGACACACCTGATGGGAGGAGGGAGCTCTTGGAGCTAACCAGTGCTTGAGGAAAAAATCACAGGCCTAAACTTTATAAATCACTGGTCATTTGTGCTAATCATCTGGAGGTGCTGTCTAAAGGTTCTGTTTTTCAAATGCCACGGTGCAGAGTGCCCTTCCCTGCAAACCTCCCCAGAAATCCCAGCTCTGCCAGTTACAGTTGCTGCTTTTGAAACTTGGGACCATCTGTATTTGAAATGAGCATTCTGTACATGGTTATTTGCATCCCTGCCATGCCAAGACACGCCAAACACGGAGTCCCAAATGTAAATGCATTCTGCCTGTATGGGTAAAGACTCAACACACTGATACACAACATACAGACAAAAATATTTTCCTGCTAAGATGTGCCTTGAGTCAGGTGCAGCCTGTTTATTTTGTACTAATAATAGCCATGGAATTAACAATTAATATGGTTACAAAATTGATGTCTACACAATAATTCTCTCAAAGAAGTGAAAATACATTAAAATCATATACTTTTGTTATTATTTTCCACTTTTTACATTTATGCAAAAGATAATTAATACATGTCATAAAAGCTCTTGAAGCTGTTTTTAAGTTTGGGGTTGTTTTTGTATTTGTGTGTTTTAAAGAGTTTTCACACTTCTTTCTGTTTTTCCTGCTGACACTTCAATCTCCTCCTCTTGTAAATATGAGCTTGTAACAATAAATAATGTTTTATTTATTAAAGATATAAACAGGAATCAATATAAAGCAGAAAAGCCAATCTCCATGAAGTTTCTCTCCATACTGACTGAAATTAGTTTTCATATGAAGATTTAAATATGCACCTGGTTGGCATTTGAGCAAGAATAAAAATAACATGCTTTAAAAAATGTACTGGTTTCAGCCAGTTCTAGTTAACTAAAATAGGTAAAATCAATGACAATCCTTAAAAATATAAGTATTCTGCAATGAAGAACCTGACACATCTGAGAACTGTTGTCTAAATTAGCACCAAAGAACTCCAGAAATTGTAATATAAAGTAGGGAGTTTTTTACTTTTACAGTCAGGTCACTTTTAGTCACAACATTGTTGATTTGGAGATAACAAAAAAAAAAAAATACCCTTGATTCTTCTGTAAATATATTCTGCTTGGAGAAGTGCCTGTATGAATCACACCAGGGAACGGCAGTGCAAGCAGCCCACATCACCCTGCCCTTTGTTTGGATTGTCAGTTTTTCCTTTTGATCTTTCTTTGCAGTTGAGGAACCAAAAATTGATTTTCCCAGTTGAACTAAGGTAGAAAAAGGACAATGTTTTATTTAAGATCCTTCACTCCTGCACATAAGCCTATTTTTCTTTATATACAAAAGAAACTGTCTTTTTGTTCTTGTAAAAAAATATTTCCAAGTGGGCAACGGTCTCAGTGTGCTGACTTTGGATTCATAACAGGGGGAAGGTGTTTAAAAATCCAAATACTGGCCTCCTGCAGAGAATCATACCTCAGGGATCTTCAAGAGCTACAGAAGCTGAGCTGCAGGGAAGCAGGTCACACTTGTTAGGTGTCTGCATAAACCTAAGCCACGAGCAATGTTACACTCAAAACCTTGTTTATGGGCAAAGAGAAAGCACAATTTACATATTTAGACACGTATAAAGCCAAGACTATATTGCAAATATACCCATGAGATCAACAATGTAGGTGCTTTTTTTTAAATTCCAGATTTACCTATTATAAGAACAAGAATAAATGCTTATATGGGAGGAAAAAAAACCCTATAATAATGCAGTTAAAAATGTGACACAACTATTTCCTAATTGCTATATCTTTTCCTGGTGTTATGCTCATCCTTCCACTGCACTTCTGCAGTTTCATTCTGATCCAGGGCTGTTCTTTGTTGGAGTTCTCTGTTGGGAGGAATTTGGTGTTTGTTTTGATGGCTCCTTCTTCCTCACTCTTTTAAAATGAGCTTTCTTCCTACTGGTCCATGCTCCCCTGACTTTACTGTATACAGTGAGTAGTAGGGACATCAGATACCAGAGACATGTTTTAATCCACTGTGAGACCAAAATTTTTGAATTCACTACCTAATTTCCTTGATTTTTTTTGTTGTCATAACTTGTATTACAGAATAATGTGTTGGTACTGGCAGAAACCAACATTTCCTAACACGTGCAGGTATTATTGGTACTCTTGGACCACAAATTTCCTGAGTTATTTGCACAAGTTCTTATTAAGTCCTTGAAGAAATCCGAGCTCACAAACTGCTGACCTGCCCTTGAACCTCCCAGGAAAGCTGAGGACACACAAATGCCCTCTGAGAAGCACAAGAACCTCCTGCCAATTGCAGGTTTCCCAGTGTTTCCTTGACTACTCCAGTCTTTTTAATCTCTTTTTTCCTGTGAGCTTGGGAGGGTTCACACAGCTTTGCCCAAGCATTTCCCTTGAATCAATTCAGCACCTGACCTGTCACACTGGACCCTGCTCACAGAAAATTCTGTGTAATTATGACCCAACAGGATGCAGTGAGGCTGCTGGAACCCTGGGCACTGAGAATTTCAGACTTTCTGTGCTGACAGGCAGTGACCCCAAAAAAAACATTGCATTTGACCTGTGTCCTTGGAAAAGGCTTCCAAAATTGAATGATAGAACTGGGGTTATGGGGGTGCAGTTTGAACAGAAGTGTGTAATATCATAGGGTGGAAAACTTAAAAGAGTTTAAGGTCTTAGTATACAGCAATATATTTAAGGTAAGATGGAGGTTTTAGGGTGGAGGCTAGTCCTTCTTTTTTACATTTTTTTTCACAAGTCTGGGTGTTATTTTGTAATTGGGTAGAAAAATCTGCATTGCAGGCCATGGGTGGTTGGTTATTGGGTTAAAAGTAAAAATAATTTAGGCATCATTTCATAATTGGGCAGTTTATCCTTAAAAGGCCTTGTAAAGAAGAGATAGAGGTCATTTTCCCCTTTGTTAGGTAGAACTCACAGCTTGTGAGACTGTAACACAGATAAGAATTAATAAACATCTGAGACTGAACATGAAACAGCATCTCTTGAGGATTTAATCCTGATTCCAGCAGGAAAAAGAAGATAAAAAAGCAACAGCCAACCACTGCTAAGCTGGAACCCATGGAATGAAATCTGTGATTCTCCTTAAGATATATGATCAGTTTGAGAACTTGGAAGGAGCAGGGAGGATACATAAGAAAAGCAACTTCTAGTTAAAAGTTAAAGACAGAGAGCAGTAAATACATTTACATAGCACAAGGCTCAATTATTGACAGCACTGCCCTGTTTAATTAGAAGCCCACATGCCTTTCTCACACACCAGCCCCTTCCCAGTCCTCTGAGGGAATACAAACATGCTACCCCCCCAGTTTTGACTTTTCTGAAGTTTCTGACAGCTTGGCATTTGTCCCTCAAGCTCCAATCACCACCTCAGCAGCAAAGATATAACTATATACATTAAAGTTCATGTTTTACAGGTTTCATAACATTAAATTAGCCTAGAAAATGAATATAAAAGCAAGAGAGAGCTTTTGGGTTGGTAATCAGCATTTGCAGGAAAGGATGTATCTCAACGTGATGTGGAAACCAGCAAAGCTGTTTCATTTAGGCCTCCTGCAAGTTGAGCTCTGTGGGGATTTTGGAGGCAGATATTATGCTTGGAAATTTGAACTCTACATATTTTAATGAAATTGCACAGTCTAAACACCACAATGAGTGAGCAGTCATATCAAACAGTGGAATTTGGAGCTTTCTCAATTCCTCACATCTAAATGGAGCTTTTCTGGGTAAAGATGTAAAATAGTAATAAACACCAACTTTGCAAAGACATAAACACCTTTTGCAAAGAAGGAGAACGTGCAGCTGATTTAAGTGCCTTGAACCTGTGTTGAACCTACGAAGGGACTGACACAACAGGTGAGTACATCTCAAATTGTCACACTCTTCATTCCCAGGGCTGTTCAGCACCTTCTTAGCTTCAGACAAGCAGGACCATGGATCAAAAGTGTCAGCAGCAGCAGCAGATCACATCTGTACATCAGCTTTATAACCCTGAGTGTGTAGGTTCAGCCAATCTGCCATGGAAATGACAATTATGTGACCTAAGCACCATCCCAATGGCCCCTCCTGTGAACCCACAAAAACAGATGCTCCGTGTCATCCTGCCAACTGTTAAGGCCTGGTTAATATTTCATTAGCTGAAATGAGAAAGCCCACTTCTCAGCTTCTGCAGAGTCATCTCATCGTGTCTGCCTGGTTTACAAATCTGATGAGGTAACAGCTGAAAATAAACCCAGAGTAGTAGAACCTCCTCCCTGTGCTGCTGAAAACAGCTCCAGATTTACTGAAGTGACAGATGTATAATAGGGCAATCTTTCCTTAAAGGCAACATTTTGCATGATGTTTTGTTCATGCTTCTGCCATTTCTTACATTCCAAACTTCCCACTTCAAGGTCAAGTTCAGAACTGGTGTCTAAGGCAGTATAAATCATATTTGTTTAAACTGTAGTCACAGTTTACTCTCAGAAAGTCTCTTGCAGTATAATTTACTTAATAGTACGTAAAGAAGAAGGTTCTAAATAGCTAAAACAATTCATAGAGACAAAACAACATATAATTAACGTTGCCCTACCTGCTGTTAACAGCACTAATTGCATCTTTTCTGCACAACAGAGAATTCTGACATGGAGACATTTTCAGTGATATGCAACTCATGTTCAATTACCCCTGAACCTTGGCCCTTGGAAGTCTCTCTAGTATTTAATTTGACTGGTTTGCTTTGTTTCTTCATCAGCAGAGAGATTTCTGAAGGAATGCTTACTCCAGTCTGTGGAAGTCCAGACATCTCACTATTCACAGGACATGAGAAATTCAATGTAAAACCCAGTCATAAATTGGAACCTATAAATCAAAACTGAAAATAGTCGCAAAGCTGCATAAGCTCAGCGACACAGGAGTCTTATCTTGTAAACCAACAACATAAAATATGAAAATACATGAATTCTTTTCATCTTAAATTTGTAAAATACCTTTTCCATACAAACATCTTTAGGCACCTAACTTGGCCTCTTATGGATCAAAGAAACAACTAAATAAATACTATCTGCATGTGCACTTCAAATAGGAATGTCACTCAGAAGATGAAATAAGCAGGTTATTTATAGTATACATTAATCATCATATTTAAATGGCATATTACTTTATGGCATGAAATAGAAGCCTGTATTTAATTGGGGGAGGGGGGAAGATTGCATAGGAATAGTTTTTCCTGAGATAGTCAAATTTGCAATAATCAGCCTCAAGTCTCTCTTGTTCCACTTTTATTCCAAAATAACCAAGCAAAAGCTGTATTATACTGAAGGCAAGATGTGGAAAGGCCAGGAAGAAAATCAGTCACACTGAATATCTAATGAGCTAAACCAAAAACCTGGATACAAGATTTATCTGTGGAAAGAAGAACAAGAGGGGATGTTTATACAAGAGGGACTTTATATTGTTAACTGTTTATACAGCAAACTCTTCTTGGTTGCCTTTCTCTTCTCTTTCTCCAAAACCCCCAGGGCTGTTCTTAAGTATTTAGAACAATAAATATATTTAAGATTTATAGCCTGAAGTTTAGCCATATTCATCTTACTCAGGTGAGCAGTGCAACTAAGCCCAGGGGAGGTGCAAGAAAAATGTTCCCCTTCATAAAGATGCACGGAAGAAAAGCTGACTTTAACTGCAGGACCAGGGAGAGTATGCCACACAGAGGTAAAATTGTCAACTTCAGATTTTTCTTAATAAAACAAAAATCACTTAAAATAAGTGCATAGCTAACTTCTGGAAGTAGCCTGAACATGATTCTCACTAAATGTTTTTTTTTGTGGTGACATTCTTGAGGGTTAGAGCATCATTTAAAATATACTGTGATGCAGAGAGTCAGATAATATCTCCCAGTTGAATCCAGCAGGGTTACAAAGACACATTTTATATTCATAAATGTGTTGAAATATTTTACTTTTCTTGAACTGCAAATATTTGAAGAAATGTAGACAAACATATTTAAAATTCACAGCACTTTCTCAAATATGAAGTAGCAGATTAACAAAATGTCAGAACATCCTTAGCTTCAAAACTGCTCAACCATTTTAGGTAGAGATTACCAAAAAAAAAAAAAATCACAGCCTCTTATGATCATACTTCTCAATATATAGCTGATACATTCAACTTGTAAATTACTCCCATCTTTAAAGATAAAACAAGCTCTTGCAAGTCATCCTAACCTTTGCAAAATACCAGTTAACATTACCTCACTGGCTGGAAGAGGCTGAGGAGGAAACAGAGGATGGGAATCATGGTATGGAGGCTGGATGCTGGGTGTTCTCTGAGCTTCACATGAGTTGAAATGTCAGTTGTGAGAGATTCCTGGCTTGGTCCAAAACCACGTGCTTTTATAGCAAATGTACAAGTTAATATCCTTACTCATCAATCCAGCCCATCCTAAACTGCCAGCTGGTCCATGAAGACAAAAGGTGTTTAATTTTAACAGGAACAATTCACAAATTAAAAAAAAAGCAACTTTTCCCAATAAATTATATGTAGCAAGTGGATAACCAACAACAGTATCTTTCTGCTGTACTCTCTATCCCTTGGGGCACACTACAGATCAGGGAAATTATCATCATTAAAATCAATTACAAACAATCCCACCTTAGAACTGCTACCATTCATTCTTAGATTTTATTCATCATGATTGTGCTACTAGTCCTTCCACTGGAAAGTTTACATGAAAAGCAGGCATAAGCATCAATTTTGTATTTGAGACCCCTATACATGGGATTATCCACTGGGACTGATCACACAGAAGATGCAGCATTACACAACACAGAGCAACAAACTAGGAAAAGAAGAAAGAAAACCAGAGAAGAATGAAACTTGCTTGCAGTGATCAGCCCCTGAATATTTAGAAGCTGATGGGCATCTAGAGAGTGCAGAAGGAGTGATTTCTTCCCTTTACACAGCTGCTAGTGCTACAGAGAAAACATTGTTGTTTAGTATTTCATACCTCATACATAAAGTGTGTCTAATGGTTCTGATTTTATGCATAAAAAAATGAAAATTTCATGCAGCTGCTTCTCAATTACGCATCTGGTTATTGTTCTGCAGCTGCAAAACTACCTTGAAGAACCATAAAATATGGTGTGACAAGAGTGGAATAAATACCAGCAGTCATCTTGTACCCTCCTTGTAAAACTTTGCATTTTTTACCACATGATAAAATTCCTGAATCATAACTATAACTTCTGTTGTCTTCTTCTTTTATGAACAAAAATCCAGTAGTGTACTTAACACAACTGAAATTTCCAAATGCTCACACTCTGTGGCACACATCATGTTTTGAATTCAGTCCCCCATTTCTACAGTATTTTTGACTTTGCGTTTTACTTTCAAGCAGCTATTTTGGAAATTTGATCAGAAATCCAACACAGAGAACAATAAGTCAGCTCAACATTAGTGTCAAACATCTGAAATGAGATTTTGATTTGTTAGCCCCCAAGCCATTACTCATATTACTATAAATCTATTGAATATGAAGACATTTGGTGACAAAGAATGGTTATAAAATATCCAACTAATGTAAGCAGTCTCAAGCTTGCATTTACTGACTCACACTCAGCATGTAATTCTCTAACGAAGGGAACAGATAAGAAAAACAAAACAATTTGTTTTTCATAACAATGCATTTCAAATTAACTATTTCTGTAATTCCTCGGGAGACAGAGGGTCCATAGAATTTCCATATCTAAAGTATTAAAAAGCACCACAATTTGTAAGTTAACTTGAAACAGAAAGGTTCAGCTTGAAAGAAAACAATACCCAGCGGTGAGCTTTGACAAAATCCATTACTAACTTTCTTTGAAAAAGAATAAAACTCTAACTCCCAGTCAGAGGAACTGGAACTTTCTCTACCTGTTTTTTTTTCTGGCACGCAGGATGCAACACACATGGCATTACCAACAAATGCATGTGTGGTTTCCACAGAAAACACTCAGGTGCCAAGGCTTTGTGTGGAAAACCCTCTCTGAGCTGCAGAGGTGGGATGAGACAAGCAGGAAAGCAAAGGCACAGAGCCCTTGCAGGGTGAACCAAGGATGCTGCACTCCTTAAACATGCAGCACGTAAAAGTTTGGCACTTCTCTGCCAGCTCTGGGAGGCAATTTCTCAGCATGAGACACAGAGGGAGGAAGGCAGCAACAGGGGAGGCAGCACAAGCAGGATTGCAAGGTTCAAACCCAACCAACCCACGCACACAGAGGAGAAAGCAGCACAACTTCAGGGCTCCTGTCCAGGGGAAAGGTCCTGTAGCAGCAGCAGCCACTGAGTGTGAAACCTCAAATAAAATCCTAATTCCACCTTGACTGTGCCTTGTGCAGCTCAGCTTCCAAGGCAGATTAAGCTAAAGCCCAAAAGCAATGTGTGAGGAAATGAAGAATGTCCAGAGAAAGAACTCCTGTGCATAGGTGCTTTACTCCTGGTTTGTTCTGTAGCTGCATCACAGCAAATTCCCCAGGACTTTCTAACAAACTCCCTGGTACAGCACATTTGGTGAACAAAAACCTGGAACACCTTTTCAGCTCCTCTGATTTTCTATGACTGATCTTTTTCACCCAGTAGATGAGGTAAATAAATTGGGTCACTGACATATTGATTACCAAGCCTCCTATGAAGGATTACTTCGACTGCAGCAAACAACATGTTGCCTTCATAATTTTTACTCTACTTTACTATTTTCAGCATTTTTAGACACAAGTGAGAATCTTAAAGTTGTTTGCACTACCACGATATTTGGGAATTTTTTCCAAAAATCAAATCATTGCAACATGGACAAATATAGGAAAAAACCCAATATTTGTAATACTATTTGATAATATTTAAATATCATTTAAACCATGGTTAGCAATCAGTATTTGACTTCTGATTATACACAGAAACATTACTTTCTATGATTGCCAAGTCAAGCAAATGTGGGTCTGAGCAAAGCATTCAGCAAGCAAAAAGCCAGTATGCACACAAATGGCTTTTAGCAGTGCACAACTGCTAAATATGTGCTCTAACTATGCTAAATAGGGTAACAGAGAATGTTTAGCACAAAAAAAAAAAAAAATTAAAAAACGAAGAGCGTTTTCTCAATCAGAACTCATAAGGTGGGAGAAGGGCTGAGAAGCAACGAGCAAATGGGAGGGAGGAGAGGGCTCTAAGAAAAAAAACACAGAACTGAACAAGGGACAGAAAGAGAGTAAAACCACAGACATTAACAAACTCTGTGGAGCTTTGAATTGTTGCATTCAAGGGATGCCTATGAAGACTGCAAATAATGGAGCATTAACAGGTATTTTCTATCACTGAGAAGTGGCTGGAAAATGTAGATTCACTCTAATCTTAGATTTCATCCATCTGACAAGGCAAAATCCATTAAGTGGAAGACAGAAATACTCATGCTAGGTAACACTGAACGTGGTCCAAAGGCAGCTCATCCACCACCAGTTTTCTATTAAATTTAAAAGATTGTTTTCTAAATACTTACCCATCTGAGAATAGGATCACATTAGTCAATAACTTACAGCATTATTTTGCCTGAAAGAACAGTTTCAGAAAGCTATAATTTAAGTCTAAGGAAGTTTAATAAAAGCTGTCAGAGAAAATAAGAGGACTTGTGGGAGAGCTGTTCCTCACCAGCGAGCAAGTTCTCTGTGTACAGCTCCCTGGAATGCTATTGCAGCAACACAGGATTTTTTTCAACATATGCAGAAAAGGATAACCTGAGTGGCTTTAAAAAATAACTAGTTATAACCACTGAGTACATGAGGGTTTTTGAGAAATAACTCATTATGCACAGGTGAAAAATTATTGCTTCACAGTGAAGCACAGAATGGAAAGAAATACAGAAAGCACAAAAATGCTGAAAGAAGCAATTCTGCTACCTATCCTGATGGACAGAAACAGAGAGGAAATTAAATCACATAAGCAAGTCTATGATAACAGTATAAAAAGGTCAGCTAAATAGCCAAGTTTCTCAAATAAAACTTTATATAGAGGGTCACTCTGTACAGGATACTCATAGAACAGCTCTTCCTGGTGTAACAAAAAAGGACCTGAATTCACATTTCAAATATCCTCAGAAACATCAGCTTCAAGGATGTTTTTAATTTTCCCCAGCATAAAAGCTTAGCTTAAATGCAGACAGCATTATCACCAACAAATTCTTCACAATCTACACAAAAAGGACACTACCAACCTAAAGGTCAATTTTTGATCCCTTCTAAAAGTAAATTGCTTTCAAGTGGTTTTCACAAGTACTAGAGAGGGGAATTTTCAGATAAGGGATCTCAAACAGCATTTAAAAATGCAGTCTTCTCTTTAAAATAAAAAGCCATGTGAAGAAAAAAACTTCAGGAGCTGAGATAGGGAGACTGGTGCTCACATGACCAAGAACTCTTTCAATATTCTAAAAAATGGTGAATAATAGGTGACAGGTAAATGACCTCATGAAAAGATGCTTCAATAAACCTTTTCTGTTCTTTATAAAATACATGTTTACCTCTCCAGCCTGATATAAAAAGCAAGCCTTCAGTCCAAAGCCGAATTTTATGAGTTCCCTCATGCATAAGCAATAGAAATAGGACATGCAAAGGCTATATTTTGTTGTTGTTGTTTTTTGTTTTGTTTTGAAGAGTGAATAAAAACCTTGCTCTCAATTGAACTGCATTTCTCTGTGATAGAGTGTGAACACTGCACCTGACTGATTCCTAAATGTAATGAAACACTCTAAGTGGCCATTGCTTTTGTTAAAATTCAGAAAGAGAAACACATGCCAAGTTCCTGGCCTCAATTTATGACTGCCAGCAGTGCCAGCCACCTCTAAGTCCTCTGCTGATTCCAAGAGCCAAATGACAGTGCACAGCAACCCCCTCCAGCATAATTACCACCCTCTCAGCCCTGCCCACCTCCCAGTTTGAAATGAGGGGTCCTTAACAACTTCTCCATCAGGCAGAGCACAAAGAGCAGAGCACGAGACTCAAGGGCTTCTGCAGGAGGAGCCCAGAGCAAACAACAGCCCTGGAATGATGCACAGAGCAGGCAGTGCCAGTGCACACACAGGATAGAAGGATAGAAGGATAGAAGGATAGAAGATAGAAGATAGAAGGATAGAAGGATAGAAGGATAGAAGAATAGAAGGATAGAAGGATAGAAGGATAGAAGGATAGAAGGATAGAAGGATAGAAGATAGAAGGATAGAAGGATAGAAGATAGAAGGACAGAAGGACAGAAGGATAGAAGGATAGAAGGATAGAAGGATAGAAGGATAGAAGGATAGAAGGATAGAAGATAGAAGGATAGAAGATAGAAGATAGAAGGACAGAAGGACAGAAGATAGAAGGATAGAAGGATAGAAGACAGAAGGACAGAAGGATAGAAGGATAGAAGATAGAAGAGGGAAGATAGAAGATAGAAGATAGAAGGATAGAAGGACAGAAGGACAGAAGGATAAAAGGATAGAAGATAAAAGGATAGAAGGATAGAAAGATAGAAGATAGAAGGATAGAAGATAGAAGGATAGAAGATAGAAGGATAGAAGATAGAAGGATAGAAGGATAGAAGATAGAAGGATAGAAGGATAGAAGATAGAAGGATAGAAGATAGAAGGATAGAAGGATAGAAGATAGAAGGATAGAAGATAGAAGGATAGAAGATAGAAGGATAGAAGATAGAAGATAGAAGGATAGAAGGATAGAAGATAGAAGATAGAAGATAGATAGAAGATAGAAGATAGAAGATAGAAGATAGAAGATAGAAGATAGAAGATAGAAGATAGAAGATGGAAGATAGAAGATAGAAGATAGAAGGACAGAAGGATAGAAGGATAGAAGGATAGAAGGATAGAAGGATAGAAGATAGAAGGATAGAAGATAGAAGATAGAAGGATAGAAGGATAGAAGATAGAAGGACAGAAGGATAGAAGATAGAAGATAGAAGGACAGAAGGATAGAAGGACAGAAGGATAGAAGGATAGAAGATAGAAGATAGAAGGATAGAAGGACAGAAAGATAGAAGATAGAAGGATAGAAGATAGAAGATAGAAGGACAGAAGGATAGAAAGATAGAAGATAGAAGATAGAAGGATAGAAGGACAGAAGGACAGAAGGATAAAAGGATAGAAGATAAAAGAAGGATAGAAAGATAGAAGATAGAGGATAGAAAGATAGAAGGATAGAAGGATAGAAGATAGAAGGATAGAAGGATAGAAGATAGAAGGGTAGAAGGACAGAAGGATAGAAGGATAGAAGGATAGAAGGATAGAAGGATAGAAGATAGAAGGATAGAAGATAGAAGATAGAAGGACAGAAGGACAGAAGATAGAAGGATAGAAGGATAGAAGACAGAAGGACAGAAGGATAGAAGGATAGAAGATAGAAGAGGGAAGATAGAAGATAGAAGATAGAAGGATAGAAGGACAGAAGGACAGAAGGATAAAAGGATAGAAGATAAAAGGATAGAAGGATAGAAAGATAGAAGATAGAAGGATAGAAGATAGAAGGATAGAAGATAGAAGGATAGAAGATAGAAGGATAGAAGGATAGAAGATAGAAGGATAGAAGGATAGAAGATAGAAGGATAGAAGATAGAAGGATAGAAGGATAGAAGATAGAAGGATAGAAGATAGAAGGATAGAAGATAGAAGGATAGAAGATAGAAGATAGAAGGATAGAAGGATAGAAGATAGAAGATAGAAGATAGATAGAAGATAGAAGATAGAAGATAGAAGATAGAAGATAGAAGATAGAAGATAGAAGATGGAAGATAGAAGATAGAAGATAGAAGGACAGAAGGATAGAAGGATAGAAGGATAGAAGGATAGAAGGATAGAAGATAGAAGGATAGAAGATAGAAGATAGAAGGATAGAAGGATAGAAGATAGAAGGACAGAAGGATAGAAGATAGAAGATAGAAGGACAGAAGGATAGAAGGACAGAAGGATAGAAGGATAGAAGATAGAAGATAGAAGGATAGAAGGACAGAAAGATAGAAGATAGAAGGATAGAAGATAGAAGATAGAAGGACAGAAGGATAGAAAGATAGAAGATAGAAGATAGAAGGATAGAAGGACAGAAGGACAGAAGGATAAAAGGATAGAAGATAAAAGAAGGATAGAAAGATAGAAGATAGAGGATAGAAAGATAGAAGGATAGAAGGATAGAAGATAGAAGGATAGAAGGATAGAAGATAGAAGGGTAGAAGGACAGAAGGATAGAAGGATAGAAGGATAGAAGGATAGAAGGATAGAAGATAGAAGGATAGAAGATAGAAGATAGAAGATAGAAGATAGAAGGATTGTTTCCTTAGGTATTGGTGCTACAGTGCAAGGAAAAGAAACAGCAGGTAAGGAAAAGCCTTCTCTGGCGAAACAAGCTCTAAATTAAGTGAGAATTAGATCACAAGACTTGTGAGTTAATACAAAACCAGCCACATGAGCTTCTATTCCAGGCAAAAACTTGGCTCCCAAGCATTTATTTGTTTATTTTTTTCTGTTAAATAGTTGCATTGGAATTGTAAGGACTTGTTTACAAATTAAGTTTCTTCAGAGAGCAGATCAAGCAACACCATACTGTGCAGCAAAACAGGACAATGTCTTTCTTTCCTTTCTTGAAAACCAAGGAATTTTAACACAAATCAGAAAACTATTGTGACTGAATTCTTGGCACTCTGTAAATACTGCCTTCTCTACAAAAGTTACACCTGAAAATTGCTTAGCACATAGAAGGCATTGAATTCCTTGGGGCTTAATTCTGTATTCTTTATTGTGTACAATAAATTCTTTTGAAGTCAATATTAGTGATGTCATGTTAATTTTTCTTACATCTGCCATTCTTATCTTAGAAGGAAAAAAACCCAATCAGTCCTTTAGTTCCATTAAAAATTCCTTGCAGACGGGCTTTTGTGCAGTTGGTAAGCTTTGAAAGTATCTGAGATAATTAACATTCAGCATACATATTAATAAAAATAGAGAGAAGCAGAGGAAATAAGCAAAGTGTAACAAAACTGCTGATACTGGATAAAGGCAAACCCTTTCAAGATGCATTAACACCTTCCCGACAAGTGAAGACAGCAGCAAAAATCATCTCATCTCTTTCCATTGCATCAACAGGAAATCCAACAATAGCAAAACTGGTGAGCACAGGCCCTGCAGCAGTGAAGACAGCTCTGTCAAGCACAGAATAGTTGGAGAAATTATGAAATTAAATTGTGAATTCCAGACTTTATGCAGACTTCCATGGCAGAAATTCCTATCCCCTTATCTGTACCCCTTTATCACACACATAGACCCATGAGTGATGTAATGATGTAAGACTATAAAGGAAAATTCTTGTTTCTCCTGTATTCCTCAGGGCTATAGAAAGAAGTTCACAAGCAAAATACTGAACCTTTGAGTTTCAAGTTTTGAGAACTTTATCTTATTTTTATCTTTAAAAAACGTTGACGAGCACCTTTTGTTTGAAGAAGCCAAAGTGAAGGACAGCTGCAAGGTGGCACACAGCACCCAAAACATCAGATTTTTGAGCAGGACTTGGCAGGGGAGGTTGGCCTCTCCCCACATTTTACTGCAGAATGCCTGTCTATCAACAACATCCCCAAACTGCCTTCACTGCTTATTTCATTTCATAAAATTTCGTGCCTCCTGTAGGCTGAAGTTTCCTGTTTTCCCATATCTTTTTACTTTGTGTGGTTGCATATTCAGTTGCAAATTGTGCAGATAAACCTGAGTGACAGAGACAATATTAATCTGAGGGATCATAAAGAGCATAAACCCAGCAAAATCTTGGAACAACAATGACCACAGTAGCGAAACTGATGTTCTTGATTCTTACTTTTCAAAGTGCATGTTAGATGTACAAGGACAGCACAGCACCAGAATGATAACGAGGATGTTGTTAATTATTAAGTGGATCAATGGAGTGTCAGTCATTCCAACATGAAATAGATTCCACACCATAAACCACAATTCTTTCATGCTCAGTAGTGCACCGTGCCTGAATGCAACTACATCAAATGAAGAAAGGTACCACTAATTTCCACTTTCTGAAGTGCTAACAAACCCACACAATTAAAATAAAATTTACCTGATAAAGCTGCATGAGCAAACATTTTTTGGTTCTGGATTTTACTTTTGGTTATTTAAACACTGTTTGTTTGTTTTCAATAGATGGATATTTCTGTGATTTGCAAAGCAAGCAAGCTACAGGAGTTATTTAAAATAAACTTACCATCATAAAACAGAGGAGGTTGACTGCCTTTAATGGAGTAATTTTTATCTCCAAATAGTGATAGAGATCAAGAATAGCAATAGTTTTGGACAGGCCAATCCATTTATGAGTTCAATCATGAAGAGGAGAGTTTAAGTGCTATAAGACTGGTGATAAACCTGCCACAGCTTCAGCTAGCATTCCTTGATTTTCTCAGACATCCAGACATGAGGAAACATTCCAATTTTATGTGCTTTGCTTTATGTCCAACTTTTCCAGCTTGTACTGCTAAATGACCGTAACACTTGCATTTAATTTTTTGTTTCAGATATATTTTCAGATATACTGATTGCCATAAGAAGGTTTTGATCACTGAAAAATGTATCACCTTAATGAAGTTCTGGAGATTGAACAAGCCATTATGCTAATGCTACTCAGCTACTCGAGCTCTGATGAGATCTTGGATATGAGTAAGTTGTGTTAATTCACCTTCCAGAGTGCAAAATTGAAATGCATTTAACTAAGTGGCCTGTGCATTATGTAAAGCATAAACCAAAAATCCTGCCTTTTACTACACAATTAGACTACAATAATGTCTGGCCTCTGGCATTTTGATGTTTGATACATTAACAAATGCTAAATGAAAAGAGGAAAACTGTACAACTTTCAAAAGCAGAAAAATTATTTCAGTTAGAACAGATTGACAAAGTACTTCGACACTTTTTTTGAGAGAAAAGCTATTACATAAATTCATTTCTGACCCACATTATGATCTTTTGTTCACCACACCAGAATGAAGATGTTGTCAGAGAAACAAAATAAAGCTCCAGAAGCAGGGTCTTCTCTTTGAGCCACTGTCACGTCCTTTTGTGACGGTAACTCAACTCACCTTTGCTATTTCTTCATTTGGACACACACATTAACAAATAGTTAAGTATCTGTCAAAATGGAGAAGCCACAACCTTTTCCTTCCTTTGCTTTTTAATAGAGCGAATTTTTGTTTGAAAACAGCTTTTTACACAAATTCATTTTTTTCAGATCCTTAAATTATATCAAGGATACATAAAAACATTTCCTCAGCAACTATTCATGACATTCTGAGTTATTATAATGTTAATTAAAGAATTCACATTACAAGCTGCATGCAAAACATTTGAGAAAAAAAAGTTCTAAGTACTGCCACTTGTTCATATATAAAATGAAACACATATTTATGATTTGGATGAAATATCAAAGTTTTTCAGTAAGCATGAATTTAAAGACTGTTTCAACTTATTAGAAAACAATTTATTTTCCTGATTGCTACCCGGTGAACCAGAGTCCTCCCATTATCAGCCAACTTACTCAGTCTCTGAGCAGCCTCCAGGGCATCATTTGCAGAATCAGCTACAAAGAATCTCTGAACTGTAACCCCATGGTCTGCCATTATTTTTTTGCTTTGGTACTCCTGCAAGTTGAGCCATCGTCTGGGGGTTAATTGAACAGTCTAGAAAAAAAAACAAGAGGGGAAAATAACATAATGCTCATTAAGAACAGTTCATGAGACAGCCCACTGAGCTCTCCCACCTTATGGCTATCTCAAACCACCAGTTAAACAACACCCAGAGAAAAGGTAAAATACATATTGATTTACCTAAGTGCCTTTTCTTAACATTTGTGCATCCCAAGTACTCTCAAAGCTACAGATATTTTTTAAAAGCTACACAAGGCTCACTTGGCCAGACAAAATGTCTTGCATTTAATATCAAGGCAAATTTGGCTTGAACCCTGAAGTCTATTTATGTTTTCATGTTATCTTCTGCTATAAAAACAGTAGCAGAATCTTACATTAAAACAATTTCAATTTCATGTTAAATATCCTTATTATACAACATTTCATCTAATTCCTCCCTATCGAATTATTTCCATTGATTCTGTGCATTTGTTGAAGGATATCTGAGAAGAAAAACAACTGACATGGAATTAGCATTATTCTGTAAGAAACAGCACACTAATACACCTATTTTCAGTGGTCTGCTATCTCTGCTTTGTTCACTGTGCTTCTAAGCAGGTTTTGTGGAGGACACCAGCACAGCCACATCAGCCATGCCAGGCCAACAACAGGTGGAGAATAATTCCCTCCTCATTCCCAACACACCGGTTTAGATGCCCCTGTGGAAATATAAACACATCAACACCCCATGGGTATAAAAAATCAGCAACCTTACACACACAGAGACACCACATCTGCTTGTCCCGTCCAAGGCAGGAAACCTTGAGATTCTCCAGAAGGATCTTTACTGGCTGGTTTGAAGAAAGGACACGTTCTCCACACAGGATAAATTGCTCCTCACAAAAGCAATGATTAAGGAGCTGGAGCTGACTCCTGGCAATGGTATAATCCCATTTTGTGCCAGGCAAAGATGCTTTTCCCACATGGAGAGGCAAACTGCTGTCCTCCTGGCAGCCAGCCACAAGCAGTTCTTGGTTTCTCCTGAAGTAAGAAACACAGCATGCAGGCCAGTGCTATGTCTTTAGAAATGTTGGACAAAGAGGATTATTTACTGTACTAACACTTTTATCTCTAACAGCAAGATAAAAAAATTATTAACCTAATGCAACTCAATGCTGAAAACAAAACCCCTCCATACTGAAGTCTTTCAATAATAACACACCCTTCTCACAATACTCAAGGTTTGCAGGCTGAGTTGTCTCAAAAGCAAATTCCCATCTGTTCTATTCTCTTTGAAACACAGCACAAAAGATTGTTGCATAAAGAAAACAAACCCATCTTTTGCAGTACATAACTGCATGTTTTCTGTAAAAGTGACTCCCACTGAACTTAAACAGTTACAAATAGCTCAGGATGACATTTTAAATCCTTTTATGCATAACCTGATTAACATATTTTAGAGGAACAAAATGGCATTGTCAGTTTGCTCTATGGCTATCTCTAATTCTACACATCATACAGACACCTCACATGATTTATATTCCTCCATTCTATTCACAGGTGATATGTTTTTACAGTTATGCAATACTTCAAATGTAGGGCCAATATTTAAAGTCCCTTTCGTAATTGTTGACATTTAATTTGTTTTCCTATTATAAATTCTCTGCTAGGCTCTAACAATTATCACTTCAGGATCATTTCCACAATGGAATTAACATTAGGGGCCAGGAGGAACCCTTTTGGTTTATCTAAAAATTTTGACAGGTCAGTAATAAAGCTAATAAAATTTTGGTTACTGGTTTTATAATTTAAGACCAAGTCTTGAATACAGCTTTTATTCATAATTTAGAACAATAAATCAGTTTCACATGTAGGTATTAGTAAGCTGATCTAAATCAAATAAATAAGAAGGAAAATGTTAAAAAAAATTTCTTTCTGTGGAAGACTTTTGTGGCTGTTGCTTGATGGGAACTGCAGTGACCTCTGCTCCCAAACACCCTCTCAGCACCTCACAGGTTCTTTTGGGACACAACACCTTTCCAACCCAAAAATACAACTCGAAATGTCCCACAGAGATACTCCATTGATGAGATGCTAAAAATCTTATTACATATGCATAAAGTGCAGACATACATAAGCATAGGGATACATATATTTTCTCTTATAAAATTTGGACAATTAACATTAAGATACGACAATATTTCTTTCCTAAGTTATGAACCAGACCAATCTGAGGAACAGAGAAAGGAAATAAGATGATATCTCCTTTGAAAAGTGTCAAGGCAATCCTAAGAGTGATGAAACAAAGATCTGCTCAACAACTGCTGGCACAGAAGAGCAAAGCCTGCAAACTCCAGGTTAGTGAGCACTTTTTTCCTCCTGCTGTATTACATAATTCTGAGACCATCTTACTGAGTGCCAGCTGAAGGACTTTCAATCAAGTCTTTGCACAAAAGACAAACTCCTGGTTGTGAATGAACTGCTTGATAAAATTAATAAGTATCTGAAGTCTGTACCAGAAGCTCTGAAGAGCGAGGAACATGAAAAACTTGCTTTAAAGTACTTGCAGGCTACACACCATATGTCATGAGGACAGCAGGAAAACTAAAGCAGCTACAAGAGATGAAATAAAGCACAAGCTTTAAATCTGTGAAGGTGATGGTTCTTTCAAGACCATCTAGAAAAAGCAAAACAGCTTTGGACACGCATTTTAGGGTGAAGACAAAAAAAAAGTGACCATGAGATCTCAGAAACATGAATAAACAGATGATTCTTTGAACCAATTTCCAGTCCAAGATGCTTTGGGTGCAATAAATCTGTATCAATTTATACAAGTATCTTGAATCCCTACCCTCCAAATAAATTTATACCAAGCATTCTCAAAAATTTCAGATGGGCTTCAAATGGACTAAATTCTTGGGCATCATAAACTTTTATGCATTCTACAGATAAATCCACAGGACAGACTGACAGTAAGAGCACTAATGCACAAAGGCACAGCCTCAAAACTCCAGGGAAGAGCCTACAAAGGTTTGAGAGAAAGCTATTTCCCACAGACAGTCTTCTACAGGCAGCCCTAATCCAGCCCTTCCCCTGGAAGTTGTCAGAAGGAGACTTTAATCTGGCACAGAACACAACTCTGCCATCACACATCTTTGTTTTCCTAATTTTCCCTTTTTACAGCAGTTTCATTGCTTGCAGCAGCATCAAACAGCACCGTTAGATTTGCCAATCCAGTTCCAGCTGTCAACAGAATAAAGAATTAGATGGTAAATCAGCATCAGAAAAATAATCTCAGTCTGAAAAGGGAATGGAAAGAGCAACTAAAAGAGAACCTAAAGCACAGGAAAGCAGTCTAGCTTATAGTAATTTCTGTTCATTATTGATTCTCATCACCTTCTATTCCCAGCTTATCCCTGCTTGAATATTTTTACCTCCCCTCCATCACTTTATTCAGAAATCAGAAAACACCAGAGATCTCTCAGATCTTTCCTTGAAGCCCAGCTGATGCCCAGAATAATTCAGAATGTTCCAGAAGCTGAAGATGTACCTGTGTTTCATCTGTCCCTTCATTGCAAAGTTGGGCTGGAGTACAAGGAGTAGATCCTGTCCCACCAGCCTGTGAAGAAGAGACTGGAAATTGTGTGTGGATTTTGGCAAACCCTCACTCCCTGTGTGACATCTCATCCTTCATCTCCATAAAATGACAAAGAACAAGAATATTTTCCACTGGTGGCATTTATCTGTTATCCTTTCATATGGGAACTTGGTGTTGTTTATTGATGTACACAGTGAAGATGCAGAGCAGTTCTTATTTGAGATTCAGATCTGCCTGGTAAATCAAAAGATGTTGTTTATTTTTAAACCACAAAAAAGGTTTAAGAATAAATCAGTCTGTAAAACTATGAAAACATTACTAGCAGCACACAGAAAATAAAATGTTGTTATTTAAAATAACAAAGGTTTAAAAAGGAATTAAATTCATCCTAGTAAGATATTTTTTAAGATTAAATTCCTAATATAAGTGCTTATCAAAGAGATTAATATACTTAAATAGGGCTCTTTTACAGCTGATAACATTTCCTGAGAGGCTGACAACAACATCAAAAATCACAAAACTCAAGTAAGTGGAACAAAAGGCCTCAACTGAGCAGTAACATGAAGTGAGATGAAGGCAGAATTATTTAATCAAGTACAAATTTCAAACCAGATTTTCTCCTGCTGGCTAGAATTATTTGGCATTTTCCAAAAGCACAAAGAATTGGTTGGGTTTCACCTCTGATCTCCCTTCCCTTCTCCAATCTCCAAGATTTTTGTTACCAGTCAGAATCACACTAATGGAGACCAAAAGTATATAGAGTGAGGAGGATTTAGAAAACCACTGTTACTGGGAATTGTGTATTTTGTACTGAACAAGCTTTCTGTTCAAAGTTCCTTCTTTATATAAGCAGAGACCATATTTGGTCCCACAGCATGATTAAATGAGTAGTACACACATGAAGAAATCAAATATTTCTTTTTGATCATCTTAACAAAGTCAGGCTTTGCAGAATTGTATCTGTGGTTTATTGACTACTGCTAGAGAAAAAAATTGATTCTTTGTATAACCTGTTTTTTATCATATAAAAGAGGTTTATAATAACCTTTTACTTACCACCTTTGTGTTTGGTGGGTTTTTTTTAATAAAATGCTAAAGGCTCTGCACAAACTATGTATTTGTGGAGCAGTTGCATTATTCTTCTACTATTCCATTTGCCAATTCTTTAGCTGTCACACGACAAGAAAAAAAAATCGCATTATTTAAATAACAAGGGCAAAAACCTAGCAACTTAGTTAAACTAGAGTGGAACTACAAGCACATTTTCTAGCAGAAATTTTCTTCAATAAAAACAAACAAACAAAACAAACTCCAAAACCACAAAAAACCCAAAAAACCCCCAAAAAACCCCACCCCATAACAAAATGCACACAAAACCCCCAAAAAAACCAATTTAAAAAAACAAACAAAAAAGCCTCCCCCCCTTCAAAAAAGCCCAGACAGATTTAGAAAACACTGCAACAGAGACATTGTTGTGATATATGCAGCATTAACTACTCTGATGTAAAACATCTTTCAGATGACCCAGGAGGTATCTTTTGAGTGCCTGCTTTTGGAAAAAGAAAACACACACACATAAAACCAGAAGAAACTGTCAAACACATTCATCAAGAAGTTTGCAAGTTGCATGTTAACTACTTCAGCAAAACTCTGCTGGAAAAGAAATGTTTCATATGAGCACGAAGCAGGAGCAGCATCAGTAAACCCAAACTCCATCAGATTATGTCATTGATGATTTCTTACCTCAGCCTATATGCTCAGTATAAGGTTTTCTCATTTTTTGGCCTCCCTGGTAACACATCCAAGGCTCACTTTTTAAAATAGAATAAATAGAATAGAATGAATCACTTAAGTCTGTTCTGTTATAGTATATGCAGAAGCTGTGAAAAAGAATCACTGAAAGGTCAACTCTGGCAAACAACTGGAGATTTAAGTTATATCCTCTATTACAACTGAGGCTTCTTGGTCTTAAAAACAGCTAATTTTAAAAAATTTAGTGCCATTTTATGCCTAATTCCTCATAGGAACTACCTTGGCTAACCATCCACAACTAAGTATTTCACCTTATCAAGTCCAGTGTACATGCATAGATCATTTCCCTAAAAAAAGCCCTAAACATAAATACTTATTTTCTCTTGGTAAGACTCTACTTTTGTAAAATGCCAAATGATTCTAGCTAAGGGAAAAGAATCCAGTGTTAATCAACACTATATTAAAGAAAACAAAACCACCACTAAGCAAATTTCTAGGATAATTGAACATCCCTTGACACACCTATACAATTTGAGCAGCTCTACTGTTTTCATTAGCACAGCTTAATGTATTTTACTGCATGACTGTTCAAAGGAAGACACACTTTAACACCCAAAATTCCCTTTTCATTCACAGTATTAATGGAAGCCAATATTAATATCACAAAACAAAGATGGACTTCTTAAAAGCACCTGGCAGTAAAGCTGGTCCAAAAAATGCCCACTTCTTTCTTCCCCTTCTGTTGCTCCACTGCAGCCAAGGAGCTGTAACTGTGCTCATAAATCCTGTGCCAGTATGAAACAGCTCTAGCAACAGAAATTAGCTCTGCAGGAATGCAAATTATATGTCAAATATATCAAGTATCAGGTTTGAAAAACTTGGACTTTATTGTAATGGTTGTATTGGAAATAAGTCAATTGGGAAGAGAAATTGTGGTGGTTTTGAGGAGGTGAGAAGTATTCTGTATCTGAAATTAAAAAGAGATGTATTTAGTGCATGTGATCAAAAAGAAATGTCTGTCACCAAAAATATATCTATTTGCTTAGCCAACACATTCTACAGCATTCCAGTTTATTCAATTTGTGCTCTCTGACCTGCAATACAATTCCAAGCACATATGGAGGAAAGCAGATACACGAAGATGACAGCAATGAAAGAGCAGACCATTCATCAATATGAGGCATAAACCTTTATTATATTTATTGACATATAGTCTCTGTAATTGACAAAGATGTAGAAGTTTCTCTCAAAAAGAAACCGTCAGAAATAAACTAAAATGAATACCCTCATATAAACCACTTAAGGTATAGACACATTTTATTAGGTCATGTACTTAAAATATACCACATAGGCCACTGAAAACAAACTAAAGCACTTATTTCAGTTTGCTGGCAGTGCCCTCGAAATGAGTAAGTTAACCTAACAAGAAACAAAAATTTAGCAAAACAGCACCACACTAAACAGAAGTTTATCACAAATATAAGTCATAAAAAGCAAAAATATGCTCTGTAGCAAAGCAAGTCTTTCAAACACAAAAGAAAATGGGAAGAGTCATGGGAAGGCTGATGGGCAAGAAGCTGTCCCATCGAGCCACAGCAGACATCCCCTTCTCTCCAGAGAGGGCCAATGCTGCAAACCTGCTGGCAAATTATGGAAAAAGGACAGAAAATGTCCTTCCCACTAATGTCCTGTTGGCTGCCACAAACCAGCAATTTTAATCTTCCAAAGCAGGAGCAGGCATCCAGGTCATCTTATTCAAAAGCCATAGAGGGAACTGCCTTCCATCAGCATCCCAAATTGCCACTTTAGCTGGGATGCCATATGGCAGCGAGGCCCCTGTGGTACCAGCAGGGTCCAGCAGCCTCATCCAACACCGAGCATTACCATCAAAGTCTCAATCCAGACCTCTGTGATGTATTTATGAGGGATAAAACTGATTCTGTGAGCTAGTTCAGGAAGAAGTCTTGAATATTTCCCTGACTATTGCCGTGCAGGCCTAGCCAGAAAACAGAATGGGGACACAGATCTGGGTGGAACAGAGCAGCAGGGCAGAAGCCCTGGTTTATTTACAAAAACCTACTTTTATACTTTTCCTATGAGGCCTGTGGATTGGAGGAAGGAATTCGCACCTCCCTACCACATTGGTCAAGGGGACTGTCACACAGTCTTGTTTGTCCCAGCAGGGAATGTAAAAACAATGCCTATGTTTATAGAACATAGCTGGTGTTTACATTAAAAGAGCATGAGAAGGTACAGACTTCTCCTTTAATATGAACGCTCAGCCAAACCAGGAAAAACTCATGGAAACACCTGACAAAACCAGTTTCCATACTTTTGTTTACAGCAGTCAGGAATTGCTGATTTTTCAGTCTGTATCAAAGCACCATAAACAGACCAGGCCTTAAACAAGAGCATTTGGTTTTAAAATCTACAGGTACAGCTGAAGACCTTTAAACATTCCAATACTTATTCCTACAAATGGGCATTTGTTTTAACTAACTTAAAACCAACACACAAACTCTAGTTAACTGCTGTGGGCCTTTTATTTCCATAATTATTCCTGAAAATACAGCACAAAAGTATCTTGAGTAGTAAAATACACAGGAGGGAAAAAAAAACCAACAACAAACCACCAAACAAACAAACAAACAACAACAAAAAACAACAAAACCCCCCAAAAACCACCACCACCACCAAAAAAACCACAACACAACAAAACCCCCCCAAACATATCACATTTCTCAGTTTTCTACAGGCTAAGGCATTTTGATCAATAAACTGCAGGGGCAATTTACTGTTTTATACCAATGAATCCTATACTCACTTTTCAGAACGAGTGAGATCTGTCTGTGCAACGAAGGTTTATGAAACCTAACTTCAAATAAAATAAAAAACACATGTGAAGTATGGCCTTTCATTTTAGTTTAGTAAATCTGGGCTGCCTCTTCTGGTGGATCATTACTACTATTCCTAACATCTACGACTCTTTGAAACAAGATGCCTGTGTTAAATAACTAAATGGTTCTCTTCATATACTCAAAAATACAGAAAAAGAAATGGGGGGCTTATTTATAAAAGGAGCTCACAGTTACTATAATTACTAGGATTGCTATTGTTAAACTTTAAAAAAAAATGGACTCAAATAGTTGAGAGGGTGGCCAAGAGGCTGGAAAGCGTAAATTTTAAGTAATCCAAGTTTAAAAACTTCAGAGGAGTGAAACAGGCCACCACCTCTCCTCAGAAGCTCTCATTACTGAAAATGAGACTGCACTGCCTGCTGCAAACCAAGCCTGGGAAAGACAGTATGAAACCACCTGATCAAGAGCATTTCTCCTTCCAAAGCAATTATTCACATTCACTGCAATTCACTGCCCAGAACAGTAACACTCAGAAGAACTTCGGAAATCTAGTTTGAAACAATCACAGGATTCTTTTTTTTTTTTTTTTAATTACTATATTAGGTGTTTGTGGCACCATTTAGTTCTAGCCAATACAATCAAAACAAGTGCTTAGTTAAATCTTCCCCTGAATTCCTTTTCACAGTTCAAGGAAAAGCCAATTTCTCTTGCCACACATTGCAAGATTCTTTTTAAGAGGAGACACTGCAAACCAGAGAGAGGAATCAGTGCATCACAGCAGGAAAAAAAGATGGTGACAATCATGAAAGAAACAAAGGCAAGAGCTTTGTTAAACTAGTAACACAGAAATTTTAGGCAAGGAAGATATTTTAACTGAAAAGCTAAAGGTATGTTTAGGGATCTCATCCTTTTTAGTTAAGAGAAACTGCTTTTCTCCCATCACCAGGCAGCAGTGATTATTCTAATACAACCTAATAAAGCACAGATATCAACCACAGATTACCTACCTGTAGCTAACAAAGCACACTAAACTAATTTATGCCAGTTGACATCACTCATCTGTTGAGAAACAGGCAGTCACCAATTACTAACAGAACAATAATTTCTTTAATGAATATGCTAATTTACTGAACTCTCATTAGACAGATACACAGGCAATATCGATGAGTTCCATAAGGCATTATAAAGTATGGCTGAATTATTTCAAAACAAATTAAAGCAGAAAATATTGTACACTATTTAATGGAATAATAAAAGCCTGGTAGCGAGCGAATCCTCTGGGTGAGTTCTCTGAAAAAGGCACAAATTCTCAGAAGTGCACAGACCTAAACACCTACTGCTACTGATGCCTTGTTGGGACTACCTAAAAACAGAGGTCAGACAAAAGTAGGAGAATGAAAAGCTATTATATATTATATATTATTATATTTATAGTATATATATTATTATATATATATATAAAATATTTTTTGAAGGGCCTTCAGGTACAACATTTAGGGCAGATGAAGCCTGCCCAGGAGCTACACCCAAAATGGACAATGGGTCACGGGTTTTCATGCTTTTATAAGTTTGATCCATTTGAATATTGGGTGTTAATTTTCCAATTATAGCGTCAGATAATGAAGTCATTTAGCCCCAAGTTTGCTTTCCCCCCAAATCACTTTTGTTTACTATCATTATTGTATTTTGGACGGCTGAAATAATGATATCACTCCAATCTTCTTGGAGGGCATATAGCAAGGTTTATTAAAAAGCACATCCTTTTTATACACTGTTCTGATACAATTGGACATGATTGGTCATTCAGACCAACACCTTTTCCTAAACATTTTTGCAAGTAAACAAGTTGGAGAAACAGCAGGTGCAAAGATTAGAAATTGTTTGGAATGTCTTCTCCCAGCTCCTCCAGAGTCTATCTGATTTGCTTTCCCACAAGCTCTGCTGCTGCCTGATACCTAAAAATCTCTCTTTGTCCAGGCTGTCAGCATCCATAGTTTACATTTCTCAGCTTCCAAAACAGCGAGGTGTCCTCAATTCCCAGGCCTGGAGAGGAATTGTTTTGTCTGACCAAAACGGGACAACAGTAGCCAACGCTCTGTATGAATTTAGAGTTACACACTAAAGAATTGCAGGATTACAAACACACGAAAAACAGAAAAGATAAAACCCTAAGGCATCACTGCACCTGGGAATTCACCTCCAGGGATTTGGATGCTTCTGGACACAGGTGAGAGACTGTGCCCACCTGGTGTGCAACGCCAGAGCTCCACAAACCCCTGCACAGGCACGTGCTGAACCGGGACACAAACTGTCCTGGGGATGCACTGAGCCCCCAGGGAAACTGGAGATATTGGCATTTTCCACACAACCACCTGCAGTACCTCTGTTACTAATAAATCCTATGCAAAAGCTGATTCATCTCCAGATTTAGTGCAATGCAACTGGAAACAAAAGCAGTGATTGAATTTTCAATTCATAGTTCGTTTCGCTTGTGTTGGGGCTGCATCTAGTTTCTCTTTTTGTCTCTTAATAATTTTAAGTTCCTAAATTAAGAAAGAAATAGAAATTGGTTTTTCACTCAAAAAAGGAATCACTACAAGCAATATCTGCCAATTTGTAATCATTTATTCATACACAATTTAAATGAGAAACAATATTAAGTTCTCCTTCGAATTTCAGTTTTACCGAAGGAGTTTTATTTCAATAATACCACAGAGATGAACAGAAATTTCTAGCACATAAACACTTCTAAAATATCCTCTACATGATACAGCCAAATAAGCCACGTTTCTGCTTTTTAAGAAGAAAATACAAAGTCAGACACAAGGGACTGCAGCAGGGAGCACTTTTAGGCAGAGTAGGAAGGTCTGACATTTTTGTATAATACAGGACAGTTCAAAGTAGCAAGATCCTGCAGAAACCAATTATAAAAAGAACACTTTCAGTCTCAACCTGAACAGCCTACCCAGAATGTTAAAATTAACCTGGGAAAGTGAATGATTTAACTAAAGAAATAAGCCTACTGGATTTGACCCCAAAGTCAAGTCATGAATCAAACTCCCTCACTCTCCCCCAATCTGCTCACTGAAGTGGGAGAAATTTCCCAAAACTCGCTCACTAGCTGAACTGCCAACTTTCCAAGGTAATTCAATCTAGGAATATGTGGCTCTATTAAAGCTTTTTCACATTAAAATTAAAATTCCACCATTATTGGGGGGGGGGGGGGTTAAACATTTCATTCATTACCCACTAGCTCAAAATTAATTCATTTAATAAATATATGAAATATTCATGAGGATTTACCTCTTCCACCTTTAAAACAATGTTCCCTTTCACTAAAAGATATATTGAACTGCAATGACATAGCAATCAATATTTATTAGGAAACATATAATGATACTTCAACATCCTTCTTTATTTTTGACTCAGTGCTTTCTTTCCTCTCTCAGTGGTGGAATCCCTCAGTGGGAAAAAGGAACATCAGGAAGATGTCCATCATTTCTGAAGTGGCTGGATGCTGGCAAGGCTTTCTTTCCTTTGTTTTATTAAAGCCCACCTTCTAAATCTTTCCACAGTGGCTCCAACAGTACAATTTTGCTGTGCTTTAACAAATGTCACAGAAACAGAAGAGGATTTCAGAAGACAGCATCCATCTTTTACACAATTCTGGATTTTAGATTACAAAACCATATAGATTGGATTAAAAAACCAGAAGAGTATCTATTCATGGACCTTTCCCTTTAAACAAAACCATAGCAATATGCACATAAAACCCATATAGTTTTAGAAACATCTCAGTTATGTCTTGGGTATTTCACTGTATTGCAGAAGAAATGGTAAGGATAGTAAATGTACTCAGAGTAGAAGTGGCACTGAAAATCCTGACTGCATTCTTAACAAAATGTACTGACTCCCTTACCAATTCTCCTGAATGTTCCTGCTCGCTGTCTACTGCAAGACAAAAAGGGTTCTTTTAGTTCAAGGGTTTCTGAATGCCTGCCCTACCATGTTCTTTTGACTCGATCTTGTTCTCCTGCTTGTCCTCCTGTAATCAGTGATAGCAAACTGATTGATCCCAGGCTTTGCCTCTGCCCTCTCCTGGACACGACAGAGCGTGGTGTGATCTTCTTCCACTGCAGGGCTCAGAAGGGTCATTAGCTCCAGAAAACACAAATGAAACCACACAATTCTCTCCCAATATGCCTTTATATCTTCCAGTGTGCCTATGTACGTACAAACTCAGCTTTCTGATTTATCCTTCTGTTTACTTCTCATGCAAGGAAGCAGACGCAAGAATGAACTTGAAGCAAGTCCTTCACTCATTGCAGATTTAGAGTCTCCAGTAACAATTACACTTTATAGACTTATTTACAGCTTGCTTACAATCAGGGATTTTGACAGCTATTCTGTAAATACATTCTCCTACCCACTAAGCATTGTAAACTACCAGGAACATGCACGGGGTCAGACTTGAGTTTCTTCTGTCATTCTTATTCTCCTTATCTCTCCAAACCAGAATCTGAGCTCACATCCTTGTGCTCTACAAGGCACATCCCAGCAGCCAGCACCTGGATGATCCTTCTGGGTGTCTCTATGTATGGGTTTGTGAGGACTACAGTCCTCAAAACTGAAAGAGGAGAGGGTGGGAAGAGTGTCCTCCTGAACATTAAGACCCTGACCTCTCCTTCATTTCCCACACCTTTTTCAGCAGCTGTTTCAGTCAAGCTGCTACAGACTGACCTCCAAATAAAGCAGGACTTCACCAATTCCCTGACAACTGCATCCTGCTGCCCACCCAGGGGAGTATTCAGGACTCTTTTTATATGCAATCAGCAAAATAAAATGTCTACAAATTAAATGACTGCACCTTCATGACCCTGGGAAGTTCTGGGCTGCATTTTGGTTAGTGTGGACAGGCTGCCTGAGCACACCCCAGCCCATGAACCCTCACCTGAGCAGTGAACAATCAGCAGCTTCCAAAACCCCTGAAACAGGGCAGGATCCTTATTCTGTGGGATCACATGAAAACTGTCTGGCTCAAACAACCTGCAGAAGGTCACATCACACACAAGATGTCACAAAAAGCATATTTTTCAGTCAAAAAACACCAAGCTGCCAGTCCACTCAAGGGCCAAACGATGCCCTCTGTCCTTACTGCAGAAGTTGATGGCAAAATATTTTTTCCTTTCATTTTTAAACCAAATTGCAGCGTAACAAAACAGTATTAAAATTCCTTATTGTACATCTACATGTGCCCAAAGAGCAAGCATGTCTACAGAGGCTTTACACCTCTGGAATCGATTTTCAGAGCCTTAGCTTGGGTAAAGGAAGAACAAGAATTCCGAGATTCAATTTCTGCTTTTGTCAATGTTCTCGCCATTAGAAGTTCTGCTTTGCATTAGTAATTAATTTTAGTCAAATTATGTTCATTTTGCTTATTTTGAACTTCAAAGCTTTAAGAGAAGCATATTTTCCTGACCTAAAAAGTAAGGCTTTGAAGTATCTGATGAAAATAATCTCACTACCATACACAACTGCATAATCAGTTGCAGAAAATACTGTAACACAGCCCCTGCCTTGGCAAATAAAAGAAGATTTTTGGTGATATGCACAACACATTCAAAAAGTAAAGTAAGCCATCTTCTCCACATAAATCAGAAATATTTTTTTATTTTAAGTATCTTGAGGGAACATTTTATATTTTGTTCTGATCTTTAAAAAGTGTTTAATTTCCTAATTTTTTACAAAATTAAAATTATATCTTTATGCAACTATGAAGAAATGCTCTAAATAGTAAACATAGACAGGAAAAAATAATTCTAAAACCATTGTACCACCAAACATGAGACAAAGTAGCCACTATCAATTTTTTTCTTTCCTGCATGCAAATTCTGCTTCCTAAATTATTACAAAATTCAAAGCATATTCAATAAGATGAACAGAAATGTTTCTGCATTCATATCTCAAGTAATCATATCTATCAAAGAAGTGTTTCACGCCTACCATACCCTGGAAGAATGCTTTTTCAAGTGTTAGAAGTCGCTGATATTTTAAGAAAAACACCGATAAAATGCCAATTTAGACAGTTTGAGCTCCATTTTTCATCACAGAGAAGAAAATATGAAACATAATCGCAGGGTTTTTGTTCCAGTTCTTTAATATCGAAGTCAAATCATGATAATGTCCACGCTACCCGACTAAGTCATCACAGAATGTGACCTTGAGCACTAAGCAACATAACACTTCCAAGCAACAAAAATGCAAATGCTCATGGTAGTAAAAAAAAAAAAAAAATATAGAAAAGTATCTACAGAAACAGTTTCACTGCATGCCTAAGTCATATCTGGTTTATTAAACCAGTCCAAAATGGTCTGTAGCAATTCCTTTCCTGGAAGCAGCAAGAATGGATTGGTACCCATGTTTTGTTTCAATCTGAATGCTTCATACCCTTTATTGTTAACAAGTCTTGGTTTTAATTAAATCATTTGACATGAAGCAAACTCTAAGAGACAAAGACACAAGTGGCAGAGAGCCTTCAGCTACTTGGGGAGAGATGGGGAAAAACCAGAAACTGCCCAGAATAATCAGTGAAAGTCAGCCTTTAATAGGAAGCCAAACATTCAGAATATTTTTCTTTCTTTTGCAGGTAATTTCTTTATTAATATTTCTCCACTATTTATACCTAATTATATAAATTCACTCTGCTGCCATTCTCAAATCTCAATGTATCATGTCTGAAGCAAAGCTTAGGACACTACATGAAGCATCATCTCATTATCCTCAGAGATTTTGATCTTCAAGCAGATTTCTACATTTCTGACTGTGTGGAGGAAGAGTAAGGTAAATTTTAATGCAATGAAACAGCATTTCCAAGCCCAATGGTGGCATTGTATTCATTCAATTCTTACATTTATTCCAATGATGGCATTACTCTACTGGTTAAGAAAATTACAACTATGCCCAGCCTTGTTTCTTGTGTCTTATTGCAGCCCATGCTGTACCCAGAAATAAACAACATTAGAAATAAACAACAGCCACTGTTCCTCCCTCAGCTTCTCCCCAGAGGGGGCTGCCCAGTTCTTGTTCCCTCATGTGAGGCTCAGCAGTGTCTCCTGTTGTCACTCCTCAGACATCTGCACTTGGGAGCTGCTATCAGAGCTCTCCAGAAAGCTCCTGGAACTCTTGATTATGTGTTCCCTGCCGTGCTGTCGCTCCAGCAGAACCTGGAGGGAATAAATCCTCCGTGAGGACCAGGGCCTGCTGACTGAGGCCTCCTCAGCTTCACCTGGCTCTCGCTGCCCAAGGTGCCTGCAGCAGAAATGTAAATAACCCTGTCAGGGATGTTGGTGTGCCCACAAATCCTGACCCTGGGTTCTCAGCCCTCCCTAGATGGAGCTCCAGCACTCCAGCGGCTCTGGACTCACGTTTAATCATCTCGCATCATGTTTGAAGCAAGCTCTAAATATCTGCTCCTCTACTTCCAAAATTTATGGCGTTACTTCAGACTATTTTAATCTGAGCCATTTAACTGAAAAACAAATCTAGACTGAAACTCTGCATGAAAGAATTCAATTAAATAGATTCACTGTTTCCAATGTGTTTGGAGTGACAGAACTGAAGACGATAGAAGATTTAAGGGAAAATACATTTTTATGCCATCTTCAGACCTTAGTAAGTACTATCTTGACAATAAAAAGGTTCCTTTTAATAGGCCTTTCATCTTTAATTATCATGAATAGCTCTATGTTTTGCATATACCCATCAGTGTTATGTACAATTGGCACATACAACTCCTCCAATAATTGGAATTTTCCTGACATTTTTATACTAATTCTCTGTATGAAGTATTTTTTCTTTTTCACAAGGCAGTAACTGCTTTCTTGGCTGTCATGAAATTAGCAGATGTCAAATGAAACTGTCCTTTTGTCCACAGATCCTTCAGAGGAAGATATCAAAAGATGATGAAGTGTTCCATTAGTAATCTGTGTCCGGTTTTTAATTTGCAGTTTCATATTTTTCAGTCAAAAGTCTCGGACAGGCAGGCAAACCTACCAAACATGATCAAAAATCTTGCTTAATTTTTCATTCCTCCTGACAATTCTTACAAAACGTTTGCATCTCATGAAGAATTGAGGTGGACAAGAGTTAAGACATCAAAGGTAAACTACATTTGGAGTGATTCTCTCTCCTCCTGACACAAACTGAGGCTGTTTCTCACAGCTTACTTTTACTCAGACTCCAACCCAACCCAGTTCTGATTCTATGACAATTAAAGACAAACAGGGTAGACAGAAATTGATCTGTCACCAGGTGCTACCCATGTGCAAGGTAAGTAAATATAAATTAATAATAATGTATCGCAAAATATGTTAGAAGGTCTTTTCTTAAATGAAGCAGTCTTTGAGTTAAATACCCCCACCCACATTCAAGCCCAATGGGGTTGTGAGTGCCTAGAGCTTTATGATTTTGGAGTCAAAGCTTATAAACTCTCACATCATCACAGAAACAAAATAAAATTTAATTCAACTTTGGAATACAGACTCTTATAGTTTAGGGAAACCCACAAGCAATTAGAAAGAGACCAGAGAGAGGACAGGAAGAAAAAAAGCTCATGGGTAAATCTGCTCAAAGCAGCAAATTTTAAACAAAATAAAACTTGCAGTTATTTTGAGCTATCTGTATAAATTGTAGACTGAAGAATTAAAAAAGATGATCCAACAAGTAAGTGGAAAAATAGCAATTCTTTGAATTCCTTCACAGTTAACATTTAGCCACTAATTATACAAAAACATCACCATCAGCATAATGTCACAAACAAACTAAAACACCAATCTAGGGTTTTCATTTTCATTACCACATTAAAGGATAGCTTCAGCTTGCAGTTTAGAATCTGTTTTAAATCTCACTTGTGCAACAAAGAATTCAGCAGCACAGCATAATGCCACTATAAAGGAATTTTTCACAATAGTCAAGCCTAACTTCTATTTGTTTCATACCCACTCCTGCTGTTATCTAGTTTAAATAAAATCAATACCAGCTACTAATCATGGATCAGTGTTTAATTACCAGTTCCAAAGTTACTGTCATATGCAGTTGGACAGGTAATATGACTTTTCTGTCCTATGTTTTATTGAAGTGCTGTGGAAGAAATAAGCTGAGTCACAGATGGTTAGAAACTGCTTTTAGAGTATTAGAGAAGGAAATTTTCTGGAGAAAATCCTCAGAGTATATGCTCAAAGCTGTAGATTATAGTCACAAATATGCACAAAAAAATTGGACTGGCCAAGGCAATAATGAGCTGAGCTACTCACTGCAGGTGTGGCCAACAATAAAAATTATCAGTTGAGGTTAAATCATCTTGGAATGAGCCACCAAAACAGGGAGGGAGAAAATCTCATCTCTATATACTAAATGAGGACATTGCCCATTTTTGTGAAAAGGAACCTTCTAAATAAGAGAAAGGATAAAATAGCAGAGAAACGAACTACTTCTAAGAAACAACTATACCCCAACTGTTTCTAAACCTCCATCTCACTTCTCTGTATTCCCAAAAGAATCTCAGTAGCTTCACACATTCAGATAAAATCCCTGCTGGCAGTCATCAGCCAGATAGACCAAATGAAAGATGACTTAAAAAAAAAAGGAAAATTACCACACACACTGACATTTCCAGAGAAAAACAGGAGGAAACAATCATTTAAGGTAACTGTAAAGAAAACACAGTTTGTCTATTGACACTTTATCTAGTGCCTTAGGAGGAAGATCAATGAAAAAAAAAACCACTTGCATTTATATAAAAGAACTTTGACCAATCCTAAACATACTCAAGGAATGCAAGGAGTCTCTGGGTAAACTGGTTGGGAGTTCAGACTGAGGGTCAGGAAAAAGGATTTATTCATTTAGACCCAGGTTTAAGACCACAAGTGTGGTTAATTCTCCATCTAATGTCATATTCATGAAGGCTGTCTCTACCTAATTAGCCCTATCCCCTGATTACACCTTCATGAGGTACAAAGGAAAGTAAATCAATGCAGCAAAGTGCAGCTTTTCTACTTCAAGACAGAGCTGTGAATATCTGTGTCAGAGCCAGACTGCTCCCAGGGTAGAAGTTCCACTAGTATAAAACTAACTGGGGAAAAAAAACCCCACAGTCTGAGGTTATATTTATGTTTTCATTTCCTTCTTTCATCTCAAAATAGGATTCAATAACCATGTGTTTAATGGAACTGCCGGGGAGGAGTGGGCCAAACATCTGCTCCACTTTGGCATTTCAGTTTTGTCTAGAGTTTGAAGAGGGCTTTCCTGTCATTTGAATGAGGTGCCTGTAGAAAAAGCTGTTGGTGAAAGTCTGTAGGCTCATGTGTTTCCTGCCTCTAAATGTAAAACCTTGAAAATATAGCAAAACTGCCAACCAGGAAAAGCCAAATAGGGAAGCAGTCCACAGAAATTTTCAAGAACACCAAAGAAAACTAAGAAAAAAAGAAGAATTCAACATTAAAGTAGCTTCTGAAGCCATGAATTGAAGTCTTTCACAGTAAAGTTTTGTGTCACAAGGAAGATCAGCTATCCCAGCTGATAGTTTCTTAGGAAAGGCAAAGTTTCTCTGTTCAGCACTAATGAGGTTTTATCGATATACAAGTCTACGAACTGAAGGCATGTCCAGTGAGCAACCCTGCAGTTCCCTATTTTGTAGCATCTATAGATTCCAGCAGATTTTAGAACAGCAATATTGTTTAATTTCATCTTCCCCTCCTTCCTTTTTTTTTTTTGTTTTAATATTTTCAACGCATGTGGAATCTGGATGTGTTCTGGCAGGACTGAGGCTCATTCTGAAGGCTGGGATAGGGCTCATAATGCACCAACCAACCTGCTCACTCCATTAGAATACTGGAGAGTTACCTTAAGCTTTTTTTTTTTAATGACTCTGATTTAATTGTTCCTCATTTATATTCATCGCTGAATTTCCCTGCATCTGAAGCTATTTTGAAAACACAGCATTCTCCCAAAGGGCCCAATCCAACTCCCATTCAAATAAACAGCCTTCAATGGAGCCTATTTGTTGCCAGCCAACAAGATTGAATTCTGCTGCCGAGTGGTCCCCGGAGCGTTTGTCACAGCTCTTCACAAATATTGCTCCAGCAAGAGCAGGCCTGAATGCTCCTGTCCACATGCACTGCAGACAACCCAAATCTTTTATCTTGAAACACTCAGCCAGATTTAAAACTCCAGCAGCACAAAGAATTGAATCTACCAAGGATATAAACAGCAAAAGGAGTAAAAAATGCTTAACAGTTATAAAAGGGTAAAGGGCAAGCAAAAGGATGATAAAATAATTTCACGTGATAGGATCAACTAGCATTTACTCCACCCCTAAAATGAAGCTACACAGGAAAATGTGTGCAGATTACAATGACAGCATACAACCAAATTTCACAGCTACAGTTATGAAACAATAAGAAATTTTGCTACAGAGTATAGAAACACCACTCCAAGAGTAAGTCATAAGGGTTATGAGGAAAGAGTCTAAATCTCACACAGGGTTACCAAAACAACAAAGTTTAGGTTGGTGTTTCTTCATCACACTCGCACCATATGGAAGACCCTCATCTGTGAAAGAAACACTGAGATGGGCTTTGAGGACAGGTTTTGGTGGTTTAGACTAAATAAAGTAACAGCGCAACTTCTCATCTGAGCAACAGAATGAATCATACAAATCAGAAAAACCTTCAATGGAAGGGCTCTTACTCTCAGATCTTTTATCCTATTTTGTAGCACAAAAATCCAGACTCTGGCTGATCAACTTATTTGTAGCTTAAAGTCTGAGACAGTGGAAGATTAGGAGATGGTTTAGATGGTAATTCTCTTACGCAACATTGCAAAATTGAAGACCTTTATAAAGGAAAGTGGTTTGCTTTGAAATTAAGAACTTGATTTGTTGTTATACAGTATTGACGTGGTTCTTGAAAATAGCCTACTTGGAAAGCACAGATCTCAGGAGATGCTCTGAGTATCTGCCAGATTTCAGAAACAGAATAACAAAGTGTGATTTATAATACAAGTTCAACATCTCTAGTTCAAAAACAATGTACAAAAAAAGGTGTGTTTTTTTTTTTTTAAAGTTTGCCACCTTGATATCCTAAGAATACTCTTGAGAATCTGAGTTGATGCCCAGTTGTTTCAGTGGGGTAATTTACAGAGTGCCTCCATGCTTTGAGAGATGACAGAACAGAGCATGAGCTCCTAATTTCCACCTGTATCTCAAATCCCCACTGCAGCACCAGATGAAGACAGGGCTTGAAACCAACCAAAGCAGCTCAACCAGAACACGTTTTAAGTTCATGCCAAGATGATTCTTTTCAGAGAATGCTCCATACTCCAGCCTCTCCATATCAGACCCTAGAAGAACAGGGATGTTACCTCTGAATTCCTTATTGTGGGATCAGACTCACATAAGCCTTGATGGCAGGAACTCATCTTCAACCATACAATGCATATTCCCCAAACATTCTTGTGACTCACAGCATTGCCCATCCACACTAATGAGATTAAATTTGTATATATATACAGATAAATGTATGTATATAGATATGATTGTGTGTTTATATCCACAAATAAGCAGTCTCCCTGTTTATGCGTGTATACATGAAATGGACGAATGCTAAATCAACAAATCGATTGCACTGAGTTCTCAAATACTGTACCCAGCATTCAAACAGGAAAGTTGGGCACAAAGACCTCCGATTTACAACCGAGGTGGGTAATTTCCTTCAGGTTAAAAGACAAACCACACAGCAGCAGTTGTGCAATACAAGCTCAGCACCAGCACACCCTTTACCCCAGAGCCCTGCACCTGCAGCCAGGAGCATTCCCAGCATGGCAGAGAACCGCACACAAACACGCTTTGTTTGCTCCAGGGGCTTCTGCTTCGGGGAAAACACTTCTGCTCACAAGTGTGGACCAAAGTAAGATTCTCATGCAGCTGCTCATGAGGAAAAGGTAAAATAGCAGAGTTGGTTGCCAAAGGCACAAGGGCTGTATAGAATGTGCGTATCTCATTGTACCTCAGCATGGCTGCTTGGTGAGGTGAATAATCAACTCCCGGTACACCTCAAGAGAGCCCCTGAGCCCTTCCACGAGGGTGATCTACACCTCCCCATCGTTCTGCTGAGGTTCAGGACCACCGGGAAGCCTGAGCTAGGATCGATTTCCCCAGGAGAGCACAGCCCATCTTCACCCCAGCCTGACCTCAGCCAGCCGCACTGAGCCAAACCAACGCGGAACGCGTTCAGACAGCGGGCATCGCTCCGTGCACAGCGTCCCGCAGCTCTGCCGCTGAAATAATTCACATCTCTTTGCTGTGAGGGGAGCAAAGCGCTCAGAGAACGTGCTCCCGGTCAGCTTTGCCCTGCCCAGCCCTGGGCCGGCAGAGCTTCGCCGGGGCTGAAGGTTGGACGCATCCTCCAGCCCGAGCACCGCAGCCAGCGGGAGGAGGAAGGTCCCTTCCTTCAGAGGAGAGGCTGCGAGCGGAGCCGCGCCGGCCGCGGGGCTCCGGCGGGCACAGCGAGCGGGGCGGAGGCTGCCGGCAGCAGGGGCGGCGGGGCGCGGGGCCGGGCTCGCTCACTCACCGGGAATTCGCCCCGCAGGCGGGCGGATCGCAGCGCCAGCTCCCGCAGCACGGCCCCCGCCTGCCCGGCCAAGGGCGCCGCCATCTTCTCCGCTGTCCCCGCCCTGCCCCGCGCCCCGGGCGGAAGCCCCGGCGGAGGCGGAGGGGCCGTGCCCGGAGGGGCTGCGGAGGCCGGGTCATGGGGTCGGCACCGCGGGGAAGCCCCGGTAGAGGGGCCGTGCCCTGAGGGGCTGCGGAGGCCGGGGCGTGGGGTCGGCACCGCGGGGAAGCCCCGGCGGAGGCGGAGGGGACAGGGTGGGTCCCGGGAGCGGGGTGCACCCTCAGGGGCTGCAGGGGGCCGGGGCGGTGCGGTCGGCACCGCGGGGAAGCCCCGGTAGAGGGGCCGTGCCCTGAGGGGCTGCGGAGGCCGGGGCGGTGGGGTCGGCACCGCGGGGAAGGCTATAGGCCCGTGTGAGGCAAGGTGCGGGATCTCTGTGACGAGGAAAGGCCGAAGGAGTTGTGTCTGTTCAGCCTCTCCACTGAGAGGGGACTTTGTTAATGTGCATAACTGTGTGAAGGTTTCAGGAAGATGGACCGGGCTCTGCTCGGTGGTGTGCAGCGATAGGACTGAGAGGCAATGGACACAAACTGATGCCCAGGGAGTTCTGCCTGGACATGAAGAGCTTCCTCGCTGTGCACTGACCCATCAAGGGAACAGATTGCCCAGAGAGGGTGCGGAGTCTCCCTCGCTGGAGATGCTCCAGGGCTGTCTGGACACGGTCCTGTGCTCTGGGGTGACTCAGCTTGAGCAGGGAGGATGGACCAGAGGAGCTGCTGCGGTCCCTTCCAGCCCGACCCGCTCGGTGAAACCCTTGAAGGGTGTCTGGGGCTGGAGCAGGACAGGGCTTTGGAGAAGGCAGCGCCTGGAACATGCAGGCAGCGATAGGTGGAGGGGCTGGGAGGTCTGAGGTGCCAGCTTTGGACTGCTGGAGGCTGTTCTGACTTCTTTTTTCGTGACTAAAAGGTCTCTTGTTTTTTGTTAGGAAATATGAAATTAACCCAAGCTAATAAATCTTAATAAGGCTTGCTGGGATCTGGCTGACTCTTCATAGGCACATTATTCTGAACTCTACAAAACACCTCTGTTCTTCGTCCACAAGTATCTCAGGTTGAAGATCAGGAGGAATTTTTTCACAGAGAAGGTTGTCAGGCGTTAGAATCAGCTACCCAGGGTAGTGGTGGAGTCACCATCCCTGGAGGTTTTTAACAAAAGACTGGATGTGGCATTTGGTGCTGTGATCTATTTGATCAGGTGGTAATTGGTCACAGGTTGGACTTGGGGATTTCAGTGGTCTCTTCCAACCTAAATAATTGTGGGAATCTGCCAAACCTGAGACACCAAACTCAGGCCCACTTGGGGGATGGAGCAGAAGAGCAGAGCCCCGGTAGCTTTATGTCCATCACGTGGACTTAAAATCTGACATGAGTGTACAGTCTGAGCAGAGGTTTCATGAAAGTGAGTCCCAGAAGCCAGATTTGTGCAAATTGTTCCATCTATCAGGAATGACTTAGGGGCTGTGTGGACATGGGTATATCATGTCTACAGCCTGAAGCAAACTCAGCAGTCAGGTGGCCTGGTCCTTGCACATACAGTCACTATGTGCCCTGGTTGAGCATTTCCTTATCTGTTTCTTTCTCGTGCACACTTTGGATAATCCACCCCTGAGTACAGAGAATTAACCAAATAGCTCACACAAATCGCCCATTTACAATCACGGTTTGAAAAAAAAAAATGCTGAAATTGAGTGGTGGCTGAGATACCCTTGCAATTTTACAACAGTTCATATTAAATTCACCTCTATTGAAGCATGCAGAGTTAGTATTGTGTGGAGGCATTATTTATGCTGAACATTATTTATTCAGTGGTTTATGATGAAATAGTTGGATAAACACTTAAATCCCCATCTTCCAGTCCAGGATGTGAGTGGGAACAAAGGAAAATGCTCCTTTCAGGGCTTAGAACTTACACTCCCAAATGTGTTTTTTAAAAAATCAGGACTGAACAACTCCTTTATTGGAATTTAATCAGCAAATAAATTATATGTCTAACAGAGGTAAAAATCTGCAATTTCATAAAAAATGAGGTGCTAGAAAAATCTGAAATTGAACACTTTTGTCTTTGTCATGACAATTTAAGTAAAGTAATATGTTTCAATAAAGAATCTGGAGGTGCTATTTTTTGATAGCATTGAACAATAATGTATGGTACCAGTATTAACCCAGGTATTACTGTGTGCTTGTTCTTTCAGAATATTATATACTAAGTTAGGTATTATGATGGAAGAACTATAATTTCATTTTTAGTTTCATGACTGTGGTTCAGTAAGCACAGCGTTCCCTATTCATACAGACTATTATGGCTGTCTGCATTAGGTTTATATATATAGCAGGTATATAAGCTTTCAGATAATGTCTGTGAATTGCATGCAAGGCTGTCATTTAATGCTATGAGGAGCATTCTCACTGCTTAATATAAATAATGCAGAACCTGCTTTACTATATTTTTATTGTTGAGATTTAGTGGAAAACCACTGTGCAAATGCACAGCATGGAGAAGTCACCAAGACATGATTTTTTTTTTGTATCTCTTTTACAGAACATGCCTGACCTTTAAAGTATGAGGAGAAAAGATAGAGAGATTCATTGTCTTCACATCCAGTTTTCTTCTGTGTATGTGTGAACCAAAGAAAATTCAGATGAAACAGGTCTCTGAAGCAATTAGAGCAAGCAAGAGCCAGAATTTTCAGATCCTGGAGTACAAGATGTGTTGGTGTGTGAGAGGAGGGACAAGTTGTGAATAGTTGTTGGGGAACACACTTGAAATGCAGGAATTTGGGAACAGCTGAGGAATGTCTCAACACACCATCCTCACAAATAAGGAAGGGAAGGAAGTGCAAAATAAAAAAGGATATAGGGAGAGCCTGGTTTCAAAGGTCATTGCTTCTAGACTTCCAGACATTCCTCCCCATATCTCTCATGGATATGCAGCATTTGAGTGTGCTGCTGTTCTATCTTCCCCAAGATACAGAAAAGGTTAGAGTGTAGCTAAGCTCTTAGCAGTGTTCTATTTGATGCAAAACAACCAATAATGGTTTTGCAATTAAGTTTAAAAAAGAACATTGTGTAAGGTTTATATCTCTTTAGAAGTTATCATTAAGGCTAAATGTTTGATAGTGTTCAAGTGAAAACGTTTAAAAACAAAAAAAAAAATCACATCACAGGTAAAGCACAGTTTTAAGTGTTTTTGCAATGACATTCTATATTCATTTTCTTAGCTGTGCAGATACCTCCCAAACCATTGTTTTTTGGTTTTTTTTTATTTTGTAATGTGTTGCTCTAGCTGGGTTTTGATGGGCTGTAGTTTCATTTCAGGGTACTGGAACCAGGGGGCTGAAAGGCATTTCCTCATTTGCACGTTGCCTTGTAATTGTTTTTATGTTAACTACAGATCCTGAGCTTCATATTCACGTGGATTTCATAGGGAATAAGTTTATAATAAATAAGTTTATTTGAAAGATACCCCACACACAGCATCCCCAAGAATAACAAGTGAGGGTAACAAAGCTGCAGCAAAGTCACTAAAATAGTCCCACTGTAGGTGGCTGAGAAACTGGAAACAGGATCATAGGGTGAGTCTGACAGTGCATGAGTCTGGCAGAGCATGAGTCCTGATGCACACGCACCTCTCAGTTAATGATGCTCATTCCCTTCCTCTGTTCAAATATTTAAACAAAAAGAAGAATGTGTGGTAAGTGGTAAATACACCAATGGGTGGAGGAAGGGCAACAAAGGATTAAGATAACAATGTTTGGGACTAAAAAGAAGGATGAAAATAAGGAATGGAAAAATAGTGTATTAGAATTGTAAATTGCCTCCTAGGTCACTGAGTTCAGTCATTGCATACAGCCACAAAATTTCCACTCCTTAGAACATTGTATATTATATATAGTATACATTAGTATATTGAAATATACTGGAAGGTATCCTGGAAGGAAGCAGGATGGGGTGGTTTTGGCTAGGTAGGATCAACTGTCCTGGTTTCCCTCTCTGCAGTAACACAGGAGCTCTGTGTGCTGCTGCATCACCAGGCTGTGTCTGTAAATATCAGTTTGCCCTTCTCATTTTCAGATTGTCTGCACCTCTGCTGCACACAGTGGAACTTGCATGTGGCTCAGAATGAAGGAACCAAGTGAAGCCTTGAAACAGTCTTTGCATCTTCTGCTCAATGCTGTGGGAAGCCAGGGTGCTGCATTTTAACACCGTGTGATGACTGTGACATGAAAAGTGAGAAGAAGTGTCTAAAACAGGGAAAACTTTAAATAATAACATGGAATAAAGAGAAAAAAGTAGTGGAATAACCAACTTTAAAACGATTTATAGCAAGAGAGGCAACACCAGGCGTACCAATAGTAACAATAATGCTCCACCTTTTTTGATATCTAACCACGTGACTCTGTAAAAACAAAACTTTAAAGAATTATGACATAAATTAATAGGCTGAAAACAATAGAAGTGATGCATTTGTTTACAGGAGAGCTGCTGCTACCTCTTGCCAGTGGCCTGCTGTATGAGGCAGACAGGTGAGTTTGGGTTTCTCAGCAGAGATAGACTGTAGGTCTATAACACTCAGTTCCAACAACACTGAGAACCCTGATATTGAGGGTGGAAAGACGATTTTATTGAACTTCTGTCAGAGACGATACAGGACTGTGAATACAAAAGGTGTAAAGATCTGAGCTGTGGAATACAGTGAAAACAACCTCTCGGAGTCTGGACCTCTTTGATAAGATGTCACTGCATCCTTACAAAGACTTTGAGTTCTCTATAGTGAATGTAAATTCAGGAGAGAAATGTCCAACAGTCTTTAAAAAAAAGAAAGCTAAATTTACTTGGGGGAAGGAATGGAGGTTAGAGCAGCAGCAAGACAGTGACATAAAGAAAAGACAGCCTCTGTTGTGTCTGCTGAGAAACTCAGTTTATTCGGTAGAAAAACATTCTAAAAAGAAATTAGATTTATTAAATATGAAGCAAAATCTTGACTAGATCAATAATCTTCTGTACATTCTGTATTTTAAAACGTATTTAGCAGCAAGCCATTATATTTAGAAACCTTCCTATCAGCAAGCTCTCTGGAGTGTACAGGAAAGTTCCCAGATGAAGAGTTTGCCAAGGCAGTCAAACCTCCACATCCACCATGCTGACTGATAGGAATCTGTGAAATCCACGTGAGCCATACAGGAAAGCTCTTTCCCAGCAGGGCTGCAATTCCCATATGGAAGAATAAAGGCAAGATGTCACTGTCGTAAGAGAAATTACTTGGATGCTGATAGAAAAAGCTTTTGTTTATGGTGTTCTGTGTGTCCTGCACAGTTATCTGCAAACAGGTGAACATTTTCCAGGAATGAAACCTGGTTACTGCTTGAGACTCTTGAAGGCTGTAGCTAAAAAAAGCAGTTTTTGTCCCTACTAAAGGGAGGCTGGCCAAATCAGGAAAGCTATAGGTGTTCTCCTCACAGCTAATCCATGTTTTAATTCACAGGTTGCAAAATACCTTGTTGCCTCAACCTGTTACAGGGCTTGAAATTGTCTATTGTAATTAATTTCCAGACCAGTAAGGTGAAAGGGCTGCTAATATGTGAGGGGTAATTTTTTCCTGATGAATTTTATGGGTTGCAGAGGCAGGGAAATTGATTTTTCTGCCAAATTAAGTATTGATCTAAAAGAAGCTTACTATGCTACCTAGTTTGGGGTCATAGGGTACTATTTCTGTGGGTTTTGTAGATTGCTTGCTGTATTTTCCTATTCCAATAAAATCTTTTGTCACAGAGGCAGGTTTCATTTTCATTACAATTGGTTGGACATCAGCAAGTGCTTCAGTGATCATGGAAGTTTATAAAACCCATAACCCTTCTGAGGAGCCCAACAAAGCAGTGCAGCACTGTGTGAAAGAGCTTGTAACAAAACCTGAATGCACCACCACAGGAAACTGAACTGCCTAAACATAAAGCAGGGTGACAACAGTTACTATGGCATTTGGTGCATATGCTCACTGCTTTGTTGTCTAGACAGCATATTTGGACATTTCCAAGTGTGTAAAATAAAAGAGGATTTTTTACCTTAGCTTGTGGCAAGAGCAGCTACAGCTGATGGAGCCAGGCTGTCCCCAGTCACGTCTGCAGGCAGATTTCATCACCGCTGCTTTGAGAAAATCTCATTGCCTCTATATGAAAATGCCAAATTTTGTAAATTTTTTTCTTATGTTGTGTGGTGTGATCTCTCAGATCAGCTGTGAGAAGAAGGGGAATACCTACAAATACAATCATACATTAAGCTGTGCTGATTTTTTTTTTGTAATCTGTTCCCTTTAGAATAAAAACACCAGCAAATAGCAATCTTCCTGCACATGGGACTGGCAAGGGGTGCTTCCAGGCATTTTTTGCTAGTTAAGTATCAGCTAATGTATCAATTCTTCAAAAATGAAATTTTAGTCAAAATGGAAGATCCTGGAGTAGAAAAAACAGACAATTACTCTTTCTGAGATCCCTTCAAATTACATGCAGAAAGCCTTTAGGAACCTGATGAAAACATTAAATATCATTAACTAAGAACTGATCATACCCATAGTGGACTGTAAATAGTTTCCTAACCATATAGCCTAAAAACTTTAACAGAATTCCAACTACATTTGGAAGCATCACCTCCCCCTCACAGAGGTTTGTAAATCAGCTGCATTAGTATTTGCTCTTTGAATGGTGTTTGCAAATTTTATGGAAATTCAAAGAGAAAATGGGCAAAGAGCAAAGTCTGTATCCTCAGGGGACAGTATCTATATGAACAGATGAGTAGGGAGGGTAAAGCCTCATGCTTGCCTTCTATGCATTTTATTCAGTAAAAGAAGCCATATCGTTTATTGACTTCATTTCTGTAAAACTCTTTTTAGCCTGTAAGCAGAATAACTCCAAAATGTTTTGCTTAGAAAGATTGTTACAACATACAGCTAACTATCTTCATAAACTCTTGGCAATGGACTAAGATTACCTCACCTTTAAGTCTTATGTGTGTGTACACATATACACTACATTTTTTCATGCTTTTGGAAATCATAATATAAAGTTTTTTTCTATTAATAGAGCTAGGAGAAATCAAAAAGGACTTCCTTATGGCCTATTCCTTTAATAGTGTCTACACAAGTACTTAGGAATTACCATATTTTTAATTAATATGCATTTGTTATAAAGATCAAAATAGGAATGCTTTAGCCATCAGCTTGGCTATAGCAGAGCCTGAAAAAATTCATTTGTATTCTGCCTCACAAAAGAAATTGGGGTAAAGTTTCTCTAAGCCACATGTTCTAGTATCCATCTGATTTAGTAAAGTAGCATTTTCAAGCTTAGCTGGGACATAGAGGACTGTCAGGTGTAGCTTCTGCTATGTATAGTGTTTGTCCTTAATAAATGTGTTTTGATGATTTTGTTTCTCTAGGAACACTGGGAATGTTTTAGTGCATACAAGCAAGTCTACAATCAAAATTCCACCCCAAGGGATATTTTTATGCCATCAATCTGGGCTTCAGAAAATGCTGAATTTTCTCTTTAGAAAACCAGTGAAGACCAATTCACTAATAACAAGTGCCACAGGGGGTATGTGATTTGTTTTGAGAGTCATTTAGGATCAAAATCCTGTGTGCTGTAATAAAAATTCTGGGAAACAACAGAAAATCTACATGGACAGCTCATTTAAAGGCTGTGATGGTTTTATGTTTGAGTAACATACATATCCTGAGCAAGTCACTATTTATTCACTTTGGATTTAGCTTCCTTAGACTTTTAACATATATTATGAGTGTTGAACTCTATACTGAAATGAATCCCTTTGTTACTCAAGGCTACCTGTGGCTTACTTGATGAAATTCAGAGTAGGATTCATAACAAATAACAGAGTTTGAAGGGATAAATGCTGAGAGTAAACTTCCTTATCTCTGCTGGTTTATGGGAACACAGTTATTACATTGTCTATGGCCCATGGTTCAGTTCTCTACAAAGGAGAGAACTCCACTACTAATCATCCTGCAGACATTAATGTGAATGCATAATGTAGGAATGCTCAAGTCTTATTTATAACTGAAAGAATTTAAAAGAATTTTAATATTGCCAATGAATAGACCCCCAAATTCCAATTAAATTTATATCTATATAAGACTTTGTGCATGTTTCATTCAATAATTGCATCTAATATTGCCAACAGGCAAAGAAAAACAGTAATGTATGCCTGGTATGGCACATGCCATGTTTCAACTGAGAGTGTGACTATTGCCACCCTATAAAACAGAAAATTATTGCAATTAATTCATTACTACAGAACAACAAATAACTGAGGAGTTTGCAAAATACATCAGTCTTCTGTGAAGAAGAGAAGACTTTATTAGGCAGTAATTGTTATGAATTAATCACTTAGCTTTAATGCTAAGTATGATCTTGTGATACAGCATAAAAATATGAGTGCCAGTCAATAAGCAGACAATGAATAGTCTTGGGAAGGGATTCATCTCTTGTCTAGAGTTCCTGGAGAATAGCAATGACTTTTTATTTTAACCTCTCGTTGGAAGCAGCAGTTCAGTTCAGGAATGGCACTGTGCCCAATCCAAACTTGTCACCACTATATCCTGCAGAAGTGTCTCATTCTTTTGAGGCCAGTGGAACTGATAAGTCAAATATTTCTTGCACATTTAAAGCAGACAAGACACAGGTAAAACCTTTTTAAAAGATAAAACATGGTACATGTGTATATATATGTGTGCATACATATATATATATTTAGTGGAGAGCTTTACTGATTTATATTAAAATATATGCTAAATATTATTTAAGATCTTTCTTCTGCTGGTTTCTGTGACAATAGGATTTTTCCAATAATTCCCTTTCTTCTTCCTCAGGTTTCCTCCAGTTTATTCAAAATGGTGAGGAAGTTTCAGTATACCTAATATTCCAGGGATTTCTAACCAGCATGAATAAATTAATTGCATATAGCACAGACAAATTGCATAGAATTGTTAATGTAGCCCAGTCATGCCCTGTTGCTTCTGTGCTGTCAGACTGAACAGGTCTGTCTTAATAACCTGAGAGAGGTTGAGAGAGTGAAAATCAACTCCATAAAATTCCACCCAAATGAGAAAATCAGTCCTGAATGGACAGTGAGTACAGACCATCAGAAATCATTTTTCTTGATGAGCAGATGGAGAAATGTGTTTTTGAAGGTGGGTTGTTAAGTGTTTCAAAGGTAACTATCAGAGGTCATTTCAGCCTCAGCTGATTCTCTCTTAGGCTTTAGCTAATACTAAATGGCAAGTTCACAAGTCTTACATGTACAGCTGTGGTCTGCTGAGTGAGAGGTGTTTATTGAAAGTTGAAGAAAAGTGACAAAGTCAAGGACCACAAAAAGAACCTTTTAGGACATCATTTCCTTATCTGGGAACTGAAAGCCAGGGATTGGTTCATGTTGTGTTGCATTTTGCTCTCTTGTCTATGTGGAACCAAACCATAGGTCCTGTTTGTCATGCAATTTCTGCTTGTTTTGTGAGGGATGCTGTATTTGTATATCTAAAAAACTCCATCATTCTCCATGAAGATAAGATGGTGTGCAATTTAAAGAAAAAAACACAAAGAACGCAGCAGGAGAACACAGAAATTGTTCTCCTAGTCAAAAGGCATGAACATGTCCTTATCTTCATGATATACTTCATAGCCATGGAACAATGATGAAGCAAAAACTCTCAGAGAGATTTAATATTCAATTATTTAGTCTCATGTCTTTCCTTATGTGCCAAAGTGTACAGCAGGCACATATGACAACTGTCCTTTACAGGCAGGGCTGTCACCCTGACTTCCTCCAGCCCATCTATCATGTCATTGTCACTGTGTTTTGAAGCACTGGGGCTGCAGTGCTGCCGACACTTCTGCCACTGCAGTGACACCTGAGCAACCAGCCAGTCTTAGGGCACTTCCTCTCATTTGTTAAGGAAGCTGAAATTTTCAGCAGGGAGCTATTGCTTCTCATTTATAAAGAAAAACATCGGCCATTATGGTAATAATACAGAAAGCCTCATTAATTACAGCACACAATAAAGAATAAAGGGAGTGTAAAGAAGCCAAGCAGATGGTGCATCATAATAAGACTTTTTAAACAGTAACCTTCACAGTAGGGAATGCTGAAGGTAAGAGTGCAACTTAACTTTCATTAAAACATTTTTATTTCTGTGTTTAGGACATAAGTGTATTTCCAGATTTTTTTTAGTGAAAGTTGAATTATTCTGGAAAGCCTGAATAAAACAAAAAGCAATACAATTTCTTTCTAATTACAGAGATTATAGAGTGTGAAGTGGGGGAGAAGGGGATATGCTATAAAGTTTTTGCTGTTTTCTGTCATTCCTTCTGCAGTTTTGAAACATACTGTAAAGAAAAAATGTTAAAAAAACTTTTTAAGAAGAGACAAAAATAGGGGCAGCTGTAGCTCTCTATTTTGGGAGTGTGGAGTTGGGGAAGAGGAGGCTTAGAGAGCATTGCATAAAACTAAGAGCCTTTGAGGTACAGTTTTGCCCAAAGGGAGGGAAGAGGAGGGTGAGAAAATACTGCTATAGGTTAGTGGCAGTTTTAAGAGACAAAACCCAGCAAAGATTCCTCCTCCCATATCCAGCATTCCTGTGTGCCCAGGAAATGAAAATGTAACCTGTCAGTTACCCTTGCAAGTATTCAGAAAATAGCTGTATTAGAAACCTATAAAATATTTTGTCAGAAAAATGATACCCAGACAATTACACACATCATAAAACAAGCAAAACTAAACCTGTGAGGTGTAAGGCTTCAATTCCCATAGAATAATTCATCAGGAGGATTCAATTTAATGAATGAAATGAGCGCTAAGAAAAAGCTTCTCTGTGCTTCAGCACAGCAGTAAAGAGCATTGTTCATCTCTGCTGGGTAACTGAGGTGTCCAGCCCTAGGAGCAGCAGCTGCTCAGAAAACACTTTGTGTGCTCACCTGCAGCCCCTGCGGGCTGGCCAAACTCAGCCTGCGTGCAAACCCCATCTGCCTTTGCTGATGCTGCAGTGGGAGCAGCCTCAAGCCTTTTTTATTTTTTTTTCCCCAGTATCCATTGACTTCAGCAGGATAACAGAGGGGATAACAGAAGATCTAGCTCTGTGCTGAGAGCTGAGGAGGATCTGTAAGAGATGGAAATCTTGGCTATTGGAACGGTTTGATGAAGTAGCCTGAAAGCTCCAGTCACATTTGAGAGCTTTTGCTCTAAGGTTTATTGCAAACATGGGCTTTATGCTTGGAGACAGTGAGTTTAAAGTAGTTGGTGCTCAATCTCCTAATATTATTCAACCAATTAGCTTTATTAGCTTCTGCTTGAAACAATGTATATAATGTGTAGCTGTTCCCAGTAAATTTTCCTGGACCTTTCAGCTATGAGCTTTCCATGGCCTTAGTGGCACAAGTTACACTTTATTGTCAATGAAAATCTAAGATTTATGGCAATATACTGACATTCCATTCCTTTTTTTTTTTTTTTTCTTCTTGATGTCTTTAGCAATTAAGTCCAGTATATTTTTAGTCAGGACATTGAATGGCAAGAAAGCAACAATCAAATAGTTTATATTAAAAACAACCAACCAACCAACCACAACAACAACTGAACATTAAGAAAATATACATTACTTCAATTCTTAACTGTACAATCAGCTAGAATTGGTGAAATTACTTCTGTTCAACTCTCTGGGTTGGAATGTTTTCAAAGTGGGCAGTAGGAGTTTGGATTCCTTATGCTTTCTCCTATATATATAGGAGATGGGAGCATGTATGTGAGCATGTACAGAAAATATTCAGAGCATTGTTGGGTTTTTGGTGATTCTTCCTAGGTCTGGAATGATTCACTGGCCAACCCATCCACACATTATATCTTGTTTTACAGGTCAGAATGTGAAAGGCAGCTCCTGTGATGCTGCACATTTCTCCTTTGGGTACCCTACCCCTGACCTTGGCCTGCCCTCATGGCAGTCATGGGCAGCTCATGGGGTTTTTTTGATACATCTCTGGTTGTGTTTATCTACTCCTTGAATGTGGCAATAGAACGAGACAAATCCTCTCCCTTGAAGAAAATCTGCTCTTGTTAATGAAGCTTTCAGTCATCCACCTGAAAGGATATTTAGCTCGTGTGTTCACAAAATACTTGTTTGCAACAGTGGCAGCTCTGAAACTGAGGAAAGGAGCACTTTGCTGCCACCTCTCAGTGAACTGAGAAGAGAGGGAGTTTTATCTAAAAACTTTTGGGCCTATTTATTTGTCTGCTTTCTTTCTGAGGTGCATTTCTATCGATTTCCTAAGGAATCAAGTAAAACTTGGAGAATCAGAGAAATGAAATAACATTATACTTGTTTTATCCTGGAGAAAATAAGAATGGTATTTAAATATTTGTTTTGCAGTTGCCACAACTGAACCTCAATCTTGCATGGGGTAATAAATGGAACTGAATGAATAGGAATATGCAAATACATCTATTCCTAACTAATCTGGTGTGTTGAGTGTGCTAAAAAATGAAGTGCAGGCATCAGCATGACAGAAGAGGATGGTAACAATAACAGGGGATTGGCACTGACAAAGGCTGTAAAGGGGGGAGACAGTAAACTACTTCACACTAAAGGTGTTTGTGAATTTATCTATTCCCTCTCTTTAAACGATGAAATGGGGGTGCAGCTGATGGGTAAACAACAAAATAATTTGTTCATCAAATGTTCAAACTGAGCTACAGGATGTAGTATCTGTAGGTCTTCTTTTTTAGCACCAATAACAGGAACATTTCAATGTTTGTGTGATTACAGGGAGTTTTCTTAACACAGTACTCATGAGCAACCTCATTAAAATCAAAGACTGGGACTCTGTGGCTGTGCAAACACCCAGAAGAGGAGAAGGGCTGGAGTTTCTGCGGCACCTCCAGGGATTGCACCACTGCTATTGATTTTACATGAAGGCTCTGGGATGGTACCGTGATGGACAGCAGAGTAAAACCCTGGGAGAGATGGAGAGACATGATTAAGTGTTTATTGGCCAGCAGTCAGTGCCTTTTCCTTTCCTCTTAGCTCCCAATCCACAGATGATATGCTGTTACCACTTTTAGCTCCAGGGTTGGTCGTTAAACCCAAGCAGAAGGAGCTGATATATTTAGGACCAGAGGTCTCCAGTTCATTGCTTGTTTATCTCCATGCTGCAGTCTGACATCATTACAATATTGAGGCCTAAATAAACAGCAGAGTTCTGAATATTTAATTTGCAAAACCATTTTATTCAAATATCTTAAATCTCCAAAGTTTTCAGCTGTTTTGTTTGTTCCCTGGGGAATTTACAATTTCCCTTGAGATTGTGGTCTGTTGTTATTCTTTCCAAAGGAAATATAGAAATCATATTTTAACCTGAAAGGGTTTTATCCTCCCTTCATGTTCTGCTTAATGTTTTTTTAGTTGAATAGTGTGAACTTTTCTAGACACATTTCTGGGATTTATGCATTAATATCAGGCTTCAGGTGGAGAGGCTTTTTATCAGATAAGCAAACCTGGGAGAAAGTCCTGAATGTTAACGCTGAGGATGGAGATGGTATGGCACTTTTTCTTTGAGCAAATCTGATTGCATTTCAATGACACAGAAGATAGAATACTTTTATTTTATTCACTCATTCTATTACTCCCACAATAAGCTATATAAGCTCAGTAAAAAGTTTCTGAGATGTGGAAAAATTTGATAGCGAGATGTACTAAGGAGCAATGGACATATTTTGTAGTTGGCTCCTGCTTGATATTAAGGTGGCCAAGGTTCTTAAGAGTGCTTTCAGATCCTGCAGATCAATATTCTGCTAGGTTCTGATTTTAGTTGAGTTGATGGTACTGCTATCAATGCCTTGCAATATAGCAAGAAATCTCTCTGGAATGAAGCATGTGGGCCTCATTCAGAGAACATTCAGCTTCTTTTTCAGCTCCTGACATCAGCTGATAAGGCATTGCTGGTTCTTGTTTCATTATGTCTGATTTTATGATACAGCATCAAGATTTTAATTTCACCTAGGTCTTTTTATTCCCTGGGAGAGAGAATAGTATAGAGTTTCATTTTAAAAGCAACAGGCCAGATCTACCCAGTCTAGAGTAAATAGCCACAGATGATATTTGTGTAATCCACAAAAATATAAAGAAAACTGTACCCCATTCACCTTTGTTAACCTTTCTGTAAAACATAGCTTACAACTAGTATAGAGAATATATCTGATTTGACTGGAGCTAAGTAGATAACTCTTGGTGAACACTAAATTAATGCAGTGTTTAATTGGTATTTTCTGCCCTGGAGAGGGCTGTGAACTGCTGTCATTTCATTCCTCAGTTGTTATTCAAGGCCAGTTTTCTGGCACCTCTGGAATCAATGAATTTGGGAGGAAAGCTGCATCTTAGAGATGTTACCCCAGTGCTGCTCTTCAAGGGAAGTCATATGAGGCTCTCTCAGACCAACAGTCCTTGTGCACTCGTAATATTATTCTTTGTAAAACCTGCTTCCCACAGTTCTGTGCCCAAAATGCATTTTGGGCACTAAAACAGGATAGAAATGTTCAATTGCCAACACCTCAGAAACGTTAGATAAACCATTGACTGAATATTCATAGCAACCTTCTTTTCCTTCTTTTGCACTATGTATCTTTTTGCAATAAAAAATGTGTTATTTCTTTATTTGTTGACATCCCCTAGTGACATGTCAGTGGTTGTGGGAACAAAAGCCTTTAAAAATCTTGGTGTGCTTTTCTGTCACCTGAAAATCCAGAACTACAAAGTCTTTGCCCAGACAGCCTGGCTTGTTGTCTATTGTCACTCGCTTCCATTTATCTAACAAATGCTGCCAGTTCCTTAAGGTTTGTCACAGACTCTGCTTCACTTTCCTTTCACCTTATGATGTGACTTACAGCTCCATCACAGAACTGTTTAATAGATGGCTCAGCTTCATTTCTCACTGCCTTGTCCACACACTGTGGGGAGAATGTTTCTGATCCATTTGGCTTGCAAGGGACTCTGGAGCAAAGATGTTTTTGTCATAAAGTGCTTCTGTCAGCCTTGCTGTTGTGACTGAGCTGGTGGCTCTTCTCAGGTGTACCCCAGCCTGTGTTTTCTACTGCTTTCCACCTGATCTGATCAGATACTCTTATTTCTTTAATGATACACAGGTATGAATATTGGATTTTATTTTACATTTATATATATTTGTGCATGCAGCTCTGTCTTGATTTCTTTTTCACATTCATTCTTCCACACTGTGAACTCCATGATGCCTGGAAAATTCATTTTTTCAAGCCTGCTCTGAAATTTCACTGGAAATATTGCATTGTGTATGTAATTGCACCTTCTTTCTCAAGATCACCCCCTCAATTTATACCCCACTAGGATGTGTTTCTCTGGGAAATCATGGTTGCTTGACCAGCTCAGTTTTACCATGTGTTACAGAAGATTTTGCTGCCATAAAACTCCACAGTAAAACATAAATAAAAAGCTGATTAATCCAAGGATAGCTGAAATTTTATACAAATTCAAGTAGTATGCCAACAGTATATAGAATTATGTAAAATGTACCCAAGATATATTGGTATCTCCCACCCCTACAGTAGAAACAAGGGCAAATATTGTATTAAACTCCTCAAGTGCTTCAGCCATTTCTCCTTTTTTGTAGGGTGTGTATTGGAAGCACCCTGTGACCTGAAGCAAGGCAGCTTTCTTATGACAAACTGGTTTATAGCTTTTCTCTAGAATCTGTTCATGTTTTACAGGTAATTTTTTGTTGAAACCATGGTATTTTCACTACATCAAACTAGTTGATGAAATATTTAAGAGCAGACACAAGAAACTGAGTGACATTCTGCTGAATGTGCCAGTAACTTCATCTTTTCATGCACACTTCCAAAGAAGAGATTCAAAAGGAGCTGGAGAGCTCCTACAGAATGTGCTGTATTTTGGACAATTGTACTATTCTTATCTCAGGAGGTGGAGAGGATTGGATTTGATTTGTTGGGAGGTGTTTGACAGTGACTCTTGATGTGATTCTTAGTGGTGGTGTTATGGTCTAGGAGCTGTGCCTGTTCCTTCTGGCACAGGACAAGCCCCAGCTCACATCTTCTGAAACTCCAGAGGAAGGAACTCTGTGAATGGAATGTGAAGGAATGCGCCTTGGCTGTGGAAGAAAATGACAGACTGAAGTTCACAACTCTTCCAGAAATGGTGGGAATATTAGTTTACTTTATATACTTTCTGCAGAGACTCAGAGAATTTCAAAGGAGGAAAAGACAGTTGCAAATATTACACTGAACTAGAGAGCAGTGATAAGAAAGATGTGACTGATAGAAGGATGTGACCTCCAGCTGCAATTTGAGGTTGTTTTGAGGAATCCTTGTGAATTCCAATTCCTTTCCTCAAGCTAAAAGAGGTACATGGATTAGGACACATAATTTCTGTAGGCAAAGGAAGAAAACCTTTGCCACCTTGCTGCTGCCTGTGGTTAGCTCTCTCTTTTATTATTCCTCCACCATTTCCTTTTCTTCAGTGATGCATCATCTCTCTAGGTAATAAATCATAGAATCCTTGTGGATAATGTCTTCATTTTGCATGGCAAACACATGCCATAAATCTAGGTGAAGCTTAATAATTGGTATATGACATCTTTCTTCCTGTGAATGGCAGAGACAGAGGATCCCATTTCCACTCTCCCACTGGCAGAGAGACAAAACCTGTTGATCAACTATTTGAGTACTGCAGTGATTGAGATAAATGCTAAAAAAAAAATTTAAAAAAGCTAAGGGAAAGAGACACTAATACTCACCTGGCCACATCCCAAAATCTTACTGGAAAACTCCACACTGGTCCATATCTCTAGAAGGGCATACTTGTAAACACTTGTACCTTGTCACTACTCATGTGCCAGTGCTGACCCAGTTCTTTCTCAGAAATGTTCTTATCTGGAACACTGGAGCATTGTTGGACATGATGGTGTTTCTGTGGGGCAAACTGGCCAGGTGTAAAGGACTGTAACAATTCAGAATGCTCAAAAATAGAGTGGACTAATTCTAGAGCTGACTGGACTAAGTACAAGCATTTTCCTAAAGACATGGCATCTCCACACCCCTTGCACCCTGACTGTTTGGGATATTTTGGCAGCCAGGTGCTCATTGTGGTATGAAGTGTATGAAGTGCCAGATCACAGAGCCATAAGCTCCCAAAGTGGTACTGACATCTCTGAAACAAAAGCAAGGGAAATTTTCTCTGAGCTGGAGTGGTAGTATGAGGCCCATCAAATGTAAGGCAATTACGGTGACAGCTAATGAAATCAGATGCCAGCTTTGCTGATATAACTGGTTTCACAACCTCTAGCCTTCCTAGCATAACACAGAATAATTCATAATGAGACTGCACAGAACTCTTTCAATTAGATTGCAGCAGTGGAGCGAGTTATTTTAGCCAGGCAGAAGCATGCAAAGCCTGTAGGCTCAGACACATGGTAATTGAATGAATAGACTCAGGCTTTTGCTATCACACAAAGAAAATAAGATGTAAGAGTCTTCCTCTAGAAAACACCCATTCAGCTGAAATCATCTGCCTGCACTCCATTCAAAAATCACACTTCTGGATGAGGGGACAGGTTGCCATTTCTCAGAAAAGCTCTCAGTGGTGAGGATGCCTTCAAGTGAAGATTGGGAGTGCAGCTGTAACTTTCAGATGGCACAAATGTCAAGAATGCCTGCAACACTTTAAAAACAACAACAAAAAAGAAATGTTAATCAGTAAGCAGGGATTCTGAAGGCAAACTCTTTCATGGGTACTATCTTTATTAAAGGTGATATTTCAGCATTTCAGGCAAGTATCTGTTTTACTCACATGAACCCAGTAAAGGACAGGCATTTGTGTTTCTGTGTGGGTTTTTTTTTGTATCTCCATGCCATCACCTGCAGCCTTCCTGCTGAGGGGATTGGAAACAGCATCAAACTTCACAGCACCTCGGTGTTTCTGGCCCACTGCCATAGTGCATGGAAGGTTCATCCTGTGTTCATGGTGGGTTTTGCTCTTTCCTGATAGTACCTACTTCTAGGATTGAGTTTAGGTCACCTTTTCTTTCCCCTTATGCCAGGAATTCTTTCCCATGATTCCCCAGACAGATTGCTTCAGACAAGCATCTTTGATCCAGGGCTTTTTCTCTGGGCTTCAAAAAGCTTTCAAGCAGCAACTCCTAGATGAACACACAGGCATAGCTGATTCCTGGCCTGCTAAGGATTGGAGGAGAACAAGAAGAAAACAAATTCAGGGCTCCAAGGAAGAAGTCCTTAAATGTTCTTTCCTAATTGCAGTGTTATACTGGGGAGGAAGCAGGAGTAGTGTTGATTATAATAGTTTTACACAGTTTTGCAGAAATTATCTATATTATTCTCTCCAGCAGACAGGGCAGTATTGCACAGAGAAAGAAAAGTGTGGTTGATTTGCAAGGAAACTCATGAGACTTTGGGTTTTGGCTTCAAAAAGAGAGAACAAATTATTTTATCTTCTAGGTTTGAATAAGAATTGCTTATAGTGAAAGAGATTTTACAGCCCATTAAGTTCAGTCAGTACAAAATGAACTTAACTGGCCAGATTGACACCTGGAGAATACACCTTGTGCTAGAGGGAATCTTCATCTGTGTAAAGTTGATGCAGCTAATTTTGTTATCTCTTGCTTTGGGTTTGACACCTGTGAAGTTTTTGCTGCTGGAGCTGCATTTTCTGGGTGATTTGGAACAGGCTGAGACCATAGGAAATGAAGGAAGGGTCGAGGGAAAATCAATGCTGTTCTGCTATGTCCCATACTCGGTGAGCAAAACAGGCAGAAAGGAGCACAGGGCTCACACTCAGTGTCCTACAGCTCTAGAGACATCCAGATCCTGCACATTGCTCCTCTGATGATCACACCTGAACTGGGAAAGTTGTGATAAATCCAGTCCACTTGATACTCCTGTTTTTCTTAGTTATTGAGAAGAACAGAAAAGAGCTAATGTCCTTTCTCTGGTGGAAATGCCATACAGCAAACTGATGTAAATTACCAAATGGGGTTTGAGATCCAGGCACTGAGAAGAGGATGAGAAGGCAGACTTATTGTGTAGAAAAGAAAATTTTAACTCTGCTCAGCTTTTAAAATAAAAAATGAAAAAATAATCCTGTCTGAATGTGATCCAGAATATTATGTCCTTCACAGGAATGAAGAATTATGAAGTTCAGCTCAAGTGTTGACAGAATAGTGTATCACAAGGTAAGCCACTGTCTTTAGATAACTCTTAGCTTTTAAAATTTCTATGGATACAATTATTTTCCTTTTGAGGACATTTAAAAGTAAACTACCAAATGGGATATTTCCAAAATAAGATCCTGAATCTGCAATTGTGTACAGTAATATTCAGCTAACAGATTGAATAAACTTTCCTTCTAGCACAGAGTTAAGTGGTAGAGTATGAAACTGGCGATGCACATGGACAAAATCAAAAACCCCCAGAATGAGACCTATGGCAATGTAAACAGTCATGCTTTCCCAGAAAACTGGTTGCCTTGCACATCTAAAGCATCAATCACAGTGTTTGATGCCAGCTCACTGAGAATTTCCATTTTCATTTCTTTCCTGTGGCATGGGATTATCTTTACAACAATAGTTGTGGCTATGTGTAAATTGTTGTGTAAAAATAATGGGGATTTAAGTGAGAGGTGTAAGCAAAGGCAGTGAAGTCTGGCAGCACAATTCCTCCTATCACTCAGGATTTGACAGGCATTGCACCAAGTCCTGCACTCAGCTGACAGGATCTCTTGTTATTTGGTCTTTGAAATTTGAAGTGCGTCATCATCATGCCAAAGTGACTGTTTTTTCCAAAAATAGGGAGTTGTGAAAGCTAGTTACTTCTTCCACATATTGTTTGGCACCCTTTTGTATGGTGTTTTTATTCAAAGAATAAAGAAAGTCCTAGAATTCATAGTGTTTTCTTTATGAACTTAGGTAAGAAGCTTTCATCTACTTAAGATACTACCATGGGGACAAAGAAATCATCCAAAGTGCTTCAAGCAGCTGCTGAGCACCAGTTTTCAAATACAGAGGGAAGTTGTGTGGTTTGTTGTGCTAAAAGCAGGAGCCAGATTTGATAACTCTGGCTGGGCTCAGAATTGCACACAGGAGGACCAAGGGTGCAGCAACTCCGAGTGCTTTGTCTGGGAGACAGCTTTGACTTGTGCACAAGTGTAAAGACAGAACTGGCAGTCAGTTTCTCAAAAAAGGAAAGGGACTTTGGGATCCTCATCTCTGGAAGTGTCCAAGGCCAGGCTGGATGGGGCTCTGAGCAACCTGGGATAGGGAAGTGCCCATGGCACCAAAATCTCTAAGGTCTTTTCAAATCCAAACCATTCTTTCCATTGACTGTAACTCAAACATTTACATTCCCCCTTTTTTTTTTTTTTTTTTTTTTTTTTTTTTTTTTTTTTTGTTTTGTTTTGTTTTGTTGTTTTGTTTTTTTGTTGCCTTTCCTTTTGAAGAATTGATTTCAATAATGGAAGCAGTACCAAGAGAAGATTGGGTGTATTGAATTCACATTGAACTGATTTAAAAACATTGAACTTATTAGAAAAATAAACATATCCCTTTTTCATTATGCAATATTTCAACAACAAATTTATTTGTTTAATATAATGTCTAAGTAAATATGATAGGGAATATCATCAAACATGATTGCAGAATAATTTTGGAAGCTGGAGAACATGTTTTTATGGGTGCAATACAGTTTAATATGTCTTTTTATGAGAGCGATCATATAATGTTTCACCTTCTGTAGCAAAGAATGAATAGTGTGAGGATAGTCTAAATCTTCATAAAATAGCCTAGTTTTGTTAAGATTTTTCCAGGTTATTGTAATACCCTAACTACTGAAGAAAATCCATGTAAGGATAATTTGGACAATAAGCAAGTGTCAGTCTGAGCAGACAGCTGCCAATCACCACCTCCAGTGTGCAAAGCTGGGGTCCTGGCACTGAAAAAGAGATTCTGTAGCTGAGATGAAAATCTCTTCTGCAACTCTCAGAGTAAGTAACTAAAGATCAGGAATGGGAACTGCTCTTTCATCATTCCAGTTTGTTCCTTTGACTTTCTGTAGATTTCCCATTGCTGAGACTGTTACTGGTTATTAGCTGATACAATTAGACTGGGAAGATGAGACTTTGCTGGTGAAGAAAGCGTGAAGAATTGAAGTGACACAGTTGTACCAGCAGTGTGGAGGCTGCACTGGCTCCAGCCTGGTTGTGGGTTGTGCTGTAATATTACAGATGCCTTGTTTTGTTGCAGGGAAATTAGATCAGAGCCCATGGGCCCCACCACAGAGCTGTGAAACAACACAGCGTTGTTCCATGTCTCTGTACCAAGGATATGCACTCACTCTGCAGAGTGACTGAACTGGAACAAGTGTTAAACCACAAGAAAAACATCACCTCTGCAAAGTGAACTGACAAAAATCCAGGCAATGTTCTATTCTATATAGCCAGTGCTATGTTCTTATTGCTTTTAATACTTCAGGTTTGGATTATTCAGGGTCTAACACAGTGTTTGGATCCTCAGAAGCAAAATGTTCTTCAAGTATCTGTGCTTCAGGCACAGGCTGTGATTCTTGGGGCTCTGTGCAGACTTTGATGCCCCTGGTGGGTTCCTTCCACCTCAGGATGTTCTATGGTTCTCTAACTCTGCCACCAATACTTGTTTTATACACATATATGCATGCATTAGCAGCTCAAACCCAAACATTCCTTCATAAAATGCTTGAAATCATGAGTCTCATGTCTATTTTGTACCTTCATACTTTGCCCCTCCACTAGTGATAGTGCCTGCATGCAATTTTACCAACTTAAAAAGTCCTACAGTCAGTCAAACACTAGGCTTGGAACATCCATTGTCTTTAGAAGATAAATAAGGCCTATAAAAGTGCCTTTTCTTCCACAGTGTAAGTGTTTTTTCCATCATCACAACTTGGTGCTGAAGTTTGCTAGTTCAGAGCAGTAATGCACATTCTGCACATAAGAGTGACGTGGGAAATGAGGAAAATCAGGGTAATTTAACCTCTTTCCTAATTTGTTCTAAACCCAAAGAGTTATTTAATGAAATTAAGTTTTGGGCTGGAGAGAAGAACACTTGCTCTGCACAGGCAAATGACAACATATACCACAGATTTAATTAAAGAGAACAGAGATAAGTACTGCATTGTATGCTAAAGTAATGTTTACTATAGCAACTGATTACTCTGCAGACAGATTGTTATTTTCTTTTCCAATTTAAAGTGAAGATAAGAAATATAGAAGGATGATAAATATTCGATCTGAATTGTCCCTTTTGGGGAAGTGACTGAAAGATATTGGGAACGCTTAGAAATAAAACTACAAAATCCTTGGGCAATATAAATTAGCCTGTTTCCATTTGACATTACTGAGTGTTATTTTACACCAGTTGAGGAGCTACCTCCCAGGAGAGCTCATAAAAAACTTTTGTCCCTTCAAACCTTTCTGTGAAGAGCTGGACTTTTTCGATCTGTGTGCAATGGCCTGATAAATCATCATCCATTTTTTCTGAGAAAGTGGAGAAGTGGTTGGAAACAGTGCTATTCTCTGGAAGAAAGCTGTGTGATGTAACAAAGAGATGTAACCAAATTCTGGTCAGTCCTTGTCCTGTCAGAGCCTCCACCTTTGTCATTGCTGCAGTTGCTGTAATGTCCCCTCCTGTTTTGTTCTGGTGGTTGCTTACAGGTGGCATAAGAGTGGCTTTCTGCTGAGAGAGGAGATTGAGAAAGAATTCAATTCCAGAGCCATCACGTGGCTTTGGCAAACGACAGTGCTACTCTGTGTCTGAATTTCTTCATCAACCTGCTCCTTCCAAGCTACCCTGTCTCATTCCACTGTCCTTTTCTTTCAGAAAGGCAGGAGTGAAACATGAGCAGTCCACGGGAGAGGCAATGATCCAGTGCAAATCAATTGAATTTAAACACCAGACATCTTCTCACCGAGAGCAGTCCTGCCTATTCTGTCCAGGTTAGAGCCTGCTAAATGCAAAACAAGGACAACAAAGCTTAATTGTTATAAAATCATCTGGGAATGGGCAGGGCCTCAGCTTTGCAGCTCCATAAGATGCTGTTGGTGGTGGGAAACAATTTGTATCCTAAAGTTAGAAGTGGGAAAGTAGCTCCTAGTCCTGGTGCAGAAGGAGTTTCAGGATCATGCAGGAACCATGAGGTTCAAGTCCTGCAGGAGGGGCAGGGACGGCACTGCTGGCTCTGTGCACTCCTCTCAGAGCAAGCACTCCCCAAAATCCCTGAATACTGTTCCAAGCATTCAACTCACATTTCCAATGGGGCAGGGCAAAGCCAGGCTTTACATGTGTCAGTTTTATCCAAGAATAAAACCAGACTGTGTGAGCTTCATTATTCTTTTATTATTATTATTATTAATGTGTATGTATTGCATTTAATTGTGGCATGAGCTGATGCTAACTACTTCCAAATACCCTTTTTAAATTGAAAGTTTATGTTGTATTTTATTAATGCAATAGGTCCTGACTTTCCAAGTTTCCTCAAAATGAAACAATTTTCTTTTCAAGTGTACATCACTGAAGTCAAAGAGACATAATATTCCCAACTGCATAAAACAGCCTGTGGCAACTAGGTTAGAGCTGTCAGTTTTACACATGGGGTGCCTGACAAACATATTATACATACAATTCAAGGCTGACCTTATACTGCACCTGAATTTAAATCTTTGTGCTGCACAATGCTTTATATCCTAAACAGGCTGTTAACACCCTCTTGCAGCCCTTCCCTTTATAATGGGCCATAACTGCAAACTCTGTATTGTCAAGAGCAGCAGCCAGAAGGTAACACCATAAAATTAGTTCATTTTAACATAAAGATGCCAAATCAATGCTGCACACATTTGAAAAATACTTTTTCTTCTAAGTAGTTGAGTGCTCGCAGATCAGAAGAATGTTCCATAAAAATTCACCATTTTCCCCCATGTTTTAAAGTGTCTGGTGTCTCCAAATTACGTGGGGTAAGGAAATGGTGAACATACAGCACTGAAGACCTTCAAGACAGAAATTCAACCTTGAAAGAAACACAGACATTAAAGAATTATTTCAAAGAATTTTTATCCCAAATGTTGCTGTAAGGAAAACTGTATACAGTGGGGAAGTACCAATAATCTCTATAGACCATGGTTATAGGATACAGCTTTTCTCAGGAGCAATTCTTGTGAAGGCACTTCATGGGCAGTGGGCTATGAGTGGTCATTGTGGGGCTCTTTTTTATCTAATGTGGAACACACTTTGCCAACCTCTCCTTTCTAGGATATCCAGGGGGTTTTACTCACATCTCTTAATCTATCTGTGAGATAATCTCTTTTAAATTAGGCATGGCTGTTTCTACTAGTTTGGAGATGCTGAGATATAAGCCAGCGCTTTCCAAGAGTGTAGCACAGTCATTTTTCAAAACTCCTGGTGTCTTCAGCAGGGTAGAATTTCTGCTGTAACTACTGAGAGCACCACAGAACCAACCAGCAGTGCTCCCTCTGCTCGTGTGCTGGGGAAGGAAAAATTTCATTTCTCTCTTGTTATGACTGGAAGGTTTTCAGTCTTTGCAAGGGATGATGTGGCTGCAGCCAGTGCAGGAGGAAGGGGGAGGTGGGAACAGGGAGGATTTGAGCAACACTCTAAATCTCAGTGTAAACTTCTGTGGGGTGTGTAGGAGGCTAAAGAGGGAGGTGAGATGTTGAGACCGATGCTTTGCATCTCTTGACTCTCTCTGCCTGTCCCTCCTTATGTCTCAACCTCCAGGCAGGAGGTTTTCAAAGCTAAGTGTGGATTGAACTTGTCTCCAAAATGGATTCTTCCCACCTGTGGTCACAGAGGGAAACTGTTTGGAGTGGGTTTAGGATGTCTGTTATATAAAATTGAAGCACTGCTTGTCAGGACTGTACTGACAGACATGCAGCTCATTGGGTCACATAGACTAAACAGGGGCAGGACTGGAAAGTGCTTCAGGCTCTAAGTATTATTTACACTGCTTAGTATCAGTGCTTCCTTCCTCTGCTGAGTAAATAGGAATATGGAAGGAATCATGGAATCAAAGGGCTCCATCTGCCTAGTCAGTCCTCTGGCCTCTCCCTCCCAGCAGGTCTGGTCCAGTGCTGTAACACTCAGTAGCTCTGTTCTTGCTCAGAATCCAGAACAAACCTGGGGCTTACTTTGCAGCACTGTGTCTCTTATCTTTCATGTCCTTGTTGCAGAGATGTGCTCTTTGCATGTCAAATTATCCCTATATTCCTGCTCAGAGGAAAAAAAAAAAAAATTATCCATCCAAGCCGAGGTCAGGAGAGGCTCCAGAGCAAGGAGCCTGATTTCAGAGTGACCCAGGCAGTGGGAAGGTTGAGATCAAGATCTCAGCCTGAGCTCTGTAAATTGGGCTTGGCTCTTTGGCCAGTTTCCAATCCACAACAGGAGCTGGCTGGGTCTGGCTTCTTGCCCTGTCTCTGTGAGCTCCTACCATGCCTGGCACCTTGAGCAACAATGGGGAAAAGACTGCTTTTCTTGGCATGAACAAATCCTTTTGGAAATGTTTTCAGGCATTTGGAAGAACTGATTGGAAATGTCCCATTTCAATCTGTAGATTCCCTTCGTTATTCTCCTACACGCTCCTGTCAAGCATTAATAGGCACTGTTTCCTTTTAAATCCTTTTGGAAGTAAAACCCTTATGATTATTGGGTTTGTCTTCTGATTTGGGGAGTTGCCACTCATTGATTCATTTCAGATTTTAGAAAACTGGCTGAACTAGGGCACAGTGTAGCATGTATATTGTTATAATTATAGTTTTATACATATATATATAGAGAGAGAGAGTTATATGTTATATATTATATTGAATTTATTTCTCACCAGTGGTGCTTTGCTAGCTAACAGTAGTAATTCATTGACTGGATTAATTTCTATAACTGATTGCCAACTTTCTTAATAAGATTGTGCTCCAAAATTTTAAATGTAAGATGACTCCTGTCCCTCCTCTGGAGACACCTGTCTTGTGTGCATTATGAAATGGGTACAGCCTATTAAGGTATTCTTCCCTGCTTGGATATGACAGATATTCTCAAAGGAACTAAACTCATTTCTGCAAGCTGTACTAGAGATCTGAAGAAGTAAACTACAATTTGTTCTCCCCAAACAGCACTTCTTAATTCAGTGCCCAAGCTGGATCACCTTCCCATGAACTTTACCCACAGATGTTTATCTGTGGCCCCAAAGCCTTATGGATTTAGTTTCATAATATACAAATCATTTTGTAGATAATATTGGAAACAAACATTTTATTACCGATTTCCTATAAATTAGACAATGTCATTGACAAAAATTTGACAAGTTACACAGATTCTATTACAGTTTTGCATATTGACTTTTAATTATGCACTGTTTAATCAAACAAATAACAATATCTTTCCTATCAAATGATAGGCAAAATATGCAGTCTCTATCATGACTTATTTTCTTAACTCATCCTCAAGATTCTGTGGGTTGAATGAAAAATCAGAATTTAGAATGTGTGTTGAAAAGTAAGAAGGAAGCTTTTAATATTCTAAATATTCTTACTTGGAAGAATGCTTTGTTGAAGACTGGCACAGGCAATTGGACTGTTTAAACTTGGTCCATATGTTACAAAGGGAGGGTTTTTCTAGGTGTCCTTATGCTGCATATCTTTCTCTAGGAATTCACTTTCATGGGCTAGAGTTTTGGTTCAGGACAGGAAGTTTTTATCTATTTTCTGTGATCAAAGAGATAAAATCCACTGGGTGTTAAGCATCAGTTCTTCCTGTTAGGATTAGTGTGCTACTATTCACAGACATATACTAACCCTCAATGCTAATGGATAAAAGGGCAGGAAACAAGTCCTTTTGGGCTCTTTAATCCAAGCAGGATTGTTTAAACTGCTTTTCCTTTGGGTCAGATGATCACTTAAGCAAAGTCAAGGTACAGCTTCTCAGAGAAGAGACTTTCTCCCTAGAGAGGAGCAGACATTGAAACCAAGACCTGTTGACTGTCCCAAGTGTGAACAGGCTGGTGGCTGCTGAATCCCAGTTTCAGTGTCCTGTGAATAATCTGAGCTCTGAAGCCCAGAGCCAGGAGATGATCCAGCAGGTCGGTGCTTCTCTGCACACTCTTGGCCTAATTCTGACCTGAGATATTCCCCGTCTGCAACACAGGTGGGAGAAGTCACAAACACAGAGAAAACAGTTTAATTACCAAAAAATACTTCTAATAGTCCTTCTGAAAGTGGTAGAAGTTGCAAGCATATCACCTTTTAAAATAGCCATCCTTCAGTTTGTGTGGTTTCTAGCTTGCTTTTGCTCATCCTAAGATTCCTCTCAAGCTCACTGTTTCCCTGTAACAACTGTAATTCCTCAAGCCATTCCTAAACTACACTTTAAAAGCACAAATAAAATGAAACTATTATGAGAATGTTATTCACATATGAAACTGTGGCCTGGGCAACTTTCTGTGTGTTTTATTTGTTAATTAATCTGGAAGCTTCCAGAGCTCATTTTAAAGAGTCCTGTTTATAGACACGTGCACCCAGTGCAGCAGCCTGTGCTAAGGAATATGTTTGGAATATATGCATGGACTTGTTTTATGTCCATATAAAGTATAAATGTTGTTTTCTCCAGGTTGTAGAATCGTGATCCTAAAAACTGAAGACAAAGGGTTCTGTACTAAAATCCTGCCAACGGAATGAACAATAGTTATTAGTACTTAAGCATTTTTTATTAGAGTGTTAAAAATACTTATCTCTGCTCACCTCTGCATGACGTTGGGGGAGAGGGGGGACTAAGGAGTGCTAAAACATTTGCATTTGCTGCTATATGAAATGCACAACTATTTTCTATTGCTCTCACTGCCAAGCAACTAGGTAGCAATGAATTCTTTGAAAAGCAACCATTTTCTTCAAGTAGCAGAGCTGTTCCTTCAGTAATTCCTTCTGTTAGAAAGTTATTCACACTTAAAACCATAACAGAGATTTTCCAAACCTTCTTTTATAAGAGAAAGTTGGCCTGTAGATGTAGTGGGTGGGTATTCACACCTTTTAATTTTAATTTTAAGGTTCCATTGAAATCAAATCCTGACCTTCCAGAGTTAGAGTTTTCTCAGTGCTAAGGGGCTTTGTTAAGACAGGCACTTTGTTAAGACAATTGATGAGTTGGCTGTTGCCAACTGCATGTTAATTTGCTATTAATAATTGTTATTAAATAACTCTAGAACAAATGCAAGAAGTGTAAATGATGCAATATAATTCTATATATATATAATTCTATATAAGTTCAAGAATTAAGCCCCTACTGATACCACGGGGAGCACATACTCAGTGGCCAAATTCAGGTGTGTACCTTTCACGAGACATGCACTGCCTGCCTCCAAGAGAGGCACAAGCCACAGAGAGCTGAGCATCAGCCAGACATCCAACATATTTTTATTCTAGCACTGCAGTATATACATGTGGGCTCAGAGTCCCTGACAGGCAGCTAACCTGGGCAGGTGCAGGGCATCCATCAGTGAGAACAGCTATCTTAGGGCTAATGAAGGAAGTCTCCAAGAGCTGGGACTTGCATGCCTAATGGTTTCCTTGATGTACAACGCAGGTGCACTGAAGCATTTGGGAACTGCAATCCCTTGGTTTTGGCTGTGCTTTTCTGAAAGTGGCAGCTTGTCTGTGCTTCTACATGCAGCAAAAAACAATGGAAATATCTTCAGAAGTGGGCTCAAGAGGCTGAATCATAGCTCCAGCAGAGATATATCCCACTTTTCCTTATTGACCTTTAATATAGCTTCCCTGGCACTCTGCAATCAATGTAATCTTTTCACTACGATCATAATGGCCATTATCCTGGAGACAACAGATAGAAGTGGAAGCAATATTAAATTAGAAAAATAGCTGAAGGATTTCTTTGTTTTCTTTATGGATTTCTCATGAGTTTTTCTTTTTTCTCTCTCTCTTTGTTCTTCCCCTGGAGTCAAAAATATTTTTATGTTGAAGCAAGAGGTCGGTCCCATTAATATTGCACACTTTCCTCTGTTCCAGTATGTTGCAAACAGTAAGGCGTTATTTAGGGAAAAATATAAATGCATAATAAACAGATCTATACAATCATTACTGAACTAAAATAGCAGTTAGGAGAGTATTTTTATTGAGAAAAATGGCCCTGTAAGACTTGCCGGCCATTTGTAATGTTGCAATGTAACTCAGATAAATTGGTGCCCAGGAGTGTGACATTTCAAAAGCTTGGAAATACATTTTTCTGGGCCACCATTTTTGTAATTCTGCTAGCTATTTTGCAGGAGCAAGAAACAATTCCTCTATGCCCAGGCAGTTCAATTAGAGTGTTGTAGATGTTGTCAGAAAGGCTCAAACATGAGTGCCCCGAGCAACAGTTGCGATTACATGAAGTATCCTGTGCCCCTTCTCCCTGGTAATTGGCATTTCTGGTCATTTGTGTGCAATGTTATTGAATAAGTTTTTAGTAATGACTCATTTTTCTTGTAAACTTTGTATGAAAAACTCTCCCATTTGGGGTTAGACACGCATTTTTTAGTAAAAATAGGTTAATAGATGAAGACTTCCACAGGGACAAAGTCTTTTTTCTATTAAGTATTTTTACTAATAGAAGTAAAAGTTCGCCAGATTCTGGAGATGGGTGTAGGGCAGCCTGGTAATGTTATCTGCTTATCTGTCATTATTCATAATGCAGATCAAGAGTTCAGGAGATAGCCAAAATCCATGGGGAATTCAGGCTGTGGAGTAAGAGGGGAGAAGCAGATCAGGCACTGACATGACTGACCTAAGGTTAAATAGCAACCCCAGCTACCTGAAGGCTGAGCAAACAGCACTGCACTTCAGGGGCAGAAATCAAGAGCATTTGAGCGTTTGGATGTGCAGGCAAAAGCTGGATAAACTCTACAAAACACAGTGGGAGTGGAGCAGTGGATCAGGGCAGGGGGTGCTCCTCTACTGTGCTCTGTGTGGCTGAGGCAGCACTCAGGACTGGATTCACTCTGGTTCCCTGGATCTGCCCATTGCTCTTGTGCTTTGCTGCTTCAATCTCTCAGGTTCTGGCAGGGCTGGAGCCCCTTTGACCCCTGAGATTCTGTGTGCACCAGGCCATGGTGCAGGAACCGCGGACCCTCGGAGCTGTCCTCGACTGGAACAGCACCTTGAAATGCCTCAGCATCTCCTGACCCTCTGTACACACACAGGACAGCCATGGAGGGTCAGGAATTCACCTTCCAGCAGCACAGGAGCACTGAACACATCGTATTTCACAGCCTGAGCAGCTGGCTTCAGCTCCAATCCTTGGTCTGAGTGCTGAGACTGCTTACAGGGCACCTGCTCGTATCCTCAATGCTGCCCCAGTTGTCTGAAAAATTGCAGTCCTCAGAACTTTCCCCTATTGTTTCTTCACTGTCTGCATGCAAAAGAAAGATGATTTGTGCCCATTTAGGAGTCATAGATTTGCTTCATGCTTCTGCTGCAGTTTTCAGACAATGGCCTTGATTTCTTTGCTCTGAAATGGGACAATAAGATGTTTTCTGATCTATGTGGTTGCTTTGTAAGGACAAGAACATTTTCCTGCTGTATGTGCATGCAATGCTCAGCACAACAGGATGCTGATTTTCTAAAGCAAAGCACAAACTGTCTTGTTAACCTCCAGAGTCTTCTGAAGCCAAGAAATGGGAAACACTTCTTATAGGTGAGCTGTGACAAGCCTACTCCTCCTAATTTTCTGATTTTCTACTAGGAGTTTGCACTGACTGCTATGAAAAATGGTTGCTGACCAGCTGTCTAAAATCCTCCTGATAACAAGCAACAGTTTCATTTTTGCAATCTGGGAATTGATTCACTCTTGTGATGATCAGCCTTCATAGAGGTGTGACTTAAAAATCCATTTCCTAGTGATGATAAATAGCAGTCTGGATTTAAAGCCTTTGAAAATCTCTGTATGTGACTTAACACCAGGGGATGAGACAGCACGACATGATGCTAACTTGGTGTTTTAACCTCGAGGCTTAAATGTTGTGATGCAGCATCACTTGGTGTTACTACTTAAGAGACATATAAATAGAAAATAAAATTATGGAGTATGGTTTCAACAGTTTCAGTTTCAGGAATCAGACCATGTTATAACTTTTGGAACTACATTTGTCCCATTTCACATGGAATCACTTCATATCCCATTAAGTAGCTGTTTTAGCTTATTTTTCTCATAGATATCCACCAAAATGACATCATCATTGTCTATATCAAATCCAGCACTTGTACTGAGTTGGGAATTTGTTCTTGGGTGTATCTTAGCAGGGACTGCCTATACATTCTGGTGCAAAGAAAAGACTAAACCAAATGCCCTAATCAACAGTTTCTGCTACTATCTGCTTTCTATCTCAACATTCATTTGACCTGGAATGTTCCCTTAGAGAAAAGCATTACCATTTTCTGTTGACAAAAGCACAGTCAAGAGGTCTAGGGGAGAAAAGCAGCAATTATTTGACAAGCACATCAATTCCTAAAATTGCTGTTATGTTAAACATATGGTATACCACTTGAAAATCTGTTATTATAGGCTGCTGCTAAAGAGGGCAGCAATTGTTATCCTTGTGCCTGTGGCCTGATAAATAATCATGAGATGAGGAGCTTGGAGAAACTTTTTTAGTGTATGTGAAGGGTTAAATCAGATTTTAGTCCCTAAGTCCAATTCAGAAAAGAACAGCTTGCTTTTTCTGGGACATATTCCTTCTAGAAATGATCACACTTTGTCTCTCCACAGTGGTTGAGATCAATTTGGGATCTGTGTCTAAATCCCTGTCTAGTGGGAGCTGCAACAAAGGTCACAGAATATACAGACAATACCCTGCATCAGAAATAAAAACCAGCCAAGCCACCAAACAAACAAATAAACAAATTGGAAGAGGGTTCCTCCAACGAAGTTATTCAGAGGATAATAGTACTACAGAGAGGAGTTCTTCTTGTTGTTATTATAATCATTGTGTCTGCAGTCTGTCAGATACTGACAGGCGCCTCTTCACCTTTGTAAAAGGGAAAAATAAATGATCAGATTGCCAAACCCACAGACTTTGATATCTGATCATGTCTAGACAGCCTCTGTCCCTGCCTTTTAAAGACAGTTGTCAAATGCTTAGCATCAATAATTTGAAATGCTGCTGTTTTCAAGACGTTGAACATTAATGTCACCTCCCTGGGTCCCAAGTGCCTGCCTGTTCCACACTCATTATTTTTAGGTAATAATGGACACTTGCTTGTGTTTATTTTTAATAATCATGCAGAACCAGCAGCTTCAATGTCTGAATAAACTCCCTCACAAATTAATCAGTGCAGAACAAAGCTGTTTTAAGTCTATGAAGTCGTTTGTGATGCATCAACTCTACTCTGTGCTAAATACCAGCGTGAGCTGCAGAGACAGAAATTTTATTAGAAATCAAATTCTCTGGGACTTTTTGCCAAACTGTAAAACTGGATTTTATACATTATACATGATCATTTAATGTAAGTCCTAAAATTTCAGAGGATTATTGAAGAGACTACAGGCTTTAGGGAATTAAGAGACAGAGCTGACAGTAGAACTGCCCTTGTGATGGGAAGAAGTCTTGGATAGGTTAGATGCCTTGCAGGCAGTCATAGTGCAAATTCCTCTCACTGGCAAATAGAATCTATGTCTTTGAGCAGAATGGAGCTGTTTGTGGTTGAATTGTAATATACTTCCCTTGGCTCAGCTGCTCACTTTTTGGGCATTTAAATTGTATGGTTGTAGGAAATATCTGAATTATGTGCAGCAGTTTTGCAACAGCTCATCAATGCAGAAGGAACTGACCAGAACTATCATTCATTGGTTTTCATTTTTTATATTGGATAGGGAAAAAAATAGTTGTATATTGAGCTAACTATTCCTCTTGCTTCTGATTATTCTCAATTACATTTAACTCTATCATCTATCTGTTCAACAAATCTATGTCCCTAAAGCATTTATGAAAATAGCATGGGGTAGAAGCTGACATATTAATGCTGATAGATATGCAGAGATAGTGAGGGTTTTGAACATAGCACATTGTAGATGTGAAGACCTTAGTATAGAAATGATCTCCTGAGTAAAATCTGTGTGAGATATATAGGAGTTGCAACACAGAATATTGGCTTATTGCACTCCATAGATTTGAAACCATCTCTCTTGGATGGCAGTGGAAAACTTCAATATACTTACATGAATTATAAATGATGTCTGATTCTCTTGTTGAAGTAGGCACTGTATGTTTTTCTAACATAGGCCCTTCAGCCTTTAAAAAGCTCCTTTGTATGTGCAAAGGCGAAAGATCTGCATTTGGAAACATTTACTGCTGTCAATACCTTTGTGTAAATTGTGTACCCTACTGGAAATTTTTCTGTTTTAATTAGGGGTGCCACAGTTATTCCCTTAAAGTCACGGCTTTTAAACAATTAGTTTGGAGATGGAATTGATCTGGAAGAAGTAATGCTCACAAAGATGCAGTGTAGGAAACCAGAATTGATTCAAGGCGACAATTCCTAAATGGTTCAGACATTTTGGTGCCTTGAAATGAACATCTCTTCTGTCAGCTCAGAAATATAATAATGTGCAACAAGGCAGATCAAAGACAAGAAATCATCGCTTTGCTTATCGGATTCTCAGCAGTGATACAATTTGCATTCTTTCAGATGTCTTTGCATTGTTTTTATTACAAAAAAGTAGAACTGGGAGTGCCTGTTGCCAGCCTGAGATATTAACCCTTCATCATAATTACAGTAATGGCCTCAGGACATGAATAGCTGGATAAAATTCTGGACAGGATCTTTTAGATTCTACAGGGATGATGAAATTGGTTCTTTTTGTTGGCAGAAAGAAGAAGCCTTTCTGATCTTTGTTTGGAGCATATGAGGTTAATTCATCAATCAGCAGAGCTTTTAAACTTTACATACACTTCCTTAGGGCTGGATCCAGATGACTTTTCCCACACTGAATGGTGCCACAGACCCTTCACAGCCCCAAGTAATTTTGGTATAGTGAGGCAGATCTATGCCTAGGCTGAGAATCTGACTTAAAACTGAAGTGTTGCACACGGACAGAAATATGCAAGTGGCTTCTTATTAATTTGAAACCTGAAGATTTTGTCCCTGCATAGATCTTATCACAATATCTGCTGGAGAAAGTGGCTGCTTGCAGTGCTGGATCCGTAATTCCTGGAAAGCACTGCCCTCAATATGAACAGTCAGGCTGGGAATAATGGAACTGGTAGGCAAGGCATTAGCCAAACTACCCCAGCAAAGGTCAGTGAAGGATAAAGGAAGCCTGGCAGACTGCTTGATGTAAGATTTGCTTTTTGCAGAAAGGACTTAATGGAAAATAGAATACATTTCCTGAAAGAACAAACTGAAAAGGATGCAGTGAAAATGGTTATTATGTGTGCCAAGAACAGAAGGTGGCCCAGACTGGAGTGTGCCAATGGGAATGACTTTTACTATGTTTCAGGCACATGCAAATGTGGGCAGGCTGTGCACAGACTCCAGAAAATCTGGAGGATGTTTACCTGGCTTAAAGAGGATATTGTCAGAATTGGGTTGCTCTAGAAACTGTCTGTCAGCTCAGTCCTTGCAGAGCTCATTCAGCTACTCCAAAGTAAAGGGGAATCACAAACCTAATACATTTCCCAGTCTGATGGCACAACCTGGGTCATTATCACTGATCACAAAGGCTTGGCCTAAAAAATTGTGTGAAGACTTCATGGTGAAGAGTCTGAGCAGTTCAGTGGCAGAGGGACAGTGAGAATGCACAGGAACATGCCCAGAGTCACCTGTGCAAGGGGTGGTCACAGAGGGGCTGAAAAAAAGGACACAGACTTGAAAACAACCTGAAGTCTTTTAAAAGAACCAAAAATTTCAAAAGGGGGCCTAACAGAGTTTGGAAAGAAAAATGGAGCTGAATAAGGAGAAAGTTGCCTGCAACATTACGTTAACTAAACTCTGACAAAGCAGTTTTTCATCACAGATCTCAAGACATCTTAAAACCAGAGATAAGTATCATTATTTCTGTTGCATAGCTTGGGAAACCCAGAGAAAGAGGAAATTCTACTTTCCATTCTCATTCAAAGCTGAGTCTAAAGCTGGAAAAGATGGGTTTCCTAATTCACTTCATGCCTGCTCACTCATGTGACCTCTAAATCACAGATGAATGAACTGTAAAATATAGAAGAACAAGTTGATGAATATTAAAGTCATGTTGGAAATATTTGAAGTGATATTTTTGCACCTTGATCTCTCTTCTTACTGTACCCAGCTGCCTTTCATTTTCTGCTGCCTGTGTGCTATGTGTTTTTTTTTTTCATATTCATTATATAGTTTAGCACTGCTAATGGTTTTAAGGAAGTTGTTCAGTTTTTGTTCTGCATTCCTTTGATGATTCTGTACCCAAATCAGTTATAAATATCAGAAGATGCTGGGGTTTTATACAAATTATAAGCCAAATTCCATGTCAGAGTAGGCTGATTGAAATAAAATAGCTGGAACAATATCTATGTATCCTAGAAAAGAAATTTTTTTAGTACTGTTAGTGCCACTGTCATTTTCAGACTTCATTTCTACAAGTTCAAAGCCTTCATCTAGAAAATATGCCTTTTTTCCAATTCAAGACTCTCATTGCTGTCATTTCTTAGTGGTGATGTTCAGTGGTCCTGCACCCTCAAAGGGAGCTGATAGGAACTGATGGACTGTTGCAAATGCAGACCCAGAGGAAGTGTTTTGTGTTTTTACAAAAGGGAGAACATGGAATGTGTTGTGAATACGTTGTCAGAAGATGTTACATCTTTTGATTTTAGCCAAAAGACAGCGATCCCTCCATGCTACATGTCAACTACCTGTATGTACAGCTGGCATGAGAACATGTACCTGGACAAAGGTTTTTGATGTGCAGGGACAATTTCCAGTTCATGAATCTTTAATTGCAGCATGTAGCATCATGAAAAAATCTCTTTTTTTTTTTTTCTTTTTCTTCTGCAGCAGTTTTTTTATGAAATTTAGAAGAGGGGAAATGGGCACTGTGAGCAAAGAAGCCTTCAGCAGGTTGCTGTGGCTACACTTTGTGGTGCATGCTGCCTTCTCTCTGAGGGTAAGGAGGGGATGTAGGTGCTGTTCCTGAGGACATGGGGATAGCAGGAGGCTGGCCCTGGTGTCCCTCTGCACCACAGCAGCCAGTGATGAAGGTGTGCCCCTGGGAAACTCACCCTCCTCAGGGACAGGGATGGTGAACTTGGGCCAGCTGACACTCTTGTTTCAGCCTGCATCTGTTCTTAATAGGGAAAATTTCCTCCAAAAAGCTGAAAAGTGTTTAGTAGGAATCCCATTTCTCTTAGGAAATGAGTTCAGCTCATGGAAGCAGTCAGAAGACACAATGAGCTGGAGAGCCCAGACGCAGGCAGGGGCAGCAGTCCTGCAGTTGCTGTTTGCTGCACGCCCCTGGCAAACTCTGCAGAGGGGCACTCTGAGAGAGCTCTGTGGCTGCATTTGCACTACAGCAGGGTGGGGCACATAAAATTGGAGTGAGGGATAAACACCAGAGTGACCACAGGCTCTGGGCAGAGCAGCTGCTCCCGTTAGTGAGCTGAAGACAGAAATGAGGCTTTTGTCACTCTGGAATGCAGAAATACTTAACTATCTCCTGAATGGGTGAGAGGGTGACTGTAAGATGGAATGGCAGATACTTGGAGTAAGCAGGAGCATTCTTAAAACAGATTTCACTGAAATCATCTGATATTTAAAGTATGTTTTCACTTGGTCAAATTAGAAGCAGATTTCTCCTTTTCTTTTTTTACCCTTATTCACTCCCAGACTTTTCCTGAGATTACACAATAACTCCTGTCAGGGTCATGTGTTTGTGCAGTGCTAAATATTAGGGAGGTCAATATTTGACTATAGCACTTAAAGCAGCAATTTGTCATCTAACAAAATTCACCTTTAAAAAAGCAAATGGCAAAAAAAGCAACAGTTGCCTTTAGGTTTACGAAGGAGCTACTGAAACCTCAGGGAAAGCTGCTAGGTTGAAATTTACCTTTGTTGACCATGAGAGAGATGTACTTTATCCTTTTGGGAACTAAGGAAACCATTTTCACTCCTGCCCTCCTGAGTCTGGAGCCTTTTGCTGTCCCTGGTGGCTCATGCAGAAGTCCATGAACAGGTGGTATGGACTGAGCAAGAGAGAGCAGATGGAGATCCCACATTTAAAGGAGAGAAAAGAGGAACATTGGGAAGTGCTGTGGTGTGGACAGGAAGAAATGGGGGTAAGGTGGAGCAGAACAACTCTTAATTCACCCCCATAGACACACAGTTGTGAGTGGCAGCTAAAGAAATAGGAAAGGAAGAAATCCTCATAGTGTGGCCATTCCCTAAATATTACTTCATATTTAAGGACATGGTTTAGAGGTCTGCCATTTCTGTTGAATTCATCCTTTTGCATTAGCAAGTGACTACTTTGCCTTTCCCATTACCTGGTTTGTCATTTTTCAACTAATCATGCTATTTTGTAATGCACACGAACTAAGCACAATAAAACTAAAAGTATATAGTGCAGAAAATACAAAGGTTCTCAAATAGCTTCACCTACAATAATATCTAGGAGCTTTAAAACTGAGCTGCATTTAAGGCTGAAAAAGCCAGCCTAAAAAGATAAGATTTCAATTTTGTCTTAAATGAATTCACTGAATCTGCATTTCTGATGTCAAGTAGAAGCAAATTCTGTAGCTCTCATGAATAGCAAGCAAAAGCCCTACAGCTATGAGAATTTAATATGAATCTTTTATTTTGCATGTCTGGGATTTTTAAAAATACATTTCTTTTCAAATGTTCTGAAATCTCTGTGGATTTTTGATCATATGACTTTCATGGGGTTTTATTTCCCACAATTTTCCTTACATTTCAAATTACTAAATAAAACATTCTCCTGGAAAAACATTGTTAACACAACAAATAGCTTTGAAATGACAGCCGTGATTCTTTGGAGCAGAATGCTTTTAAGTAGAAAAGTTCCTTGCTGTACTGCTTTCTCTTTGAAAAAACTCCAGTCATTCAAGAGAAATTGTGGTACATGTGATGAATGCCTATGGATACACTTAGAATTATGAGTCAAAAAAAGAAATACAAATGAAAGATCATCCAGGAGATTTCAGTTCTGAGTCTGCTGCTGTAGGGTCATTAACCCAACTTACAGAGCTCAGAGATGAAGAGAGGAGAGGAAGAATGATTTTATGACTAAGGTTCAAGAGATCTACATTAATTCCAGCCTTTTTGGCACTTTCTGTCCTCCACTGCCAGTGACCAATGTCCAGCAGTTCCCCTGTCTTCTTTTGTCTGTCTGATGGGCTTCACTTACTAACTTTTTGGGACAGCTGAGGTCTCCTGTGACTGTAGGGTGGAGCTGAAATCGAGAATTTCCTTCAGAACTGTTGGGTACAACAACAGAGTTAAATACAATGAGAATGGAGAGCAGACAGATGTAACACCCTAGACTGATAACACAGTTATTGCTATTGCTGGGGTACACTTCTCTGCCTCCTTCTGCCAGTGAACTCTCCTCTGTGGCTGTAATCTCCACCTGTGTCTATGTTGCCATGACTGCAGAGTTTATCAGCAAATCTAAGGTAGCTTTGGACCACCAATGCTGAGACTGCAGCCCTCAAAAGCAGGGTTCATTTCCAGCCCAGTGCCAGATCCACTGAGATGGATGGGATGGTGCTTTTGTGACTGCCACATTTTTGCTCCCTGAGCCAGGTGGTTTAACCAAAGGGGGCCAATCCATCCAAAGAGCTGATGGCCCTTACCTAGACAACTTTATGTTTGCACCACCTGCAGGAGGAAAATGCAATAGGCAATGAGGGGCTAAATTCCCTGGAATATTTCATTCACACTTACATACTTCCATCTATAACCAGAAGTGCTAAAAACCAGTAAGAACTCTTCAGTCCCTTGTGCTATTCTGTCCAGAGAAGAGGGAATAATAACCCACTTTCTCTTGTCCCCCAGGCTGTGCTCTGGCAGTGCTGAGGGGCTTTCAGTGCCTGTGGTGAGCTTTGGGAGCACAGAACAACTGCAGGACACACCAGCTCTCATCCAGGTGTGCACTCGTGCCAACTGTGCTGCCCTGCAGAGAGGGAATTCTGCTCCTGGCAGGCACAATAAGTGTTGGGCATGTGGTTACAGGAGGGCAGATGCACAGGGCATTTTTCAGTTGTCTGGCTCTTCCAAATTTCCAGCAGCAGTTAGCAATATTTGAATATGTTTCTAGTGTGCTTCATGTGGACTTGGCAAGCTCTCTGTTCCAATTCCCTCTGCAAACTCCTAAGCCCTGTGCTTCCTTAGTGCCATGTTCACCCTCCCTCGAGTCAGTTTGGAGCTGAGAGCATGAGAACATTTCCTGGGCATGGCTTGGAGCAGGCTTGGGGTTGCTCTTCCATCTGTCAGCAGGAGCTTTCACCTTCCTGCTCCCACCCCCAGCCCCAGAATAACATCTGTTCTGGTGAACATATCTACAGAGTGAGATGCTGCTCCAAGTGCTCATCAAAGAGAACTCCAGCCTGCATGTGTTGCCATGAATTTTCCTGGTTTGCTGAGTGTTCATATTAAAGGAGAAATGTGCAGTTTCTCACGCTGGTGAATTGTAAACACAGGACCATGTTTTGTAAATATTGGCAATGTTATGAATACTTTCTCCAAGACAAGGGGAGGTTGAATGACAGCCTCCTGGACCAATGTGACAGGAGAGGTGGCGATACCCTTCTCCAATCCATGGTCACCTTGCCACAGATATATAATGGAAAAATAAACTAAGGGCAGTCTTCTGCCCTGCTGCTGTTGTTGCACCCAGATCTGTGTCCCCAGTCTGTTTTCCTGGTTGGGCCTCCACGGCGATATGCATGTAAGGAACAAACCAGCAAGGAAATACGCTCTGCAAGGCTGCCCAGTTTTGCTCCTTGTGGGGAAAATCCAGTTCTGTTTCCTTTGATTGTAAAGTCCCAGGAAATGTTGTAGGTGGGTAGAATAAAGGACAGATATGGTTCTGGGGCTTTGTCTTCAAGAAAGATGAGCTGGAATCCCAGATCACAATATCTGATGTTTAGTTTTGGTTGCTGCTAGCTGAACTTCTTTCCTTTTTATAGAGTTGCTAATGGTCATCAGAATCTCCTGGGGTTTCCTAGAAATTATCCCCTTTCCACAGGGAGGAGATAAAGTGATTATAAAAGGATAAAAAATCTGAGCAGCCCCTTAAAGGTGTTCATAGATCTGTGGTGTCCCTTGTTCCACCTCCCTTCCTCCCAGCAGAAATAGTGCTACCACTGTATATTCACTTTGTGCTTATCCCCTTTGTGCTGCTGTGAAATATCTTTGGCTCTCATGTGCTCAATATATACCAGATTGTTCCTGGGAGGTCAGAGCTCACACTGTCAAGAGAGATGCAAGTGAGCAAGCACAGCACAGGCACAGATTTATCAGGGATGGTAAAGTGGTAATAACTTTACCTAAACTTTGTACAATCACTTGCTGTTCATCCCTTGCTTTTTTCATATCAAAGTTATATCTGAGTCCATTAGAGTCATATCCATCAAACCCTGGGCAGAATATAACATTTTTCTTCTAACTCTGCTCCCTGATACCTCAGCTCTGGATTACACCTGCATGGGTAAAACATGCCCACAAGAGGCTGAATGCCCAGTGCTAAACAACCAACGTTTTCCAGTGTGGGAGGAAAAAGCATGAAGCAATTTCTAATCCTTTCCAAATGAGAGTGTGCAGCAGAATCAGACACATCTCCCTCTGCAGGAACACCTGGATGGGAGCAGAAGTACCTGACACTGCTCCCAGGTGGGAAATGGGTTTCCCACTCTGCAGCAGCTTGTAAAATTTTAGAAATAATAATTTTGAAGTAGGAAAAAATTGAAAATGGAAAAATACAAAGTGACTGATCATCTCATGCTGTCTTCCTTAAGCTCCTTGTTTCAATAATTCTGAAAATACTGACAGTCTATTAGACCAGGAAATGAAACTTCTTGGCAAACAAGGTATTTGCTAATTTCGGTATTTTGTGTGAGTCAGAAATGTGTGGAGGGAAATGTATTGAAGCTAACCCTGTCTTGTGAACTCTTTCATATTGCATAACTGACATTTGCCAATAAAAAAATGTTACATCATATGGTCTCTGAAAACATCCAACAGAAAAGGCATTAAAAGCTGCTGCAACCACTTTCCCACAGAGATTGGAGGCCACTGGTCTCACTGGATTTTCACAATGGTGATGAATGTCTCTTTGTGCCTAACACCAACTAATTGCAAAATAATCATGTTCATTTATGAACTTACACATTCCTGCATAATTTGCTTGATCACAGAATTACTCTCTTCCATTTCTTTTTGTTTCATGCTTTCAGTTGCTTAGTGAAAGCAAGTTGATGGAAAAACCCAACTCTTTGATATGGGAGTGCAGCTTCTAGAAATCAGTAAAAAAGTTATGTTTCCCTTGATAGCATTTTCACACCCACATGTATTCAAAACTCTTAAAATTTTCATTTTGGCTTCTGGAAAGTACACTGTGAAGTGAAAATTATGGCTACAGAATTAGGATTGTGGTGATCAAAAATCTACAAAAGCAGTCTTATTTAAATTATCCACAATTGTCTTTTTTTCTTCTTACTGAGAAATAGTGTGTTACAGGTTCTCAGGATTTCCTTTGAGTTATGCTAAAAAGCCTTGCACATTACTTATTTGCTTAGTGTACTTCTGAACTGAAGCATTTAATGTTGGAAAATAAGCAGTAAATATATCATAGTTAATTGGAGAAAAAGATAGATTTGGGGAAAGGATTTGAGCTTCTGTGACAGCTTTAAAGTTACAATGAAATGTGATTTTATTGTCTTGATTTCTGAGATCTATGTTGAATTAGTTGCATTAAATTAACAAAATAAGTTAAGAGTTAAGGAAACTTCCAAGAGACAAAATAATTGGATCAAATGTGTGAGCAATGTGAAGAATGGAGATTCCTGCTTAAGTAGCCTGTATTGATAGCAGGTCATTCAAGGATCTCCATGGTAACAGTGAAAAAATATGCAGATATCTTTAATTTTCAGGAAGTTCTTTATTAAAATCAATATGACACCTGAGAAGTGTCTAAACACAAAGTTACAACAATTTGAGTGAGCAGTGAAGAGTCAAGGACATAATCCACTAAAGAGTGAATGTCCTTTTTGGGGTGATTCTAGATATTTCTGGGTCTAGAACTTCAGCAGGAGATCACTGATGATTCAAGGTGTGGAAAGCAGGGGAGCTGATCCTCAGTGAAGCAAATCTTCAGAGAAAAGGATATTCTGTTGCACTGGCTTCACCCAGAGCTTTTATCTCTGTCACTGGGAAATTATAAAGCCAAAAGAAATGGATGGCATCTTATTGTTCGGGAAGCTTCTAAAGACATTTTAGTGACAGTGTCTCTAAAATAAAAACTTTACAGTTTCCACTTATCCCATATAGTTTTATGTAAATCAGAAGGGGGAGAAGAGATGTGGCATCCTCTAGATGACAATAAAATAAAGCATCGCTCTGAAACTGCCACACTGATCCCATTTAGAAACACAAAGTGAAATAACACATTGAGAGTTTCTTTGTGGAGACAGAACTGTTGAGATGAATTGATACGGGAAAAAGACACTGAACTAGAATCTGACCTGAGCTACAGCTACAAAATAAGGATGTCAGGAGTGCCTGGGTGAAAAGCCAGGATGGATGCACAGAGAATTGGCTGGTTTGGAGCCATGGGTGTGCCAGCACAGTGACTGTGGTGGGATAACTCCCCCAGGCACTCTGTCCTCTCAGCTGCCCTGCCCTGCATGAGTGCAGACACACTCTTGTGCACAGGCTTTTTGTAAAAGCCAGACAGGAATTCTTTTTTTCTTTTGTTTCTCTCAGGAGTGCTGTAAACCCTTGGTGTTTCCTTGCAGGGGAACCTGCCTGGTCATGCAGTGCCCTGCAAAGGTGTGAGGGAAGAGTCTGTGCTGGCCAAAGAGAATGGACAGGGCCAGCCAATCCTTTCCTCAGCAGTTTGAAAGGAAGTTGGCTTGGAGCAATTACAAGGGTCTCCCTCTGTCATTCTCCAAGAAGAGGTGACCCTGTAGCCATCAGGCCCTTTATGTGTTTATTTATCTGCACTGTCCCAGTGTCACATCTGTCTTTTGTCCCACAAAGGGAAGCCCTAGCACAGGAATTGCTGTGTGCATTAAACAATGTTTGTGCCCTATGTATTATCAGACCACGGGGCATCTCTTCACTAGATTTTTGGGCCAATAATCATCTTGGTGCCATAGCACCAGATGATACAGAGGAAGACTGTTTTTCATCTTGTTGCCAGTCTTCCCACTCTTGAAGCCAGCGTAAAGCCATGGGTGTGGCACTTACAGGATTTCAGTGGTCCCTTTCTCAGAAATACTTTGGGACCAGTTTCTGTTTCACAGGGGGTGTATGAGGTGGTGGGTGTGTGGTACAAAAAAACATCCCAAGTCATGGAGAGATAGTGAAACAGAGAATGCTATCAGAAGATAAAGCTATCTTAGCTTTTCAGCACCAAATGTGGTTTCTGTGTGGAGTTAAGTAATCACACATGGTGGGTGGTAGGTTGTGTATTCAGCTCCCCAATTAGTTGTCTTTGCATGAGGTCTGCTTTTATCAAATTAAATAGAACAAAACTCAAGACAGATGCTACCTGCTGATCAAAATACTGTGGTACAAATGCCACGTGAATGCTGTGACAGAACCCCAAAAGCTGAAAAATCCAGACTGTGGTTTAGTTACTCTTAGAGTCAAAAATGATACTCATCTAAGTTCTATCATCAAAATACCTGTTCACTTGTCCTCTCTTAGAAAAGTGGTCACACCCTGGAAACATTCAGAGCTGGTTTTATTCCATCTTGCTTCAAAGTCCTTGCAGTTGTTCCAAGGACTCTTCGTTATTGGAATATTCCAACTTGGCATAGCCCAGCTCGTAGTATTTCTATCACAGATAAATTTGCTGTGAAAAAAAAGGGAGATATGAAATAGAAACTATTCTGGACAAATGGGTAGCAAGAAGTATGACATGAGTTATTCTCCATCTCATAATTCAACCTCTCTTTAGGATGCAGCAGAGCTGGTGTGGTGTGCCCTGTGTCAGCTCCCTGAACCAGTAATTCTCTTTTCAGTGTGGCTGTGTAGATCCATTGGGCTCCTGTGACCCTCTGCTGTGTGTAAAAGGATCACATGAGCCCACAAAGCTGGGAGCGTCTGCCACAGAGGGGTCTCAGCACCTCCTGCCCCATGCCAAACACAATAATCTCAGGTATTTTCCCTCATGAGCAGGTGAAAAGCAAGAAAAGAAATATTACAGTGTTGACAATCATTGAGAGTTAACTTTGTGAATAAATTAATATTATCTGGACAAATCATGTTCAAATCTTAAACAAAATAAGTAGAACCTTCTCTAAAATTTATTTTAACAAAGCTCTTGAAGCATCCAGGTCTGTCAGCACAGATCCCCCTCTCCATTGTGTGTACAGATGCAAACTCTTCAAACTACCCATTATGTCAAGGATGTGGAACAGAAAGAAAAGTGTGAAGATTGTTTCCAACATATGTTAAAGAAAAAATCTGCAGCAGGCAATAAAGAATCAGATAACGAGAAAAATACCTGATGTTACAAGGTGAAAGATGAGACCCTGGCTGTGAAAGCCAACTGAAACAAGAGAAGGAGATAAAACACCATTTTACCAGATAAAGTGATAGTCCTGTGAAGCCACAGTGTGTTGAAGCACTGTGGGAAGGAGATTCTAAGGGTTTGGGACCTGGCCCTGCTGCCTTTGCTGGTGCTGGTATCACACGAAGTTCCCTCTCAAATAACCATATAAATGTAATTTTGACCAGGAGAACACCCAGCCAAGGCAAGGGCATAAAGTCTGAATCAGCAAAGTGGGAGATTTCATTACCCTAAGAAGGAGCAAAATGTTTGCCACAGTGAGATGTACAGGCCAGGGAGGGAATCCCCACTTGGAGCTGTAACACTGGAGAGTTGTAAATAAATACTTGGAGAATATACTTCTCTTGGCATTAATAATGTGCTGCCTAAAGTCTCTTGGATGTGCTTTAAATATTACATGTGAATCCCAGGCCTGTCTTGTAATAATTTTCGAAAATATCCATAATCTTGTCATTTTAACAGCAGAACAACTTTTCTGGCCTTTTCATCTTTCTTGGTGTATTAGGAGCTGAGAAATGTGGACTTTCTCCACATAAAAATTGCATTTGCTGTTGTTATTGCCTTTGCAGCTGTGCAAGTAACAGTCAACTTGATTTCAGACAAGCAAAGCAAATTAAGAGGCGATGAAGATCCAAGCACAATAAAGCTACTTTGAGTCATTACAAGACATAAATATGGAGCAAATCTCAGGTCAAATCCAGGTCTAGCATCAACAGTCACAGCTCCAGCCTCGACAAGAAGTGCCTGCAAACATCAAGGTTAATTTCATCTATCAATCAAAATTTGGATTAATTGGAAAATACTGGTAGATTTTGGAAAACAACATCAACAGTACAACAGAATCACAGAACCATCAGTGAAAGGTTCTTGTCAAGATGACATCCATTCATTTATTTCACAATTCAAAAGCATCACTGTGCATGCAGATGAAGACTACCCAGTTCTGTACAACATAAAGAATGTGAAACAAAGCTGATTCACTTTTCTACTTCCAAATTTGCTCTAAATTAAAGAATAAGTAGTAAAAGGAATGCATGGACAGGAAAAAACAATTAGGGAAATATTTTACCAGGAAGAAATGTGTCCCCTTGCAGCTAGTGTCACTGGGAATTTTGAAACATGCTTGTGAAAAAACAATTTGTTCTTTGGATATTAAAAGATACTCAGCCTGTTGCTGTCAACAATACAAGATGGGCAAGTGACACAATTCCTGCCTGAGCTAAATGACTGATTAAAATATATATGGACATCTTTTTTGTTCCATTTATCCCATACCTTTGATATTGCTGCATGGTAAAGGTCATGGTAACAGCTGAATCATTCTTTTGCTATTATTAAAGCCCTGCTTAATTAAATTAATCTGGAACTGCTCTCTGACAGCAGTTCTTTCCCCCTTAAACGAGGGGCTGACAGATTTAATCTGATCAAGAGCTGTAATGATTATTTTCTTCCTTCCTGACTATTCATTTTATGTACAGTTGCACTTACACTTTTTTCCTGTCTGATATGATCGCCGTGCCGTTTATTTGCTTAGCTACCCATACTGATAAGTTTATCTGCTCTCACTTTGGCTGCAGAGCAGCACTTCCAGCATGAACTGTAATCATCCTATTCCAGCAGTGATGGGGAGGGAGGGAGGAAACCTGTTGGAGTCTAGAACATCCCTGTGGCCACCCTGGAGGGTTTGGAGACCGGACAGGGGGGTCTGGGATCTGTACAGGGGGCTCAGCCAGCCTCACACAGAGCCCAGGAGGACACTGCCTCTGATCCCTGCCATGGAGTGAATGCCCATAGTGTATGAAGAATCACAAGCTGAGAGAATTCAAAAGAAGCAGTATTTAGTTTATCATAGAATGTAAATGTAGAATCTAGGATTCTCAGTATATGGGGTTGAAGAGACAAGATGGAGGATTTGGGGAGTGGCCCCTGTGCTCCTTGTTCTTGTTCTCATCCCCCATTTTCTGCTGAGTTGGATCTCAAGGATTGGTTTAGAGTAGAAATGACATGTTAACATAGGTAGTAAGTATTGGTGTGATTCTGTAAATAAAAAGTACATTTTGGATGGTGGTTGGATCAGGGGAGTGGTACAAAAGGTCCAGGACCCTCTGATCTGCCCAGTCTGCCGCGTGTCCTGCTCTGCTGGGGATGCCTCACAGAGCTGAGACAGAACTAAGATAAGGTTCCCTGCCAGGGAGGCCTGGCAGAGCTGAGAAAGAATTGAGATAATGAAGAATAAACAACCTTGGAAATGTGCACTGGCGGACTCAGTTTGTCGTCTCTACCTTCGGTGTGAAACACTTAGGGCTGGAGAAGATGAAAAACCTTAGTACCTCTGGGAACAGCAACCCTGAGGAGAATCTCAGGGAAAAGCTACCCTGAGATAAACCTTGCACTGGGGAAGGGAAAGCAGATTCTCCTGTTTGTGGTGGTGCAGTTGTAGCTACAGGCAGGTCACTTCACCTCCAGTCCTCCTCCCCTTTCATCTGCTTTGACACGCTCTGAAGCAGCGACCGCCTCTTCCCTCACAGCCTGTGGAGCCCTCGGTGTGGTTCCCCCCCGATGGCAGCTCTGATCCTGTGAGAGGGCCCTGAGGGCCCTGTGTGGCTGTTTCTGCCCTGCAGAGTGTCCACATGGCACGCAGGATGCTGAGCAGGCGAGGCAGAGGCTCCAATTGCCCTGTTCCTTTCAGCTCCCAGGTCGAAATCTCACTGATGCCAGGGGAAAGTTGAGCCCTTTGCAGCACAACAGGGGCCAGGGAACTGTGTGAAATTATCTTCTGTGATCTCTGGAGCAGGGTGTGCTAATGGGGGGGTTACAGCCTCTTTTACTCCTTTCTGCTTTGTCTGCTCAGGGAATAAACAAATGTGCTGCACTCCAAAAGCAGAGGAGATTCTGCAGGAAGCTATTCAGTGTGGAAGTCATAAATCACCCAAGAAATGAGTGTCACTTCCATGGCCTGTGTTATATGAGGGCTTCCTTAGATAACAAACACTCCCAAAGAGAAGGTAAAAATGGCTTCTTACGGCCCAGACTGCAAAAATACAACATTTTGCTGTGGGAGAGGGGGGTTCTGGCAGGGCTCCCATGCTTAAATTGTCACCAAAGGCAGGAGAGTGAACATGAAAACTGGGGGAATGGTAATGTAGAGAAGAAGAAAGCTGGAAAGAAGAAAGAAAACCACACAAAACTGGAGCTGTTAATCATATCCCTGTGTTGATAAAATATTTATGAGATCTCATTCAATTAATTAGAATAAACTATGTAACACTGCAGGAAACAAATTGAAAATTTAATAAAGTAAGTTCACTTCCAATTTCTTTTGAAGAAAGAAGCTAATTATATTTAGTTCTGTAATTATAACTTTAATTAAAATATAATGCAAAATATTTCACAGAGTGAATACAATTCTGTGATAGAAAATAGAACCTTTCAGACAACTTGCTCCTCAGACAAAAATTCATAACAATTTCACATGAACATTTTAATGTACTTGTTTTTAAAATCTTTTCAGGGTAATTTTAATACAAATCCATCTTAGAAGTGCTCATTAGTGTTAGCTTTTATTTAAAACATAGTGGTTTACCTTCCTGCCTCTATCCAGAAATGTTTCTTACTCTGTGTTAGGGATGTGTATTTTACTCACTCTATTTAAACTAGACACATTCTTTATTTATACTTGCCTATTTCAGCCTACAGAACCCAATTTTTATTTAGAGAATAATTTCAAAACACATTGTAAAGTATATCCACATAGCAGCTGCCTTCACCTGAGCAACAAGGAAAGAAAGTGCCTCAGGCAGAGAGATCCAGGCAGGCACAGGGAAATTTGGATCTGGCAGTATAGAATGAGAACACTGACAAAATGACCTTTCAGTGATGTTTTCAGTGATGATGATTTAATAGCAAGAGAGTCTTCTAGGCTGGTATAAAATGAATTTGTCTTTAGGACTAAAAAAATAATTTTACAAATGATTTCTAACACACATTCCCACTTTACTCTGCCCTGGCAGTGCCTGGCTGTGAGGTTTTGGGCACCACAATATAAAAAAGGCATTAAGCTATTAAGGAACAGCCAAAGGGGGATGGTGAAGGGTCTTGGGGGAAGCCAAATGAGGAGCAGCTGATGGCACTTGGTTAGTTCAGCCTGGAGGAGAATGAGGGGACACCTCATTGGGGTCTTCAACATCCTCACAAGGGGCAGCACTGATCTCTGCTCTTGGTGCCCAGTGGCAGGAGCCGAGGGAATGGCCTGAAATTGTAGCAGGAGAGATTTGGGTTGGACAGCAGGAAAAGGAGTTTGGGCACTGAGCAGGCTCCCCAGGGCAGTGGTCACAGCACCAGCCTGACAGAGCTCAAGAAGTGTTTGGACATCACTCACAGGCACAAGGTTTGATCCTTGGGATGTCCTGTGCAGAGCCAAGACACGGACTTTGATGATCCTGGTGGGCCCCATCCAATTCAGAGCACTCTGTGAACTATGGATTTTCAGTGCTAACGAAAACTCCTTCTGTTCTCCTGAAGAGGATCAGCTGTAATGAGAGTGAGTCAGTGATAGCAGTGTTAATTGAACAAAACAGGAACTGAAAATAGAACAGTTTGAAGAAAATGCTGGATTGACATATGCTGTTTTCGTACATTTGTTGAACATTATTGAGCATTTCTAGTGCAGTAATGGGAGAGTAGGAAAATATCTGGGAGTGTTTATTTGATAGAGTTTACATTACACAGCCTGCAATACAGCCACAGCAGCATTCTGTGATCTTTCTGATGGTACAGTTGGGGATTTTTCTCCTCTTTGCCAAGGCATTTGTGATCAGAGCTGACCGTCGTGTGAGCGGGGCCGGCGTTCCGAGCTCTGGCTAATGAACACGAGGACAGTGGCAGTGACACCCTGCTCCTCTCACAGAGCATCACAGGCTGTGGCACTGCTCCTGAAGGAGCTGCAGAGCTGCCTCCTTTTCTGAGGCCGTGGCAGTGGATGCTTTAATCTGTCTCAGTCTTTAGTTTGCTCTGCCTGGTGAGTCAATTGGGGTGCTGGCCGTTCGTCCCCTCCACCGTAAAACCCTTTGTCCTTCAGGCCCTTTTCATGATGGAATTTCTCCGTCTCAAGGAGAACAACTAAAGACACTTGCTCAGAGCTGGCTCACTTAATCCCTTTTTGGCAGGGCTGGTTCTCCAGTGACATTTCAATCACCCTGAAGAACTGAAAAGCTAAAGATCTGGGATGGTGGACTCATCAGGATGAAAATCAATACTGAAGTCAATGAAACTGAATCAGGACATCATTTGTGCAAATCAGTAGTGTCACCACTGAACTTATTGGAATTGCTGCCATGTCTGATCTTAATTAACCCTTTACTCTGAATAATGTTAGAATATGACTGTTTCCTGACACATTTATACAGACACAATATTGGTTTGTACCCTTCATCCACAAATAGACTCACTGAACAGGCAAAGTTGTTGTAGGGAAAGATAATTTAAAAACAAAAAGTTAAAACCCCATATACTTTCTCAACACACAATTGAGTTCAAAAGAAGTGGAGGTATTGAGTTTGAATTACAAGGACTGAGCATGATGAACAGAGGGTCAGATGAACATTTACTTTGAGTTGGTTAATATGGAATTACTTACTGCATCTTTGTCGTGGCGGGATCAGATCCTCTCATACAAGCAAGAATTTATCCTGGGTTTTTAAGTGGCTTTAGAGAATTAGGGACTCAGCTCCAATTAATTAAATTTGCAGAAAGATGTGGTTTATATTCTTTTTTTCCTGTTGGTTCTCTAGTACAGCACAGAAACCGACTGTGGGTGAAAATTATCTTCTGCTGGGTGTTATGGTTATGATATGCAAAGGCCTTTCTGAAGTGTCTGGAACCAAAGTATCATCTTTAATCTAAATATAATACCCTGTGAGTTCTGCCAGGAATCTACTACACATCTATTTTCCCTTTTTTTTTTTTTTTTTTCCATCTCTCTGATCTTCTGCCTGTCTAGTTTACATAACTTCTACACTTCTCTGCAGGAATTAACATTTATGATATGTCTATACATTACCCAGAAAAAAAGGGATATTAATCTCAGTGGGGGCCTCTGGACAGAATTATCCTGCAAGGAAGAATCTAATCTGTAATGTCTGACCCTGTTGTTTGCAATGCTTCTCTGCATCCAGAGGAAAACTAATAACAAAGGAAAACAGTCTCAGTTGTCATAGAGGAGATGTGAATACTTAAATAGCTGCCTGCTCTCTTTCATATTTTTAAGACTTAAAGGTTCATGTTTTTTTTCCCTGCCTGTGTTAAATGAAAACATCTTTACTTGATATTCATCATTCTACAATGGCCATTTTATCACCTAGACAACATGAATAAAAGTTATTATTCTTACTCATTAGTCACTCAGTCAGGGAAAAGAGAAAAATGGAGCATTTTAGAACATTTTACTTTTCTGTCATTTTAGAGTAAATGACACTCCTAAATGATGGCCAGTCAAACCTACAGAATCTATTAGTAACTTGATAATAAGTGTGAAGGGATGCTGGGACCCAAAGGAGTCTTAAAGTGGCATTTATCAGGCATGTCACATCATTGCTAGTGGTAATAAAAGCATTTTTGTTTTATGCTGCAGCGTCTATAGAGGATAATATTTTTTGTGCTATAGCCAAAAGTGATATTGCTACATTCATCACACTGTTTGATATGAAATAGCCTAAAAGCACTGGAAATTGGCTGTCATTATTTGTTTCTTCTTTTTTTTTTTTTTTTTTCCCTAATCAAAGAGCCTTCTCCAGTGGTGAAAATTTTTGTTTCTCTTCAACATGGACACACAACAAGTGTGACATTTCTCCATTAGAAATCTGACCCTTTGTTTCTAGCACCATCTTAAAGTTTTAGTCTCATTTCAAGAAGAGCATTTATGATTAACTCATTTGATTTTCACTCTGTCTTTCCTTATGACAATAAGGTTCAGTGTGTTTGGTTTATTATTACAGCCTTTCCTGGCAAAACCTTTCCTGGCTGCTGGGGAAATTCTGTGTATTTGGGAACTGCAAGATGGTGACTTTGAATGGTGGCTTCCAAGTGCTAAAAATCAGAAAGCAATCAGTTGCCTGTGAAAGTGATAAAATTATTTGGTTTTTCCTCTTTATTTGATATTTTAAATAACAAAATTTGATTACCAAGTGCTATTAGGGAGGTCCCTGTGCTACAGTCCTGGTGTAGAACCCCTGGTGGAGGGATGGTGTACACTGCTTATATTGCTGAAAATAATTTTCCCTGCTGACACACAGCTACTGATGATAGAAATGAAACTCTTCAGGGGGAAGTTTCTGAGTTATGTAAATTTTATTTCAGGCCTGAAAGAGAACAATGAGACCAAGTTAACTCTTCAGTGTAGCCTTGGCTGGTGGCACTGTGGGAAATTAATGCTGTGTCCAGAACTCAGTGCATGACTGTGATGGACTCTATTCTTCCTGAAAAAAAACCATAGTGATAGCAGTAACTACCCGTTAAAAATAAAAAAATACCCTAAAACTAAACAAAATCCACAGAAGCACCTAGAAGGGTTTTTCTTCTTTTCAATTTCCTTTCTCCATGGTGAAAAAAATCCATCAGTTATGTTGGATTGATGGGTCAACCAGCCACAGACCTTGTGCTCTGTGTCCCCTTTACAGCTGCTGCAAATTTGCATGAGAAACTTGTGCTATTTCCTATGGAATGATAAGACTGAGATAGACAAATGCATCCCAGAAGATTGTTTAATAGTAGAGAGGGAACATCACATTCATCATATTGAATTCTTTCTCTGAGATACTCATCATTTGCATGTAAAAATGCCATCTGATCTTCTTGCTCATAAACCCAGTGTGATGTTTTCCTGTTTTCCTGTTGTTATTTTGGTATGGATTTAAATCTGTCTTTTTTTAAAAACTTACGCTTTTTAAGTCTCACTGCAGTCTAGAAGCAGGGAAAAAAAAAAAAAAGGGATTTTGAAGGACTGGGGAAGTTAAAATACTCTTTGTGGAGTGTACTTGTGCAGCACTGTAGATTCTGTAATTACTCGAGCTTGCTCTGGTGTTGGGGTTGCTCTTTGAAGCTAAATTCTGCCCTGACCATTTCTTTCAGCCTGCAGGGTTTGTCATATTGACTTGCTCTGTTAAGATCTGGCATGTCTTATTAACACCCTTCAGCAAAGCAACCCACTCTTTGTCTGAAGCACACAGTCAGGCAGGGCTGCCAGAACAGCCAGAGCCACCTTTGCACCTCTAAGGGGCACGATGGTGCCAACAGTGATAGCTCCCAGCACTCCCCTCACATTAATCTTATTCTTTGTCATGTGCTGACATATCAGCTGACTCCATGGGACATCCAGTCCAGCCAGAGGATGAGCCTGTGACAACTTAGTTCAGCTTTTCAGAACTTCATGTAGACAGACAATAATAAAAGGCATGACATGCAGGAATGTGGAAAAACACCACAAATGCAGAAATGCTATACCTTTAGTACATTTAGAATGGGTGAACAGCTTATTCCTGCCTGCTTTTTATGTAATTATTGCTCGTTTTTGCACAGCAATTAAGGACTGGCAGACGAAGCAGACTGTCACTTTGAGGTGGAATATAATCACTTGCAGACTAGTGCTAAGGAATGCCCCCAAACATATAAACTAATTTGTAAATAAGACTTTTTTATTGAACTCAAGAGCTCTCTGGATGAAGCTGTTCAGCCTTCTAGAGGGCACAACATGCCTCAAACCACTGGTTGGAACACCCATTTAACAACCTGCAGACCACACTGAGAAATCACAGAGTCACAGAGCAGTTTGGGTTGGAAGGGGCATTTAGAGACCATCTAGTCCAGCCTCCTGCAATGAGCAGGGGTGTCTTCAACTAGGTCAGGTTTCTCAGAGCCCCATCCAACCTGACCTTAAATGTCCACCACACCCATGCCAGCACTTCACCACCCTCACTGTAAAAAGTTTGTTTCTTTAGATCTAGTCTGAAGGTACCCTCTTTTTTTTAACACTGACACCCCTTGTCCTATTGCTACAAACCCCATTAAAACTCTGCCCCAATTTTTCACAGAAGATCCCCCTTTAAGCATGGGAGGCCTCAATAAGGTCTCCCTCAAGAGTGTTCTCCAGGCTAAACAACCCCAACTCTCTCAGCCTTTCCTCATAGGAAATACACTCCAGCTCTCTGATCATTTTATGAATAAGCTCTTATCACCCTGCACAGGCTCAATTTCTTCTATGTTCCTTTTCCCCAGCAGCATTTCTTTCTGGAGCTGTGTGTGGCAGAGTTTGGTTGGCCTTAGGGTGACTTGTGGGTGCTGCTTTCTGCCACTGGCTGTTTTCCTGAGCATTCCTTACCCCTTATTCTGGTAGTGTTTGCTGATTTATTTCTGTAAAGCTAACGCACACACCAGCAGACAGTTCTGTAATAATCATGTCTCAGCAGTTGTCTTTGGTCACCAGTAATGAGAAGAAAGGGATGAGCTCGAGAAAATGCTCTAATTAGTTCCTGTAGATCAGAGTGCTTCTCAGCTGAAATAAGCCATGTGTCTTCCCAGAGTTAATGTCACTGCACTTAAAAGTGGGGGTTTCTGGAGGAAAGAAATTGCAGAATGTTTTAATGGACAAACCAAAATAATTTTGTTATGCAAAACAAACAAACTGCAGTAGACTGAGGAGAGGAAGTTCAGGGTTTGTATCTGAAAATCTCAAAATCAAATATGCTTGTATTTATGTATTTATGTTATGTACTTATAGCTCATATTTAGTTTGCTGTGATCTGTGCTCTTTGGCTATTTTCAGGCTGGGTTTCTTAAGCTGTTTGCAAAAAATTTCCTTTTGTTTATTTTATCCTCAATTTCTTTCCTGCTGGTTTCAAACATCACTCCCTCTCACTGGATTTGAACTGAGTGAAATGACCCAGTCTTTCTTTCATTAGTAGTTCCCTGCAAACCTTGAGATGTTTGCAAAGGATCCATGAATTTATTGTGCAAGCAATTGCGAGCAAAGACAATTTTTCTGTGTGAACACAGTGAAATTTCACCAGGAGCAAGCCACAGATGTCTTTCCCTGAGACAGCTTGCCATTTGTTAGAGGAAACAGTTTGAATCTTCTGAAATTCTCTTCTTTCAGGAGCAGCTGCCTCAGTCCTGTGTGTGTTGGTGAGTGAGGCAGGTGTGTGAGCATTGCTGTCATCCCCTGCACACACCCATCTCCCCTGCCCCCACTTTAACTTCTCCACCCTCTTTAGGCAGAAGGGGAGCAGAATAGTGGCTTTTTCCTGCCCAGATATTTCCAGGCATACATTTCCCATTTTTCTTCAGGGCTGTTTCCCCTCCCTCTTACCATAAAGAATGAGTTGTGAGTCAAACAAGAATCATCTAAGCCAATAAATACATTGGCACTTGGTAAAAAACAATACCTGGGAAGAATTAATGATTCTCTTCTCTAAACTCTTGCTGGGAAATACTTTTTTTGATATTTGGTTGAATGATTGCTGTTTCTGCTTAGTCTGGTTGAGAGAGGCTGATAAAGTTTGGACACAGAGCAATCTTTTTTCATCCTGGCAGATGGAAAAAGATCTCCTGGTGGAGACTCTCTGGATTTGAACAAATCTCCAAATTCCTAAATTCTCCTTTCTTGTGAAACTTGACATAAAAACTGATATCCTAAACAATTTGTCTCACATAGAATTAAAGCTGGAAGATCAGAATGAGTGTCTCTAAAGTCCTTAATTTTATTGGTTGTTTATAACTACAAGACAAAATTTCCTAACTAAATGGGGATGAAGGGTATCAGCTACAGCTTATCAACTTATAGCACATCACTGTATTTATTATCCATCCTTACAGAGAGCACTCAGTTCAGCTGATAGAGAACAGAGGCAGATGCACTGTGCTCTGTTGAAGCTGTGAGTGTTAAAATGTCACTCATCCTTACAAAGAAAACTAGTGAATGTTTTTGCATGTTCACCAGTTTGCTGCAGTCTTGTATTACTTGTGAAACACAGGTGATGGCATTTCTGGGACAATCCTGCATTCAAAAAACTTGGCATTTCCTTCTTCTTGAAGAGGCACATCCACTGCTGACATTACCAATGATGCATAAACCAGCAATGATAAATTAGACATCACATTTCCCAGTCTGACTCTGAATGATTGTTTTGAGAGACACCTCAGTTTCTTCAGTTGTTGCTTTAGCATCTTTGTATTTGTGTGTACAGTCTATGTGTGTGCAGCTCCAAATCAAAGCTGATGAAGGTAGGAGGAATACAGAAAGATGGAAGAGTAATGTTTACAGGAAAAGAGCTGAGAAAAGGAGATTTTCACTTATCTGGACAGGTGGATTGCTGTGGATGGCAATATTTGATGGAAGACCCATGCAAATGTCAGGCAGAGAAGCAATACATTCTGACAGCTATCAGAGATCTAACAGAAAGATGCCTCTGAAGAGTAAAGCGAAGATCTACAGCAGCAAAACCCTTCAGTGCTTTCTGTGGAGTGGAGATGTGGCAGGTAAGACAGAGTAGAAATTGGATGCTTTGGTACAACATTTCTAAAACCTTTCTGGAAATGGAAAGCAAGGAGGGGAATTGTTAAGCAGACTTTTTGCAGATCTGCCACCCAGATATGTGAGCCAACCAGGGAAAAAAAAAAGATAGAATTTCTAGTGAATTTATTGCTTTTCTATATTACTCAAAGCTTGAATAAGCAAGTTGTCAACTGTAGCTCACAGGGACAGTGAAGAAAAATGGAAGACAAGGCTATGACAGGTTGGGATGTTGGGACTGAATACAGAAAGGCAGAACATCTGTGAGCTGAATTTGAACAGATTCCAGGCAGCTGAGATGCAGACATGTCACCTCCCAGGCTCTGCACAAAGGAACTTACATGGTCAAAAATCATCTGGTCACACAGAAAAGAGAATCCTGCAGAATGGTTTGAAGAGGTTCAGTGTTGTGACCTTTCTACTTGGGAAGAGTGATACAGATAGACTAATTCAAATAACCACTGTTCCCACTGCCTCAGTCATGCTTGTATGAAAAACAAATCAAGATTCGTGCTTATCTTTCTGGATAACAGTTTATATTCTAGTAGGAAGGCGTCTGTAAATTAATTGTGCTTCTAAGACCTTATCTCCCTGTTCAGCCCTTTCTCCTAGGTAAGGAAGAGATGATCCAAAGCAGTCCCTGCAGCTTGCAGACGAGCAGAGCCTGCTTTCCCAAGTGTAGGAAGAGGGCAGTGTTTCTTTCTGTTCTAAGCCTGCCTTTTCAAGGAGAAAGGGGCACTATGAGTGGAATACCTAAAATGCTAATTTGGAGGAGGATTTTTATCCCAAGTAGAAATGCTTCAGATGGGATAAGCCAGAAATTCTCAGACATGCCCACACAAGGAAATATCAGAACCACAGATTTAAGGGAGGAAGCATGTATCTATCTTAGGTGTGTTTCCTGGCACTTAATTTTTATATCTACATAAATTTCTGGTCGTTTAGTGGGTCATTGTTTGCATCTACCCATCTGACTAACCTTTGCAAAACTCTTACCTACAGGAGCAGCCAGGAGGATAATTATTTAGAACAGCACTTTGCATTAATTCTTTTCAGCTTAGCCATGAATGGGTATTGTGTAGATGCTAAGAGATAGGTTATACCCTGCTACTGGATTATATCAGATTTAAGTTATTCAGGGACATAGCTTCAAAGCTTGTGAGTATTTGAAAAACTGATTCTACGTATAGAGTTGTATCAGTTTCCACCACTAGACATCCAGGATATTTGGTAACATGAATCTCAAAACCTAAATTTTTCTTTTTTTTCATTTACTCTTGAAGCTCTTCTCCTTTGAAATCCCATGTTAAGCAGAGGTTGCTGGCTAGTTTTTTTGTTAGGTGAGCTAGCATGTTATTTATATCACTTTATCCTGCTCCCCTGTCCATCTAAATCATCCCTGTCTTAAATATCACACATAAATAGTATATTTTTTATAACATGAAATAGGAATGATTGCTACCTGGCCTAGTGGAACTGAAATAAACCCCACAGTTTGTGGTAATAGCTTCAGAGTGTGTCCTGAGGGCTGGTGAGCCACTGCCGTTCTATTGATTTCAGGATATTGCAAACAAGTTCTTAAAACGTGTTATTAAATGGGATTTTCTGCTGTTATTTGCTAAGAGCAGAATGTGAAACACCCCCCAAAATGCCATGGTAGAAGGACAGCTGAGGAGGCAGGTGGATGCCACTCCTGTCACTGCACTGCTGACAATGCCACCTGACTCCAGCAGAGCTGCCTTTGTCTGAGGCATAGCCACAGCAGCTCACAGGTGAACCTCTGCATTTTATTGCACACCAAGTTCATCCTCCTTTGACTCTTTATTGAGAATTTTAATCCTGCAATTTAATGGAAATGAATTCCAGCCACTGGCTTTTGCATCGCTTTCTAATAGCTGCAAAATCGCCCAGGTTCTTTGGAAATTGCCCAAGAAGCATGAACTACAACAAACCTTTGGAAAATATTGTTATAAGTTCCAGATGCTCTTAGGAGTGTTTCCAACAGCCTGGGGTAATAAAGGCTGGAAGCTTTCCAAGGCTGGTAAATGCATCTAATTCCCTCCAGGTCTGATAGCTGCCACAACCTCCCTGGGAGCCTTCAGCCAGGAGCAGGCTGTGCTCTTGTTGGGTAGCTCAGACTTTCCTTTAGCAGATGATCAGAGTGTAATCGTGTTAGCAGTGAATTTTACATTAAAGCAATCCCAAAAATACTACCAATCACTTTAAGTTTATGAACCACATCTCTCAGAAATGAACCTGAGTAACAGGAATTGTGTGAGAGTCAGATAATCCTTCCAGCTGCTGAGAACTCGTCTAGCAATTGTTTTAAGATGCTATTGTGGGATGAAAGCACTGCTTTAGCTGTCCAACAGTTATAAATGGGCTTTTTCTTACACAGCATTTCTTTTTCTGGCAATCACCTGATCAACTGTGTATTTTAATCTGATGCTGTAATGGTCTACCTCAGTTTTTCTCTTGCTACTTTTCAGCCCAGAGGCATTTTATATAATTTACTTACATTCCCTATTACTTCCCTATTATGCATTTCCCATTATGATGATCTCCATTGTTTTGAATGGTACTTGATCTTAAAGATACTGCAATTACTTTAGCCACATGAATTTCAGCCTTGATGGGGTGCACAGCAGGATTGCTATTTTGCCTAATAGCAGGTTTTCTACATTAAATCTTTTCCTTTGACCTGTACCACAGAGGATTCAGACCTAATAGGAGAATGTTTGGAAGTGAGCCCATGACTGGCTGTATCCAAGATGTAAGAACACACCAAGTCCACCTGCCCAGCCCAGGCATGGCTGGGGACAGCAATATCAACTCTGACAGCTAAATCCAATTGGAATATCTGCAGGGAAAACCAAGAGCAAATATCTGTTCAGCTTCAGAGCTCAGCTAAGCTGTAGTTGCCAATCTTGGGTCTTTTTTCTCTGGATGGGACAACCTAGGCAGACACAGGTTTTTGTGTGGACAAGTCCAAAACAGTCACTAAAGGCTTCAACAATCATCTGAGGGATTAAATTTGGGATGCAAGTGCACCTAGATCTTCCAGCTCTTTACCTGGTCCTGACTGACAGGTTTTCCTTCTCTTTGCAGGGATAGCAGAACATTGTATAAAAGATTGCTAAACTCATTTGTTTTCTAAGTCAGTGCATTAAGTGAACCAGTCCCAGGTTATGCAACAGGACAAACAGGAAACAAGGGAGTCTAATGGCCACCAGTTGTCCCCACCATGGTGACATCTGCCATCCATGTGACAGGTGACAGGCTGGGGGCAGTGGCCTCTTGATAAGGCAGAACCCATCCTGCTGTGTGGGGCACAGTCCCCTGGTTTACACTGAAGGTTTAGAGACCTCTGTGTATACAAACATCCAAAGAGATGTTTAAAATTAGAACATTCTGTGTATACAAACTTCCATATATGTGAACCACAAGGGATCTCCTCTAGGTCATGAAGATCACTTTTCTTCTAAAGGATTTTATCTCTGTGATTCTACGTGGGATTTTGGAGAGGTTTTCTTACTCCGGGTCTGGCAGAAATTTCAGGACAATAAGATGACCTGGCTCTAGTTTCATACAGATGCATTTTTAATCTCCCCTTTGCAGGAGAGCTCTAAAAGACACCAAATGTTAGAAAAACAGTGATGGAGACAAATCTGTCAGCAAAACTTTTAAGAGATTTTTTTACTTTCACCTGCTTCCAGTAACTCACTGGTGCATGGATTATTAGACTTTGAAGCTGTGTACTCTACTACTGATTTAGGTTTTAAATATGGACAGGCTACAAAATGGAGTGTTAGACTGCACTAACAATGTTTTTCATCACATAAACTCTAAATTTTGTGTGTAAAACTATATTTTCTTGCAATTTTTCTTCAGTGTTTGTGGTGACTGTAATGTCACCATCTGTTCAAGAAGAAATAGCTCAGATGTGTCAGAGACATTAAAGCCATGTAATGTTCCAAAATTTCACATTATGATAAATCTATTTGTTTTCATTTAATGTATGTCTATACCAGTTATTGTTTGTAGTCATAATGCCCAACTATAGCAGCCATAAGTGAGAAACTCGAGACTGGTTCGATACTTGAGGTGAAATCATCCAGGGAAGCTGAAAGCAGATTTTCCTCTGACTTCAGTTTGCAATGTTTCTGAAATTAGCTCTAAAAATTACCTGCTTATTTTGGGCCTCTTTAATGAAACCCTACAGTTCAGAACACACACTGCCTTAGCTGATCATGTTGTGTTCAGTCTAGACCTGAATTTCAGCTGTAGCAATCATCAACCTTGATGATTTAGTGAGCAGGACGCTTTTATTTTATCCTTGTCTGAGACAGACTGCCAAAGACAGGATTATACCAGGTGTAAAGACTTATACTTTGGCAGTTTTCAAGCCCAAATTTTATGATTAAACAATTCATTGTGCATCCTAGTTTTATCTAGTGACTTTTGGGTCAATGACCCCTTTGAAAAATCAATCATAGACTCTTTTTTTGCAATAACTGCTTCTATTTTTACAATATTCATAATGAGAATTATTTAAAGAGAACCCTTTATGTAAAGGGATATTTGCCAAACAGATTGCACACGAAGCAATGTTTATGGCATCTATTTGCAAGCTGCTTGATTCTGTAAAAATATCCAGCAGGACTGATGTCCCCTTTGGAAGCATTCAAACCAAACTGGAACCTACAAGGGGGACCAAATCTGACTTCATTTTGGCAGGATCCTCTTCTGGTGGTCAAATCCATCAGTCTGTGCAGTCTTACAGTTTCTGAAATCTTCAACTCATTCAGAGTCCAAAGCACATGAGATTCCTTCTGCCATGAAGAATCCTCCCCTGGATTAAAATCATTGAATCCCAGAAGGGTTTGGGTTGGAAGGGACCTTAAAGCCCATCCAGTGCCACCCCTGCCATGGCAGGGACACCTTCCACTGTCCCAGGTTGCTCCAAGCCCTGTCCAACCTGGCCTTGGGCACTGCCAGAGATCCAGGGGCAGCCACAGCTGCTCTGGGCACCCTGTGCCAGGGTCTGCCCACCCTCACAGGGAAGAGTTTCTTCCCAATATCCCATCTAAATATTTCAGTTTAAAGCTTGTCACTACCTGCTCTTGTCCCAAGTCCCTCTCCAGCTCTCTTGGAGCCCTTTAGCTGCTGGAAGGCTGGTGGGACATCTCCCCAGAGCCTTCTCTTCTCCAGGCTGAACAACCCCAGCTCTCCCAGCTGAATGCCTCCCCTTGACAAAGCTCCAGAGTTTGCCACAACTTTAAATATCAGATAACAGCAAAGAAAGCAGCTGTGCTAAAGGTGATATTTGCATCAACAAAGAATTCTCTCAGCTCTTTGCCTCTTGTGAGGTTCTCAACTTCTGTCTTCAAGGCTTTATTGGGAGCTTTCTTATTCTGCTCCAAATAGAGTTTCAACCCTCACACTGTGATTTTAAATACATTTAAATACATTCCCCTGCCAGCATGGAGCTGCTGCAGCTGCTGCAGGTTCAGGAGTAGTTGCAGATATCAGAACAGGGCGTGTAGGTCTGACTGGGGCTGTTCAGCCTTGCAGCTATTCTTAGGTGCATGAACATCTCACTTAGGGTGACTTGTAGAAATACTTTTAGAGAGATTTACATAATGGTTCCCTTCCATGTGCAAAAGGAATATTTCTCAAGATTAATGTTGCAGAAGTGCCTGTACTGAGTACCTAATGATGGCAGCCAGTCAGAAAATCAGTGTTCAGATTATGCCAAGACTCTTCTTCCCCAGAAGTGTTTTCTTACCTTGTCCTCTGAATCTGGCCACTATTGGATAGAAGGATTAGACTCTCTCTAAAAAGACTATTTTCCTAAATACTGACACAACCAAATAGAGATGGGAAAGACACTAGGAAAGTAATAGGCTCATATCTAATTAAGACAAGCAAAATATTTGCCAGTAATCACCTCACAAGAGGCTATCATAGGCTGTCATTCTCCTCCAAGAAAATGTTTGAATTTAAGGTTTAAATTTGATTTACCAAAATGGCCAAGCACTGGGTAGATGAAGATTTTACTAAATTAGCTATGTAATAAATCTGCTTAATCTCACTGTAACATAAGCCAGCCATCAAGTGCATAAATGCAAGGAAATGCAGTAATTTTCCTTCTGGCAACCAGGCCAGCTTCTGGGAGTGCTATCTGAGCAGGAATGGATGCACCCTGGTATATTGAAATAACTCCTCAGTTGTGTCTACAGCAGTTTCAGCAGCTAATCAGTGTAAGGAACCTGACCCATACTTCAGGATCAGACATTATTTGAAGAAACAGTTATGTTTTAGAACAAATTTTTCTCACTTTGAAGAAGAATCAGTGCAACAGAAATATTCCTTTTTTCTAGCAAGAGGGTTGGCACATTCCTGGTGAAAGACAGCAGGTGGGATTCAAACAGCTTGTACACTTTGGAGGTCAGGAGCTCCCCTGAGACACTGCATCATGGAAGACTCTGTCAGTTCAGCAATTCCTTTATTAAAACAAATAAACAAAGGGAAAAAACATAATAACAATGCTAATAAAGTGCAAATCTGTGCAAGTTGTGGTATGTAAAGTTCAAGCTGAAATCTTAAAGCACGCTTCAGCAGTTTACATTAAATGCAATATTTCAAACTCAGATACTTCAGTATCGCTACAAAATGAAAGCAGGAGATATAATCTTCAAAATCCCTAAGGCTGCTTCTTTTTTTTGAGCAATTTCAACCAAGACCTTAATCAGTATAAGAAAATGGGTGGAAAAAAAGGCTTTAGGCATGTATAAAACAACCCAAAAATCATAGTGACAAATCTCATGCAATGGACGGGATGGGATGACACATGCAGCCCTGTCAAAATCCCTTTTTACACTCAATTAAAGGAGTGTCTGGGCATGTGAACTCAAGCATGGGAAGAAGCAAGGAAACATTTCTAGAGAAGTTTAGTTTCTTCATGACCTGTTGAGTTGTTTCTCTCAGCTCACTTTAGCATGAGATACTCACAGCTGCCTCAGGTATAAAGTAACAGGTGCTAAATAAACACAGAGTAATTACAGAGTAGGCAAGATCAGAGGCCAGATCCCTGCCTTTTAAAATAGCTTTGTCTCCTGTCATGCTGTCAGTCATCTCTGGAGTGGTGGTTGGTCCCTAAAACCAAAATGAGCACAGAAAGCATAGGGATGTAAACCAAGTGGTCCCTGATGTAAAAAGGGGGAATATAGTGTTTGACCCCTGTGAGCTGACTGGCGTATGTCTGGAAGAATGAGATTTAATTAAACAGATGGTAGCATACATTACCGCTTTAGAAATGTGATTAATCATTATAAGTGTTCTAGGTCCTTTAAAAGAATGACTGGAGCATCTGGCAATGCACAGTGAAACAGTGAACACCCACCTGACAGGAATCCACCTCCATAAGGTAGACGATGCTTGTGTTTATGTTAATGGTTTGGAATCTTTATGCTTCAGTTGAACGAACGAGTTCTGGCACATTCCTTTAAATAAGGCAGATTCATTCTGATGTTGGACTGCATTTAGATTCTACCTACTGGTGAATTTTAGCATCAACAAAAAGCGTGAGGTAAAAAAAGTCCAACCCTAACCCAGCAGTTTTCAAAGATCCTGGAGCTGAAATTTGATATAGAACTTCAGACTCATTTCAAAACAGCTCTCATGTTACCCACACGTGATCCAGCTTCATCAGAGGTCAATGATCAGAATTCCTGGCTGGCTGAAGTCCTCTGATGTTCATATGTGTCATCTTACCCCTCCTAACCACAGTCCAGGCATCTCAGGGGTCATTCCTCGTGCAGGTCCTTGCCTGTCTCACCTTGCACGTTTCTCTGAGCATCAACACAGGGAGAGCTTGGCTGCTGCTGGTCAGCTCCTTCTGGGTGCCTTTGGTTATGAGCCTGGTGATTTATTTGCTTCAAATAGATATTATATTTTTTAGTCTTCTATATTTATCCACGTTCTGTCATTTAGTTCCATCTGCTCTACATGGGAAAATGGAATCTTTATTTTAGAATCCAAACTGCTGTCAGCTTGAGGCTTTCAGAGACTCAGCTTAGAGCTGGACAGGACCCTTGTTTTCAGTCTGTTGTCTGTTTTCAGTCTAGAATCATTCTACAATTCTGTTCTATGAATCTTTGCTTCTTAATTCATTTTTGTTCTCCATCTCCACATTGCTGGCTGATATCCAAAGTACAGAACAATCATGCAAGGTTTGGTGCCTTGCAGGGTGGGGAGATGCCCATGCAGCTCTCTGGGATTCCTCTGGGGAATATTTTCATAATGCTCAGAGAAATAAGAGATGAGACAAGCCTGAGATTGACTTAGAGCCATCAGATCAGAGCCAGTGTTCTCAAACAAGTTGTGTAGGCTTAGTTGCCAACCTGTATCAGTTTTCTTTTGCTAAAAATCCCAGTAAGAGCCAAAGGCACTCCAACAAGCCAGTTTGCTGTTCCTCTTGCTCAGCAGATCAATAGATTAATACTCTCCATCGTTTTCATACGGCTCTGAAAGGCTTACAGAAATAAACTTGCTGTAGAGGATCACCTTCCAGTTTCCCTGCATTTATAAATGCCATCTGTTCCCATCGGAGAGCTGGGTGTTATGGTAACCTGAGTGTTTAAACTTGAGCTAATTGCAGAGTACATGCCCATGCTCAGGGAGCACAGTTGCATGTGGGTGCATAATGCTGGCACGAGGATGGCACAGGGAAAATCCAGAATTTGGGAAGCCTTTGGATGGATCTCTCTTGCCACAGTGGTGTGGTTAGAAGCAAGGAGGTCGCCTCCTCCACTGCCCCAGGGAGCAAGGAGGGTCACTTGTGGTACTACCACATGCCCACAGACCAGGTAACAAATATCTGCTTTCTTTCACAGTGTGGATTGAACTTTGGGGGAAAGATAAGGGCAGGGCGAAGCCTCTGTGCTGAAATTTTATTTTCCATATAAACTTTGAGATGCCTTGTGTGTGATTCAATGTGAAAGTACCACAAGTTCATTCCATCTGTACAAAGAAAAGCTCATGATCACTGTGGCTATGAAGTGAATTTGAATCATCCTGCACATAACTCTGTGCCTTTACTGAATTTCTCAGATTATTCTTACTTCTGAAAGTAATTTGGCATAGGTATACAACGTTTTTCCAAATGCCTTGTGCTTTTTAAAGTGTCTTTCTGCATGCAGCCACTTAGGTCTAATAAAATTTAATAAAACAATTTCCAAAAGCTGGTCAGGTACACGGCCTCATTCCCTGTAGTTGACTCTTGTATTAACCAGTATCCTGCTCCTGTTTTCCTGCTTTGTGCATCCATTAATTATGGATCAATTATTCAATTCTTTAGGAACTCAGGTGAGCCCTGGGCTGGTGAGTTGTGAAATTAAAGCAATGCCACAATGAACAGGAAAGAACATGCATTTACTTCAGAGCCATCCTCCTTCTGTACTGATATTCCAGGGACAAAAGTGCTTTTCTTCAGTCAATAATTAAGGCAATTGGTGTGGTTATCCTTTTCTCCACACTGCTTCCAACTCTTCCAGCATATTCTTTATCAAGATCTTCTTTCTGAGTGACAATCTTTCCCCATTTTTTTAATGGCACAATCAAAATCTGAAAGCCAAATGCCTGTTATCACTGTAGGCACAATTCACTCTGCCCTGAATGTTTCCTAAATGAAGCACAGCCACAATTACCAAAAGAACAACTGCTTTACAAAGTGAGCCTTGTACTTCAGCAAAATGCAGCCACCGAGGATCAGCTCAACAAATAGAGCATTAATTTTCTGTTTGACATGCTGGAAAAGGTGTCCATCCAAACTGGGAGCAGTAGGAGCAGCACTCCCCATCACACTGCTCATTTTCCAGTCACCCTCTTTCTTATGACTGCACTTTAATTCCTCCAATATGTAGCTGGTTAAATCAGTTTCTCTTTACCTTTGGGGAGTGAAATTTCTGGTGACAAGGCTTCTGCTAGTGAAAATTGTTTGCTTTTGAAAAATGCTCTCCAGTGTAAGAATCAGAATAAATTTGAAACAAAATATTTACACAAAATCGAACTATGCTAACAAATGAAGATAATGGCCTGTTTTTCATTGCCTTACCCTTTGTTCAGTCATCTACATCAATCAAGTTAATCAATTAAGCTAATTACAGGAAAGATCTAACACTTTGTAGCTTTTTTTTTGCATGGAGAAGAAAGGGGAATTAGGCTGATATTGTTTTCAAATATCTGTTCTTCTGCTAAAGTGCCAGGTCTTTCCAGAGTGCTGTATTCAATGCACAGTCTCCCTGGTAATAACTGCTGTATTGTAATTTATCTTTAACAATGCAGCAGGAAGTCAGCTCTCTATACATAGCCAGGAATGTCTGTGCTGCTGAGAACCAACCTGCTGCTCTCAGAATTCCTGAAAACCTCAGGACAATGGGTGCAAACCAGTTTGGGCAAAGATTTGGGCAAATTTGGGCAAAGCTTTCCTTCAGCTCCTCTACAAAATGATTCTTCTACGCTGTGTAACAAGGGGTTGATCACACCACTAAACTGAGGCTGCCTTGGAACAATCAAATTTGGGACCTGAGCCTTCCTCTCTTATTAGTGAAAAAAATATTTAGGGCTTTGAGTTCATTTGTGAAACCAAAGCTGGATATGGGATGATGCATAGTTTAAAAAATCCCTTTTTTACTCTCTAATATTCCAGGTGGACACCTTTTGTTGTTTGGTTTCCAGAGAGGTCACCATGGCCTACTGTGATGGGAAAGATTGTCTTCTGTCATGTGACCTGCAAAGGTGGGAAATACATAAAAGGAAAGCTGAAAGTGTTCCTTTTGGAATTTATTTTTAGGTTGTAGCATTTAAAATGGGAAGAAAACTTATTTCAGAGTGGTCACATAGCAATGGTTTTTGGACTTGCAAGTAGCCTGCAATAATGGGCTGTTCAGGCTGGGCTTGTTCACATGATGCTTCCAGAAGTTCTCCCTGAGCAGGAAACAATAGCTCATTCCAGGAATTCAGAGAAACTTTCTGGTTGTGTGATTGACATTGAGTCACAATGTAGAGAATTTTTCCTAAATAAAAACTATTAACCTTTGAAAAAGCTGCTTTGAAAGTCACTTTGTCAGTTTAGAAGCAAAAGGGTAAAGCTTCCCTTAGTCTATTTTGAAAGCTCCAGCCCACAGATATTTGCAAGTTTCTCCCAGAAAATACTGCTCAGGTGTAATAGCTGCCAGAGGATGGTGAGACAGTGCACTGCTCTGGTGTTAGTCATTCATTGACAAACTGCCTGCTTTTGCCACTGGATTTATACAGCCATTTAAAGAGAGAAAATTCAGGAGCTGCAGACTAAACCAGAGCAGCATAATGTGCTATTTCTTCATCTAATGGAAACGTCGGCTTCCGTGGTCACTCCTCTGTCTGCCCATGAAATTCTGTGCCTTGAAAGGCAGGCATGTTTTATATAGGACAACCTAATTAAAAGGGTTCTTTTTTTTCTCCCTCTAAGTGAACATTTTTTGAGGTTTATTATCTGTCTGTACAAGGTTCAACCCCACTCTCAAGGCCAGACTTGTCCATCCTCACTGATGTCACGCTGTCCATGTGTGGGGCTCCCCAGAGAGGGATCTCAGCTTTGCTCATTCTGGTCTGCCTGGAAGGAACAGCAGCAAACTCAACTCCAGCCTCCTTCAAACCCATTTCCTCTGAGATGAACACAGACATCTTCAGCTTACCTGTGCTGGAATGATAACAAACCTATGGATGGGTTTGCCCAAATCCACTCCCAGACCAGAACTCATCTTGCAGTACAGACACAACAGGATCACTTACAGAAGTTGGTTTGTGCAGGAACCAGGGGCTGCAAGCTTAGAGAAGTTGCCTCTCTGGACCTCAGTTCAGCAGTCCTTTTAATGAGGCCAGTCATATCAGCTTCCAAAAGCACCTTGAGCAATTTAGATAAGCCATTTAGCAAGCAGTGCTATTAATAGGCTCTGACAGCCAAACGGGGATAACTCTTCTCACTGCTATAAATTTGAGTTTTTCCTTTTCTCATGAGGAGATGGAAGAGTGTTAGCAAACACATTTCCTGACTGCTTTTTCCTTTCTGTCTAACTTCAGAATACACACCTTTGGGGACTGTATCACTTCCTGAATTGCTCCTGTTGGCCTCCCCCTCTGCTGCCTGCTCTGTCAGCAGTCTGGGACGCAGCCCTGACATTTTTCACTCCTTGTCTCAGAGGCACATGGTGCTGAGCCCTGCCCAGATGCTCCTGCAAGCCTTTCTGTGAAGCCTAAGGATAGAGCTGCTCAACTGAGTGATACTCATAGCAAGAGAGGCAGTCTTGAGAAAGAAAATCAGATTAAAAGCAGCCTTGCCTCAGATGTTGGAAGCAGTTGAGGAAGAACTTGATTTCAATTTTAAGGGCTCTCCTTCTTTGTCAGTTCTGAAGTGCAGTGTGTGGTAATAAGGGATGATTATGCCACACAATAGCCTGAATATAGTCTCTGAAGCAGGGTGAAATGAAAACAGATTTCTTCATATAAGGCATGATGTAATGATTTCTGTCATGCTTACAGCCAGCAATGAAATTAGCAACTCATTACACACCCAAACTAAGCAAATATTTAAGGCTGCAGGTAGTATATATGTAATAAAACCAAAGCAAATCTAAGGACCCAAAGGCTGAGTTCATTTCCTACTTAATTTATTAGACCCGAATGGAAGAAACTAGAAATAACCATCCACCTGCTCTGAGCACCCTGCCAATTATTTCAAACTGCAAACCCAAAATGCAATATGAGCAGCTCCCTGCTTCTAGCAAAGCACAATACCCACTCACATATTCCTACCCCTCCTTTCCAACCAGCACTTTAATTCATTTCTCTTTCTCCCAGTGCCAGGTCAAGTAGATGAATATTGCAAGCACTGCTGATAGATGCAATAGCAAAGCATTCTTTTTCTCATTTTTCAATGAAAAGTAGGGAATGTTGCCTAAAGTGCAATGAAAACATGTTACAGTGTCTGTTTTTAGAAGCAGGCTTGTAAATTACTAGGCTTTTGTTCCTTGTTCTGACTTTTCTTAAGAGACTTCTTTTCCTCCTCTTTTCTCTGCTTAGCTACTCAGTAATATTTTGACCTAAGACGTTCTTCTCTGCTCTCTTCTACCTTTTAACTCTCCAAAGCTTGAGAGGATGAGCAGCAATATTGCTTTTAGCAGGAGAAAAGTATCTGAAAAGCTGCCGATGTTCTTGCTGTTTAACCACCACACCTTTCTCTCCTTTAATCTCACTAGAGGTTAAGTTTAACAGGATATCATATATTATCCTGAAAGAATTAACAGTTAACATTCTTAATAATTAATTTCACTGGTATTGCTATTATTTAGATATAAACCAAGAATTTTTTTTCCCAGACACATAAGAGCAGTTCTGTGTTACAACAATAATTGTGAAAGCATAGATGAAAACCTGTCACCCTGGAAATCTGTGGCAGAACTTCTCAGAGTGCCAGTACCTCCACTTTCAAAAAATCAAATGCCTGAATCCCTTTGAAAAGCTCAAATCAGTCACAGGCAATGTCATTGCAACACACAGATGGTTTGGGGGGGGTCTGTGAATCTCTTTACAGATGTGACCCCACAGCAGTGAGAGCAGAATTTAGCAAAGGACTGCTGAAAGAATTTAAGAGATTCAGATGCCCACATCCATGATTTCTCCTTCCACTTCCCTCTACAAATATTTCCCATTCATCCCTCATCTGACTGCTCACAACTGGGTGTAAGGCTGCAGACACACATCCTCTTCTGGAGCATCTGTGCTGCTTAAAGAGGTTCTGCCCACAGCCCACACCCATCTGCCTCCTCTCCCTCTTACTCTATCTCTTTCTAAAGTCACCTTATTCCCTCCAAGCCTTCCAGATGTCCATCCAAATCTCACTGATGTTACCAAGAACCACTGAAGGCTGGGCAACAAAGCAGGAAATGAGGAATTTTTTCACTGAAAGGGAAAAACATTATTTTCCCTTTTCTAATTAAGGAAAACAAATGGAAAGGATGAGATATATATTTTTTTTTCAACCTGAAGTCCAGGACAAAAGGTGGATTTCTCATTGTCTTCACTTTGTTGTTTCTTTCATATTTTATACAGCAGACAGTCCAGCATGGGAATGTCCATTGCTTTTCAGATCTGCTCTGAGCTGTGCTGCAGGGACCAGCCTTTCTCTGAGGGATGCACACAATCCCCAGCCACGTGAGGCTCTCTGTACCTCTCCATCTCCCCTACTCCAGTACCTACCCTCAGGTACAGTGTGTGGCATGTAAGCTCCGAGCTGCAACTCCATGTACATATTTTTTGCTCTTTCATTTCAGGAGACATGCTCACTTGGTGCATGAATAAATCTGAAGGTGACTACACCAGATGAAATATTAATAAAAACTCTTCCTTTCCATTTTTCACCTTTGGTGATTGTTAACATCCATACAAACCAGGCAAGAGACTTCCTGAGCTGCAGCAGATGCTGCCTCTTCTTTCTGGTCCCTCATGTGTCCCTGCTGCAGCTCTGGAGCCCTGGCTCCAGTAATTTTGGTCTCTGTGTGTGCTTCAGCCTCCTGCTCACCACATGATGGATTCCCTGAAACCTCTCTCAGGTCAGCTTTAGTTGCTCTGTTCACCAGGAACAATGTTCCTGATCCCAAAATATGGGATTACCTGATGGCAAAGGTAATGCCCTTTCAAAGGATTTTGCAGCAGAGACTGAGGATAAACAGATGCTCCCACTCATGGGGAAGCTCAAAGTCTTTGCTTAATCAGAAATTGTTGTACAGCCTATTTAATATTAATAAAATCATCTTTTAAGCATAATTCAGAGAAAATTTTGATACACAACCTGCTTTCTATATTTTACAAAAAGGCTGAAAAGTGCTTCAGCATTTCTAGATTGTCCTTTCTGTTGTTTGAGTTGCAGCAAACAGTGATGTGTTACTCACAAGTGCCTTTGTTTGGATGTAAAAGCTTATTTGAAGTAGCATCAAGAGTTCTTTTAAATTCCCTTGCCAACAAAAAGAAGAAAAAAATAACAATTTATGGATGTGGCTTCTAAAATCCCATACTCAGTGCCCTTTAGTATTGCAATCCCATGTTCTTGAGATTCCTTCCAGATATATTGTCAGATTTAGTGAGTAAAGGTGGACTCTAGTCAATAAGTTCACTGTAATGGTATTTCATGGGTTTGGGCTTGCGATTAATGGATTGTAAATTTATACTTTAGGACTGGAAGAACACGATCATATAAATTGTCTTATTGAAGTTAACAGGGCTGTTCTTTGAAGAAAAATGCCACTCAGCAGAACACTTAAATGTATGCATAGCTCTAAGCATATGTTTAAGTTCAAATGAAGGCAATCTTTTGGTTTTAAGAGAACTTGACTGTGCTTAGGTTCCTTAAAACATTTATATTAATATATAGGGTGGCTGATGCAGTAGCCTTGGGGTGTCATTAATGATTTAAGAACCATAGTCTTTCTAAGCACCCATGAATATTAGGTAAGAGAACTACTATTAGTTGGCAACAAGGTTAAAGCCTTAAAAACTCTGTCAACTGATATGTTTATTAAACTTTCATATGCATTTTGCAGAGGCAAAGAAGAGCATTTAACTGCATACCAGTTGCTGAATACTGGTACTTGCTGCCAAGCCTTGTAAATAAAAAGTTGCCAGAGAGCAGTTCAAGAATGGTAGTAAGGAAAGGATTTTTGCCTACATATTCAGAAAAAAAAAATATTGTGGATTTGCTCTGAAAATCATTTTACTTGTGTTATTTTGGAATAGCCTTCCCCTCACAGACTAAGAGGACTTTGTGAAATGATGGGAAGGATCTCTCTGTGGTCATACTTCTCTGTAGTGACACAGCACAGCGTGATGAAGGAGCATTGTTGACACAGCAGCCACTTCAGTGCATCTCCCTTACAGCAAATACTGCTCTGTGTAAGGGTAGTTTGAAGGAAGAAGTTCATTTATTATATTTCTATAACAACGACACCTGATGTCTTAATTATAAGAAACCAATACAAAACGAGCAGGAACATTCTGCATTATTAAACAAGGGTATTGAGGCTGAGTGTATTTTTTGCTCTATACACTTAGGACACTGTATATACAAAGGAAACTTTTAAAGTAAGCCTTCCAAATCTGAATCTCAAGGTCCTTATCACAAGTAATCTGTCAAGAAACACAAAACAAACAGCATGGTTAATCCCCTGCTTCTGAAGTGTATCTGCAGGTAACTTGGCAGCACAAAGCAATCACAGGCTCCACAGAGCATCCTCTCCTGTCGGAGTCCATGTTTCCATGGATCCTGCACAGAGAGTGAAAAGTACAGAGATAGAATTAAAGCCTTTAGAAAAATTAGAATATATAAAAGCTTTAAATGCACAAAGTAGAAATCTAACCCTTAGCTTTAAGCTTTGCATGCCCTAAGTCCTAGTTCAGTGTAGAAGGACACAGCTTCAGGCTTAGTGATAGAGGACAGACATAACAAAAATAGAGTAGGGTACTGTTTATAATTTTTACTATGAGTTTTATGTACAACAAGGTAGAACCTTATGCTAGTAAGATAGAGTTTAACGTTAATAGATATGCTTTGTGCGTAGGTTCTGATATTGTTTTTCGTAGTTTTACGAACTTTAGAATTGTACCTAGATTGGTTAGTGTGTAGATAAAAATAATGAATATGCATTTTGCAATTTGGGATAAAAAGCCTCAGGGTTGGAGGTGGAGGCATCGATTGATTGATCAATCCGATCTATCGATCCAACCTCCACCTCCTGCAGCCTGAGGAAGGAGCCTTGCCAGGGAGCCGGATGGGATTCTAAAGGTATCATCTATTGTAGCCTGGGATCTGGGCCCTGGGGTCCCGTTCCTTCCTCCTGCGAGGGTTCGGGACCCCAGGGATCCTCCCTGGCCCCTGCGATCCCGTCCCTTCCCTTTTCCCCTGCGGCGTTTGCCCCGGGACTCTGTTCAGGGCTGCTGGGGAGTCTGTGAGGGTTCCTGTCTCTGCAACCGGCAACTGCAAGGGTTTGGGACCCCGGGACCCTTCCTTGTCCCTGTGACCCTGCTTTCGGGAACTCTGCCAAGTTGGGGACCCCTCCATTGCCACTGTGATCCCCGCGGCCGGGACCCTGTCTGGGATCTGTGATCTTGTGTTCCCTTTCTGTTATTGTGACCCCACGGTTGGAAAATCCTGCTTGGGGTCAGATGGGAGGCTGATTTACCTAGAGGCTGTAATGTCAGATGTGTGCTTTGCTTATAGTCTTACTAGTTCTGCTTGTTAGGAATTCTATGCTTTGTTTGCTGTTTCATTAGAACTCTGTGTGTTAAGATTTCTATGCTTTAGTTAATTTCTTGTTCAGACTTTCTTTGCCTAGGTTTGTAACTGGTTGTAGAATAAGGCCGCTCTTAGAACTCTCTGCCTTCAGATATGTGCTTTTGTATAAATAAATTACTCTATTTAGAAATCAAGATGTGGTAAGATCTTTAGAGACTTTATACCCGTACCCAGCCTAGGCACTCTCCCTCTTTAAGAGAAAATCAGCCTGTAATTTTTTTTCCCCTTTAAATTCCAAGTTAATTTTGACGTGAGACTCCAGTCTTTCCATATCCGCAGCCACTCCTCTCTCCAAAACCGAAGGAGAGCACTGCTACATTGGGGTCTGGTGTTCACACCTGAAATAGCCCCAAACCTTCTGATTTCCTTCAGCAAGGCCTTCCCTTCACATCAAAGAGGTGAGTAACAGGTTATGGCAAAGGGTACAGCCCCTTTGGCTTTTATCTGAATTAGTATAATGAAGGACAGAACAGCAGTGATGATGATTGATCACAACTAACCCCTTCTCTTGGTTTAGGAAGACAGGTGTCTGCCAGTGACAGCTGAGTTTCCCTTGGAATGGAGAATGTAAACCCCCTCCCTCTGAATTATTATAATCTTGAAATTAAGGGGCTTACAGGCAAAGATATGGGAAAAGGAATAACAGTTCTTTACTAGGAATATTAAAAATAAAAAAATGTAGTACAAAAAATCAGTCAAAAAAAGAAAACACTGACAGGGTCAGAACACAGCTTGACACCCTGTGGGTCAGGGTGCTGGCAGCAGTCCAATCAAATCCTCCTGCAGTGACAGATGTGGTTCTGTTGGAGCAGGGATGATTCTGTAGAAGGGTGTAGTTTCCCTCTGAAGGTCCAGTGGGGGTGAGATGGGTCTGCTCCTCCTCTGGGAATGCAGTGCACACAGGCTGTGCTGGGCTCTGAATGCCAGGGTTTATCCAGGTGGGAATGCAGTGCACACAGGCTGTGCTGGGCTCTGAATGCCAGGGTTTATCCAGGTGGGAATGCAGTGCACACAGGCTGTGCTGGGCTCTGAATGCCAGGGTTTATCCAGGTGGGAATGCTGGGCTCCTCCCCTGGGTGCAGCATCTCCCATGGGTGATGGAATTGGATCAGCCCTGCAGGGAGCCTCGATGGCCCATGGACAGCAGATATCCCCTGGAGAGAGGATGGGTCCTGGAAGAGATAAAGAACCCTGCCCAACCTGGTTTTAACAGCTGCCCATTAACAAGAGACACCCACCCCCTCCCCCCTGGAGTTATGAGGAATGGGTCATACAGAAAAAACACTTCCCCAACTGGTTTCAACAGATTGTAATAGAATACATACTTCTGGTTACACCTTGCACTGCCAGCCAAGACACCCCCTTACATCTGAGAAAACTTCCTGATCATCCTCTTATACGACTGAGATCAGCCATGGTTTTGCAAATGATCAGGTAAACCCATAAAACCACAGAGAGGGAGGGCCTGTGAGCAGATATCCCCAGAGCCCTTCGGGGCCATTTCTCACCCGTGGCATGAGCTCTGCTCTCTAACACTTGGTTGCTGTTGTCTTGGAAAGCATCATTCTCATTTGCACAAAAGGGTTGATAACATGACATCTTTTAAAGTTCTGTTCCACATAAATGCACAGAAGTAGTGAGTTCGTATCACCAGGCTTTCTGCTGGACACTAAGTGGTACAATTCAGAAGAAATTCAATACTGCCTCTTTTTTAAACCCGGGGACAGGTATCATGAATTGAAAATATCAAAAGTCCTCATCGGGCTGTGGGTATTGAGAACTATGACAATGGTAAATGTTGATTAAATTTCAGATACATTGCACTGGGCAGGCCTTTAATCAATTATTTTCATATATTCCCCAAAGAGATTCATATTTTAATTTAAAAGCTCTGGAGAAGTAAAAAAGAAGACAGTAGTGCCCTCACAAATAGGATGTAGGAAAATATCAGAGGCCTCATTCAAACATTTTTAGGCTTTTGTGCAGCAAACCTATGAAGGGCTCAGAAATGTACAATATCAGAAATGTAAGTTTTAAACATTGCTGTTCTGCTGCAGTGAATGGCTAGAAATATGATATTTATAAAGTTTTGTGTTTCTCACTCAACAACCCAGTATAAAACCTATTAAGTTCATGATTAGAAATATGTTCTGTTCCTTTTTCAAATTCCAGCCTGTACTCTGGAAGTCAAAATGCATATTTTCTATCACAGGCACTGATGATAAAGATGAAGATTCAGTGCCAAATTAGGGCCTGATCAATGCCTCAATACCTTCAGATTTTAATGCACCTGCCCAAGACTAAAGCTTATTTAACAGCTTTTAGGATGCTGATGCAAAGGAGGCAACTTACATTCCCCTCTTACCTTTGGGTTGCCTCTCAGGAACTGAGAAGAATCAAAATAATTTCTGTCATAGTAGAAGGATAAGGTGAGTGTCTGAAAAGGACCTAGGGCACAGGAAAAGGTGCTGTTCTTACAGGTTCTTTTCCAGCTGAACCACAGTTTGAGCTGTAATGGATACTTTTTTGTCCTCATACACAAAATTCTCTGTGTGTGTGAGGGAGCTGAGCAAGTTATCCTCTGGATAGTCACTGATTTCAGCTAGAAAAACAGAACATAGCAGTAGTCCCCCCATAGCTGACCAGTGAACAGAGCTGACTAGAATTAATCTTTAAAATTCATTGTGTTATGCAAAAATAAGGCAAGTCTAATCAAGCAATATGATATTTATATGGTTGCTGCTATCAAAGTTCAGAGGGGTTGTGGTCTAAATAATTTTCCATCAGTAAAATGTAGATATTTGTTTTAGAAGATCATTTAATATTCGGCACTTTACTTCTTAACAGATTATTTGAATACTATTTGGGAATCAACGTTTTTTTAAAAAAATTAAAACTTACAGAAATATATATAAGGTTGGCCTGTGAGTTGTCTGAGCACTCTTATAGATTTCTTTTTGTTTTCAGTTCTTCTTTGAATTAAAAATAAAGTTCTGGTGGCTGAAAATTTCTTCTGACAGTTGCTATTTCAAGAAGCATTTCTGTAGCTGCAGCCTTAGCGTGGATGTTAAGGAATAACAGAAACTTTTTAAATTATAGAACTAATTATCTGCACGCAGCTGATCAAACACTTTGCACTTCTAGCTGTGAGCACAGCTCACCACATCTGTTGGCCTCTCCCTGGGTAAGCCTGAGCTGCAGTTGCTGCTGTGAATGTTATGGAGTGGAGACACACCAAAGGCAGCATTAAACTAACAAGCCTTGGATTTGTTACATGACAGCACAAGGCTCAGTGGTGGCTTTTTGCCTGGAGTCTTACCCAGCTCTCGGGTTGGTTTTCCTGAGATGTGTTGGTTTAGAGTCTTTTTTCCTTGAAAGCCCGTGCCAGAAGCAGAAGAAAAAGTCAGAGTTTGCCAGTTCAGGTTTGTCAAAGTTGTTTATTATTTCTTATCTCTCAGTTCTTTCTGCGCCCTGCCAAGGTCCTTGCTGCAGCAAGAGCATGAGGTGACTCTCCTCTGGTCAGGAGGGCTCGGACCTTTTGTACCTTTTCTCTGACCCAACCATCATCCACAATGTATTTTTTATTAATAATTAATTACCAATACCTACTACCTCTGTTAGACATGTCACTTCTATCCTAAACCAATCCCCTGTGACCCACCACAGCAGAAGATGGAGGACAAGGATAAGAAGGAAGAAGAACAGGGCCACACCCTGATTCCTCCATCTTGTCTTCCCTGACTCCATTCTAAAAACCCCAAATTCTACATTTGCACTCTGTGATAAACTAGCTGCTATTTATATCAAACTCTTGTGGCTTGTAATTCTTCGTACAAGGTAGGCAGTTTCTCCCATGGACTGAGGTCACAGACAGTGTCATCTGGGGCTCTGTGCCAGGGTCCCAGACCCTCCTGCCAGGGTCTTGGACCACCCAGGGCAGCCAGAGGGATGCCCTGGACTCTGACACCCAGACACTTGCTGGTGTTGGAGCCAACAGAGGGTTTGGGGGTGCCACAGAGCTGGGCAGATGCAGCTGCTGCCAGCTGTAAAGCCAAAAGCTGCTTATCCTTCACAACCTCTTTCCTCTACTGTTTTTTGAGTATTTCTTTTCTAAAGTTACTTCAGAAAGCTCACTGGACCCACAAGTTGCACTTCACGTCCTTGGAGGACAAAGGGATTACTGTGAATTGGCAGAACATCAGAAATGGAAAGACTTGAGGTAGACTCCAGGCACACTTGAGGTAGTTTATCCCTCCATGAAAAAGCTGAGTATCCTCGAACTGTACAAAGTGAAAGAGGAAATTTGCTAAGATAGGCACAGTGTTTGAGTGCATTGTATTGAGGCTGTTATTTAACACTGAAAATCTCCTTGTCTCACTTAGATCATGAGGACTCCAAGAGCTGCAGGAAAGAAGCACAATTAACTCACAACGTGCTGCCCCTCTCCTGTCACACCAATGGACTGTATCAAAGGTTAGGCTGCAAGAACAACCTTCCTGCAAGCACAAATATTTCCACCTGCAGGGCTGGAAACACTCTCACCCTTGTGCCTTGGCAAACCCTCCACTCCTGTCCTGTGTGCAGGCACTGCCTGGTGCCATATGTCCAGCTTTATGCATATCCATAATTATAGAAAGCCATATCATGTTGTGTTTCATGATTATGTAGAAGAATAGTGCTACAAAGCTTTCTGATGCTCCATATTCTTGTTGCAAGCAGAAAAGAAGAAGTTGCATCCCTTTTCTTCAGGCTTCTGCCATTTTTCCCCTTTCAGCATCAGAAATTGTCAGCCTGTTGTTTAAAAATCCCTTGTGCTGGTGCTGTTTGTGGTGCCTAAAACTCTTGCTTTCTCTAACAAAAGGCTTTTTATTGTTACTTTTTTCTCCACTGAATGATAGAATAAGGGCAAGCAATTTTTGATTTAACCTCCTGCTGCTGAGTTTTTAAATTTTAAAATGTTAACAAAAGGGAATGCATGTTTTCAGTGTTGAAAGCTCTGATTAAACCATGGTAAAAATTTATAAAAATCAAAGGCAGGCAGACAATAGCAAGCTAGAGATATGTGACTGTCTTTAACTGCTGCCCTCCTGTAATAGAAATGGAATTCTGTCAAGAAAGCAAGTTATAAAGAGAGACTGTTCTACCAAGTCTTAGACTGTATCCATTTTTGATAGATTTAGTTAACCTACAAGGGAACAACAGTATTGACATATATCACTTTGAAAAATGCCATCTGAATGAGGTATTTTTGTTTCCTGGGTTACATGCTGAAGCCATGTCATTTGTTCTGGTTTTTTTCAGTCTCTGCTAACACATTTTGTTCCTGTATTTTATGATTATATGTTCACTCTCTGAACTACCCCAGAGACATTGATTGCATTTTTTGGAGACTGAACAGTATTTCAGTCTATATGAAACTCTCATTTTTGTTCCTATTTATGTAATCTTTTGGACTAGAAATATAATTAGATGAGTAAAATTACTATCCTAAAGATCCTTTAAACCTTGTAAATTATTCTTGGTAGGGAAACTTCTGGTTCCATAGTTTTCCTCAGCTGACATAACACATAAGAAAGATTTACTCCCCAAGGAGGAAACGAATGAAATTAGTTAAATTTGGGTGTTGTCCCAGTGGGCTTTTCCTAATAATTAATCACTGCCTGGTCCCGTGCCTTTCAAGTCTCCATCCTGGAAGGATAATGAATATTAAGGAAAGTAACCTTTAGGTTTTTTGAGTCTTTATTAAAACTAAGGATAGAGCTGCCTGCTGAGGCACCTCACAATGCAGACACATATCTGGGACTTTAAGATTCAGATCTGTTAACATTCAGAGCATGACCAGAACACAACCCAGTATGGTCAGTGTTACCACTGCTGTTACTCACTGCTTCTCTGGGGAAAAGAGTTTGTGCCAGGCTTGATGTGAACCAAGCAACAATGCTTGATGTGAACAAAGCTTTTACAAGAGAATTGTTCTCTTTTCCTTTCATTTTCTTGTCTCCTACTTCCTACATGTGTAGTGAGTGGACATCTGTGTGGGCAAACTCTGTCCTCTGTGGTGTCCTGCTGTTGGATTATGCCCTTTTCTGACCCAGAGATGGGGCAGATGAGAGGTGTTTGAAAAACTTTTACTCCATTTTCAGTCTCATGTGAAGGGTGAGACAGTACAGATGTTACAATTCACACCATCACAATCAGAAGCCAAATTATTTTCTAACTAAAATCCATTATAAGTGTTTCTTGGCCTATCATCTTTTGCCACACAATGCTGTTGATGCCTTAAAGCCAATCATCTGAAATTACCCCTCGTGGGTCCTGCTACAATGCACCTTTCATAGTTTTATTTCTCCAAAGTATCTAGTCTTATTTTCAAGGCCATCCTTTGAAACTTGTTTCCAGCTCCATTTCTCTCCCAACAATGTCTGTCCTATTCCATGGCCTTTCTAAGTCAGCATTTCTTATCTCAGAGTCTGCATCAAATCCATGCTATGTGAGCCTTCTGTCAGGCTGTGAGAATCCTCTACAAATCCATTTCCCACATTCTGCTGACTCCCAAACAAATCTGTGTGCTGGTAAATTCCTACTGGAGTGGCTCAGGGCCCTGGCTGGAGCTGGCTGCTCCCTCCCTTGTTGTTTAGGAAGGGAGCTGATGGTGTTGATAGCAGCTCTGTTATTCAGAAACCCAAACTGCAGGAGGATTGCAATGAATGGGTTTGATTTTGAGAGTCTGCAGCATAATGTGAGACAATGGGCACATTAAAACCTACATCAAATTGAATAATGAATAATGAAACTACATACAGATTGAATAATGTTGAATCAATACATGAATGGAAGTATGTGACAGGGGTTGCTATGGCATCTCCCTTATTTAATAAAGGAATAAATAAAGGAATGGAAATCTCCATAAATGGTCTCAGCAGAAATTAGAGCTGCTCCTGGTGGCTCTAATATATGCAGTAGCAGTTTTTTAAAATTAATTATCTTCCTTCATAAACAAGAATTTTTTTTTTTGATCATGTTTAAAATTATTTTAATTTGTCTAAACTTATGCCAATCCCAGTTGAACTGTCCCTGAAGCTTCACTTGGGGAGTAGGGAAGTTATGAGCAGAGAGCTGTGCAAGTGTTTTGTTCAAATTTCTGGTTTGTGCTGGATGTGTCAAAGGACAGGCAAAATACAGCCCAAAATAAAGTTCCCTGGAGAATGTGTCACCTAAGCCTGAAAGAACTTGAGCCCTTAATTTTATGACTTGACTTACAAAAGAGGGGATTGTAACAGGATTTTGTCAATGTCCCTGAGCTGGAAAACCAACATTTACATTCTAGATGGAGATGCCAGACCACATCCTCACCTGTAGAATCAGGGTGTCCACGGAATTAATTGAATTACAAAATTTGGGTGTGGAGACATGAAAGGGCAAGGGAATTCTATACAACAGATTATTAACCTATGCAGTTGTGATCTGGTTTTACTTGTCAAACATTGATTTTCTCATTCAGCCTTACCAGGATGTGATGATATCACACACATTGAAAGAGTTTTGTCTGATCTGAGCTTTCAAGGTATGGTATTTAATTATGTGTCATCAATCATGTGTTGAAGTTCTTCATCTTGAACAGGACAGGGCAGAAGCTGCACATCACATCTTGTAGGTGTTCAGATGTGTAATTTATTTGCAACAGATATTTATATTTTCTCAGTAGCATCTCTTATTGATAAAATCTCTTTTATTCTAGCAAATATTTCCATGCAAATCAACAGCAAAAGGGCATATCATGGCAAATGAAAATACAAAGAAAATTTGGATGAAGCTTCTTAAAAATTTTTTCTTCCATTTAAAGGTTAAGTGGAGGTTTCTCTGTTCTTGAGCATTTGTTACCCCTGAAATGTAACACACCCACCACATCTCCTACTGTTCCTGGAGACTGTATCAACCTCCAAATGAATAATTTAAAGCTGAGTTAACTTTCCTGAGAAGGAGTTTACTGAATAGATGTAACTGGTGCCCGCTAGTTATCACATTCCAGGGTACTTGATGAATAAATTATCTTTTTTCCTCCAGCATGAAACAGTCCTAATTTTTGGAAGTACATTTGCTCAAAATATCAAAAAAAAAAGTCAAATATATTTTTATGTGTGAAGAGCCTTCACTCACTTGAGTCACAGGCATCTATTTCCACAACAAAATGTAAAAACCTAATGAGAAATGATTAATGTTTTTCTTAGGAGAAAATATCAATGTTTGCTTGCAGAATCAGACATTTCCATGTGCTTGATTTAAAGCTTATCAGTCACATGAAGGTCGTACCTCGTGTAGGTCAGGCAGATGAAGAACCCATCTTTCCTCAGATTTTTTCTGAAAAGAGAAAACAGCTCATGGGAATATTTAAAAGTAGCCAAAAAAGTTCATTCGAAGGGCTCCTTATCTCTTGCTGTTTGTCTGAATTACAGCTGAGGAAAATGGGGCAGATTTGTAAGAAAACCTTCACCTTGTGAGCTGTGGGCCTGTGCAGCCTCCCTGATATGAAAGGGATGCATTTCCAGTTACTTGCAGTCAGTGAATTGCTGGAGTTAATTAAAAATATAAATAATTTGCAACAAGAGGATGAATGGGGCTGGGAAATTTATTTGTTAATGTATTGATTGCAAGTGTATTTTTCAAGTTCAACATGATCTGATTTTTTCCCACAGGTGGGAAAAAAATTTGGGCCAGATCATTAACTGGAAACTCAGCACCATTTGAACTGAATTCAGAACTGCTGGACAATTTTGTCTTTCTCTAAGTCTGCTCTGTAAATCAGCAAACAAAATTGGACAGCTGGATGTTTTATTCTCTATAATAAACTCTACTTGAGAATGCATTTGCTCTCTTCTGTGGATTTGCACAGATACACTTTTCTTTGTCATGTCACTTTTCTGCCAAACTGTATTTTGAAATTCAGTGAGAGGCTAAAAGATGTTTATTGAGTTAATAATTGCTTCTCACTTATCCATTAGGCTGCAATTTCATCTTTTTACAAGAAGACATTCAAACACCTTTTGACCAAAAATACCCAGTGGCAAAGGTTGTAGCCACCCTGATTCACAAGGGGATTTTACACGTACCTCGGATGGGGACAAACAAACAACTGAATTCTCTATAATATCACTCCACACAACTTTCTCTTGCCACTAGTTAGGCCTTAATACACTTAGAAGGTTGCTCTTCTAATTTGAACTGTGTGAGACTTTGGCTGGAGGCTACTTCTGTGTCCCAGTGATAAAAGAAGACATAAAACAACCCAGTGGCTGATCATGCTCCCTGGCTGTCAGTGAATCATGTTTAATAGCATCTCCATTGCAGTTTTGGCCAATTTGCTTGCAATGGCATCCTTTTCCATGGGCTTGCTGCTCAGCAGGCCCTGAAGCAATCTATGAATAACTTCCCAACAGATGCTGTTTATGAATTGAAGCAAATGGCTTCCCTGTTTCTCTTTTTTCTCACTTCAATAATTTTCAGTTACATTACGATGAATATTTATAGTCCTATAGCAGTGCATAAAAATGGGAACAAGCAGACCTGTGCATTGTTTCATACGTGAGTGCAGTTCTAATGGCTTCTGCCTCAATGGTTTTAATGTTCTGCTGATGGACTGAAAGGGGAATGCAAATTGTAGATCAGTCACTTCCATTCACGGTTTTAGCAGACTGGGCATTGATGGAAGAGTGTATTAGGAGCAGTGCACCTGATCTCCTGGAAATAATACACGCCCTAACACAAGCCTGCAGTTCCTTCCTTCTTGGCTTCATCTCCTGGGAGTAATCCCAGCTCTCTGCCTTGTTGAATGCAGGAGTTTGCACTGGTGCAGCCAGTCCTTGCTGGGGCTGTTGGGTTTGTGTGGCCAGCTTTTGGAAGTGGGGGGCTGCCAGAAGTTTCTCCCATCTCTGATGGAGTCAACACCAGCCAAGGCTGAGCCTAAGAGTGGCAGAGCCTCTGGGATGATGTGTTTAAGAAAAGGAGAAATATATCTGTGCAAAGGAAACTGCAGCTGGAGGGAGAATATGTGAGAGAAACAGCTCTGCAGACACCAAGGTCAGTGAAGAAGGGGGAGAAGGAGGGGAGGAGGCATCCAGCCCTGGCCAACCCACCACACTGGACTCATCAGGCTCCAGGTAAAATGTTGGGTGACTCAGCATAAAATTAAAGGTTGGTGGTAGAAGTTGCCAGTGTTTCAAGTAATGCAGTCGGAAAGTGCAAAGGACTAACTGGTTTGTGATCAGCCATCATTCTTTAACAGAACAGAGCAAAACTCTTGTTCACTTCTAAAAAGGCCACTTTACAACATTTTGTAATTCTGTAACAGTTCTTCAATGTTGTTTTGTCAAGAAAAGTGGTTAGATTTACAACTGTAGATGTTTATTGAGTTTTTTTTGCAAGGGAACTGCTCTTGGTGGTGCTTCATTCATCTCCAGATGTTTGAACTACTTGTCATTTCTATTAAACAATAGTAGGGCTAAAGAAATAATGCTTTTACTATCACAGTAATTCCAAGATTAATAAACCCCTCTAACCTATTAGATACACTTGTACAAACATATTGTCTATAAATCTATGCTAGATACAAAGCATGCATATTTAAATACCGAATATGTCAAATTGTGGCATTTTCCACTGCTCTATAATAAATTCATTTATACGATAAAAATAATTGGAGATATGAATGACCACACACATTATTCACACTGCACATCTTTAACACAGCAGTTTATTCCCAGCACAGAAGCTGGAAATAGGAAACAATCTGAACAATTTCTTGTATCCTAATATGATGGCACTCATGTGGATTGCAGCTTTTAAAAATCCACTGTAAATAGAGCACACTAAATAAATATGACTGTTGTGCCTAGGAAACCCAGACTGTGTGATTTCATCACTTTTGGCTTTCCATAAATGAATAAAAAGCATATACCATGTTAACTTACATTATCAATTGCTGTGTCAGAAAAGTAAACTGGAGATACGCAGTGTGTCCTCAGTTCTAGTCCATTAAGTAGCAAAATAACACAATTACAGCCATGCCAACCTACACTTGAAGAAGTATTTCTTTAACATTCTGAAGTCTCTTCTAAAAGGCACAGATAGTAGGAGGCTGGACTTTCTAATGGACAGGATAAATCTGACGTTTGAAAATGTGGACTTGTTCCATTGTCTTGGTTTGGAAAGACAGGAATCTGTCAGGGGAAGTTGCAGCTCCCCTTGGAATGGAGAATGTAAACCCCCTTCCTCCAAATTATTATAATTTTGAAATTAGGTGCTTTCAGGCTAAAATATGGGAATAGGAATTACAGTTCTTTACTATGAATATTAAAAAATACAAATGCAGTAGTACAAAAAACAAACAAGCAAACAAACAAAAGTCCTAGAAAACCCTGACAGAGTCAGAGATATGACCTGACACCCTGTTCAGGGTGTTGGAAGCAGTCCAGATAAATCCTCCTGGAGTAACAGATGTTGTTCTGTGCAATAGAGATGATCACGTAGAAAAAAGGGTCCAGAGGTGATGAGATGGGTCCAGTCTTCCTTCGGATATCCAGTGGCAAACAGGCTGCTTGGTGTTCCTACATCTCAGTTTTTATCTTGGTACGAATGGTTGGCTCCTCCCCACTGGGCGGTGCATCTCCCAATGGGATGGTGTAATGTGTCAGTCACTGGTGAGCCTTAATGGCCCATTAACAGAAGATATCCCCCAGAGGGTGGAGGGACAGTGGTGAAAGAGATAAGAAACACTGCCCCACCTGGTTTTAACAGCTCGTCTATTATCAGAAGGCATTCGTCCCCCTCCCCTCTGGAGTTACAAGAGATAAAGAATAACATCTCCCCAGCTGCTTTCAACAGATGAAATAGAATACACTTTTTTTTTTTGGTTACATAACCCAAGACATCCATTCTCCATGCAGTCAGTAACTTGGGGAGTGGTCACATTGGATTGTTGAGGAGGCCATGGCCAGGCACCAGCTTTAGGTCTGGGTGGTGGGGCCAGGCCTGTGTCTCTTCAGAGAATTTGGCTGCAGCCTTTGACCCACTCATCTTCTTCTCCAGCCCTTGCCATCTGCTGCAATTTCCTTATGGACTCCTGGCACTCCTTTCCTGCTTCCTTTGCACCAGGAGAGTGCAGTGTACCAGTGTCTTTCTCACATCTTTGCTGAGGTTTTTTTTCTGCTCTTCTCTAAGCAGTCCTGCATAAAGTATAGAATCATAAACAAGTCCTTCCCTTGAGATTACTTTTAATTAAGAAAGGTACCAAACCCACAGTAATGTAAAGGCCTAATTTGAATTTTTCGCTATCTTTTAAGAATGAAAAAATGCAGTAAAAAGTTGACTAGATACTCACAAAAATGTCTTCTTCCTGTCAATCACACATGGTGGGTTTTTATTTAATTATTCCATATTATTTATCTTCACAGTTGGCTCCATAACTCATTTCCACAGCTCCTTGCTTCTTGGACAGGTTATTGATCTAATGTGTGCAGAGGAGGTTTTTTTCAAGTCAGTCTTTTAATAATAATCACCTATACACAAAATCAAGGAGCTTTTTAATACAGGCAGTAGTGAAAATTTGATCAATGTGAGCATTACAGCATTAGACCTTAAATTAATTGTTTCAGCTTACACTTAAGGTAACTTTGACATCACTTCAATATCTGATCTTTTCAGAATTTTATCATGCAGGATTTATCTTTATAAATTACTGTCAGCTAAGAAAACATAAAACAAAGTAAGTGGCCTGAATGATTTTCCAGGAGAAGTTGGGGACTGAACTAGATACTGGCCCTAGCTTCCAGCCCTATGACAATGATTTAATGCCCAAAAACACCAAGGAAAGCACTGAGAAAGCTCCACCCAAAGCCTTAAACAGAAATGTTTGTAATGTGTTACAGATAAACTGTCACTGGGACACAGCAGAGATGAGTTAAGCTGGAGAACAAGGCTGAGTCTACATCTCAGAGCTTTTTCCTTTAGTTCACCATGGAAATTCCTACTAAGGGATATTATTGGAATAAGAATTGGAATATTGGACTAAGATCAAAAGTGTAAACCCATTGCTCCCTCCTGATTAACACCAATTAGTGTTTTCAAATTATCACAAATCATTTATTTGAAAAGAAACCTGAATCAACAGGTAGACAATGAACTGGGGGGGTCAAGTATGAAGACATTTTGCATCACACCCTGCTCAGCTCCCCATTCTTTGGGGGGATCATTACTCCCAGTGGCAAAATTCACTTTTGGAGCAGGAATAGCAGAGCTGTCAGTGTGCCCCAAGAGATGTGAAGGAAGTGATAAAGTGGGTGTTCTTTCCAGGAGGAAGAGATACTTATAAAATGCACATATGCTCCTTCAAAGGGGTTTAATGGTGTGCATGTAGCTGTGAGCTTCTGTACATTTAAACAATCATGATGCTGGGTGTTTTAATGAGTTGTTTATCACTGTGGACTGTCCATTTACCACACACCAAGCAGGCTATAAATACTGATTGATGTAAATTATTAATAAAATCAACATCTTTTATCACCTTCTTGCCTGACATAAACTACAATGAGCTGAAAGTCCTACAAATGCTTTTAAGTGGTTTCCCCTCCACCCTCCCAGCACACATGAAGAAAACATTTGATTTTATAAAGCAGTAGAAGTGCTTTTTCTGTGTCTAGAATAGATTTTCTCTGTGTTTCTATAGTGGAGACTAATAACCAAAGTGGCTTTGTAATTACCTAACAAAAGGCTAACATGTTTTATCTATAAAAAATCGTATCTTTTCTTTTGTCTGTTTCATCTCAGCCTTGTTTTCTGCTATAGTTAATTACTTTTCTCATAGACAAAATAAACTCCATTAGCAGTAACAAGGGAAATCCAGATTAAGGGCTCAGGGAAGCTTGGATCTTAAAGTTAACATTATTGTGTGAGCTGGAGTTTATCAATTTGGGATTAAAAATTAAACACCAACAATGTTTTAGAAGCATGATTCATAGTCAAACCAAAATACTAGAATGTTTATTTGATTACATAGAAGAGATAGTTGCCTTTATCTTAAGTCTGTGGGAATTGCACTGGAAATCAAAAGAATGTGTGTTTAACAAAGCTAAATTTCAAACATCACATGTGATCATTTCTTTTTTTTTCTTTTTTTTTTTTTTTTCCTTTTTGCCTTTCCCAGTGTGACAGGACTCAGACAAAAATAGCAGGATAATATCACAGATGTTCCTTTACAACAGTCACTGGTATTGCTGATCCAAATGATGTTTTAATACAAACACACAACTGCTCCTTCTGTTTCATACGCAATAATAAATGGAGAAATGTGAGCAGATGTGGCATTGACAGTTTGTTTCCTCCACAGGGCTGCGTGGCAAGCTCAAGCCACATCTGCATTTTTAGAATATTTAATTCTGAGCCTTTTCCACCCAGTCTGACACTCCTCAGTTGGCTGCTGGGCCACTGTGGATGGGCTGGGGCTGTGCAGGAGCTCTGGACTCTCCTGCAGCTCAGAGCTGTGCAGTCAGCTCCCACCATCAGTCTGGAACCTCAGGTACCTCACTGACTCCTTGGAGAGCATTGGGGAAACTCACTTTTCCAGCCACAGGTGACCCCTGCAAGCTTTGAGTGTGTTTATCCCAGATTTTTCCCAATGTTTGCCATGGTACCAAGCATCCCTGACTGCTGCAGCACTTGGTTTCAGTCCCAGCTGTGCTCTCACAAAGCCAGGGATAAGACTGGCTGCCAAAATTGGATGGATGGGACTCTGCAGCCTCTGGAATTTCAAGGAAGGGTATTTCTTGTCAGGTGGAGGTGTTTTAGGGCACATGGTGGAATTTGGGCAGGAGAGTCACCAGATTCCAGCCAGTAAGGATCCCCTAACTTATGGAAATGGGCAACCTTTGAATCTGGGAACCAGGCAGTGAGAAATCCCAAGGAAGAAACTATTTCAGTACAACAGCTGAGGCCATAAACCACTGGGAAATAAATATACTTTATAAACATAAAGTGAAAAAGTAGTCCCTCACTTACAGTTTTTATGTGATTTATGTCTTTAATTTATTTAAATCAGTGACCCATCAAATGCAGACACAAAATTAGAAATTCAGAAAAAAATTCAGGAGCCATAAGGAAATATTGAGGTTTTATTTGTTCTCCTCCTGCAGCTGCCTCTCCATGTTACATGAATTTATCTCCAAATGAAGCACAAAGAGAAATCATCTTGCCAGGATATTATTGATCTGTGATTTGGGTACCAGGCTCAATACCCTGCAGACACGGATGTGAAAGAGACAATTTACACCCTCTCACCCTCAAATTTTTCAGAGGGTACTTAGTTTTAGATATATAAATCTGTAAGCCTTTCGCAGCAGTTTTGTGACCAAATCTATGCCACTTTTATTACTTCTGGGATTTTTCAGTAAACCAAGAATGAGTCAGTACCCTTGAATAATCAGGTGGTCATGCTTTGAGAGCTGCTGATATCCGTGCACAGGGCCCAGAGGGTTCCTCACACAGCCAGGCTGGGCTGGGAGGTGCTGAAGGGAAGGGGGTTCTTTTTTCTTATTCCTTTCTCTCTCTTTTTTTTTTTTTCCCCTCATTGGTTACAGTGGGATTTGGTTGGAGCTCAATAAATTCAACAACAAGTACCGGATCTTCAGCTGGTGTAAATTTCACACATTTGCTTCAAAAGCAGACGCTGCCTTTCACAGTGGGAATTTTCTGCTATCTTGGGTATACACAATTTGCAAGTGCTGAAGTTGGAGTGTCCAGCTCTCTAACTTTGAAAAAGACACTCAGATTTTCAATGCTTTACTGGTGGCTGTACAGCACTTTTCTCCCTGTTTCCATTGTCTTTGTTGTTGGCTAGTAAAATGATTATTTGTACAGACATTTTTCAGAAATATGTGACCAAATTATGCCTGCAGTATTTGAGTAAAACGTGCTCCATGTGTCAGGACAAAGCCAAAAATTCACAGAATGATATTTTCTTTGGCCAGCCCTGCTTAATTTAGGAAATTAAAGTGTTTGCAACATTACAATCTGGCCTCTCCCTACCAAAATAATCCAACTCTCTTTCAATATTTACCAGGAAAGCTACACCAATACATCAGTGATTAGTTGTTGAAAACCATGTATGAGCACAGGAAAAAGGGAGTTTCAGTTCTCTCCAAAATTTTGATTTCTTTTGGAGTCTCTGAGAAGTCAAACAACCTGTTTGTCCCTGCAGCAGCCACTTGTTCAGGGTATTGGTGGTCAGGAAGGAAGGGCTGGTGGGGTTGAGTGTGAGTATGGGCACATGGCCTGATGAAGCTCCTCTCTACATGGTTGCCTCAATAAAAAGCTATTTCACTTTTTTAGGCTTGGGACTGTACCACTTGGAAAAGCTCTTTTGTCTTCCTTAGAAGGGGGTTAGTTCTGCTTATGAGCATATTTATTCCTTGGGAAGATATCTTTAGGGTTAGACTTTTTGAAGTGCAACTAAGACATGTTGCACTTTCTCAAGCCTAAGTCCTAATATGTAGAAATTCCTTCTGGAGCCTGGCCCTTTAAAATATTTTTTAAGTATTTTTTTGCTAATAGGTTGAGCCATGAAGATGAGATAATGCAGTCAAATATTTGTTCCTGTTCCACAATGATTTCCTTTTCACCTTGCCCCTGTCAAGGAAGAGCTCTTACATTCACAATGCAGATTTTCTGCCAGTGCTCCTTCAGAGCTGTGCCCAGCTCCACACAAGGACAGAAGCTTCCTGAAGGGCCACCAAACTCTGCTCTGGCACATTCTGTGATGCTCATGGGAATTTCTTCCTCAGCAAGACAACAGAAGGAAACTGATGGTGTCTGCAAGGACCTGTTGTGCCCTCCACACAGGGAGTGGCTCCCACCTGCAGCTCTACCTGTGCAGCCTCTGTCTAGAGGCACCACAGCCACTGCACAGGGGCCATGGCAGCTCCACTTTCCTTCTCACTGCTGGGGACAAAAGGGGACAGAAAAGATGTTCTAGTTCATCAGTTTTTTCCAAAATATAACCCACAAATTTCGTGCTTCTGACTAAGGAAGCTTCAGAAGCTGAATTTGCAGCACCATCAAACCTCGGCTCCAAGAGGAGCTGATAATTCTCTTTCCAATGTCATCTCTGTTGACCTCAAAACGAGATTTGCTTTTGCCATACTCTGTGGAATATGGAGCCCTCTATTGTCAATAAACTGCAGTGGGTGACACGTGTCCTCCACAGCTCAGCTCACCACCCCTGAGCAAGTCGTGGGTCCTGGCAGTTCCAGTGTGCAGTGCTGGAACACAGGATGATATCCTCGATGAATAAAGACTTGTTAAGTGTGCTAACTCTACATGCAGACTGCCACACTGACAACAGCTGACTCCACTGTACTTCATCAGGCCCAAACCCAGCACTGGATCTTCAAGGAACTGATGTTTTTCTCATTACAGGTGTTTTTACAACGTTCCATCAAGTACTGATGAGAAGTGAGGTAAATAAACACTGTGTGTGGCACGACAATTTTGTTCTCAGAATAGACACAAGGCAAATTTCTGGAAGAAGCCAGTAAGTTAAAGTTAGAAATTAAATCCTGCCAAATCCTTAAAGTTGGGGAAAATATGTGGTTACCAAAGAGACAGAGAGTGTGAAGAGGTAGCCATGCCATTGAAGCTCAGACCTTGTCCAATGGCCAAAAGCAAGAGCAAGCTGTATTATTAGGGAGAGCTCAGCATGCAACAATGAGAAAATCTGTAATAATGGCTTAAAAAGCCAGTCTAATTTTCCATGACCTTCTATAAGCCCAGTAATACTCATTAGAGTCTACATGAATTTGCTAAACCTTCTCAGCACTGAAAAAACATGACTTCATTCAATTTGGATTTGTTTGCATCTAAAGCTTCCATATGCTGTAGCTTCCCTGGGAGTGACAATAACTTGTATTTGAGGATTAAGGAAACACATAATATATTCCACACCTCAATAACAGTAGCTAAATAGTGTAATCTACCACATTTCAAAAAGCAATCAAATGCACAGATCCCTGCCCTTTTAAGTAAGAGAGCTTGCCTGTAAGAGAAGCATTCTGAATTTCTTAATTAAATGAAAAATGAGATGAATGCAAGTGAGGCTATGGGCTTCATTGTAAGAGCAGTAATTAATAGTTATTAATGATAACTGGGATAAACTGTTAGATGTCATCCATGTGACATGAACAAATTATTAATACATGTATCTTAAGGAAAAAAAATCCTTGGCTGAGACTTGGGAAGAACTTGCAGGCTAAGAGAGTAGATATAATAAATTACAGGTACTGGGCATTTGCTTTGATTTTGGATTTGGATATTGTGTTTGAGCAAGGAGCCCAGCATCCCACAGCGGCCCGCCAAGGAAATAACAAAGATTTCACAAGTTGTGATGAAATGTCCCTTTCAGCTCAGAACCCTGTGTTCACCCCTGACTAATTCCATTGTGCTGCTCGAGCTGACATCCTGATCAAAAGCAAGTCATTCCATTTAATCATTAGGCAAACACAATGTGAGTGCTGGGCAGGTTTGGTAAATACAAAGCAGATCAGTTCTGGCTCCTCAGGTGCTGATAGCACTAGCACCTGCCTTATCTCCTGTGTTATCAGCTCCTCTGAGATATTCTCCTGTGTTACCCTGCCACAGAGACACTGCCTGAAACTGCAACACCGTCAACAAGAAACCTTTGGGTATTTGCTTTTCTCTCTTTCAAATACACAAACCCACTCAGCAATAGCAGGATGGTTAAATTGCCCTTAGAGCCAAATGACTTTGAGTTAGATTTCTTCTCTTAACTACATCAGACCCTGATGCACCACTGGTACCTGTGGAGCTAAGGCACCAGAACAAGGATCTGTGCTGGGGAGATATTTTACCTCCCACTCACAGCCTAGGGTGGGTGGGATGCACAGCCCCCCCTCAGCAGTTCATGCTGTGATACACAAACTGCATTTCCCCACATGAAAACACATCTGAGTCCACCCATCACTCCCATGTTCAATTGGTGGCCATCAAAGAAATTTCTCCTTTGTCAATGCTGTCCTGAACAAGGACATTTTTGACTTAGGTGTATGGCATACAAAAGGCAAAAATATGCATTTGTTGGTCTGTCTGGAAGCTGAGCCAGGGAGCATTGTTTCCCATTTGATAACACTTTAATGTTCTTGGGAAACATCGGTCTATTTGTTGAAATTTTGTTCAAATAAAACCTCAGCCAAAAGTGCTGTAGGGCTTTTTATATTAATCTTTCCAATGGCCTTGTTTAAAGCATGAATTTTCTTCAGGGGCTGTTGTATTAACTTACTTATTATTAAGGACATTGAAGATTGAGAAAAATAAAGGCAAAGCTGCAGACTGCTGAGCTGAGAGTCCCATATCCTAATCACAGCACACAGTGAGATGTAGAGACTGTGATTAGGACAAAGATCTGGTCATGAAAAGTGACAAAACACTCCTTGCCTTCAGGAAGATCAGCATTCCTCCAGTTCTCTCTGTTGAGAACAGAGGTTCTCCTTCTTTGTCTAAACCTTGTTTCTAATTAAGTCACTGATTTCAACTTCACAGTGAACTTCATCTATTTTTTCCCTTCCACTAAAAATTAGACTGTTTTAAAATGAACTGTGAATTCTACAGAAATATTCTGGCTTAGACAAATTTGCCGTTGAGTAACTGGGTATTTTTCCTTCAAAAGTCTTTAAGATCATGGCACTGATTTTACACAGATCCTGTGAAAATTTCCCCTTCAGGCCCCTGTCTGAGTCTCCTGTTGCTTTGATTCATTGCAGATTTTCCCCTTATCGGATGAGTAGCTTGACCATTTGATTTTATTGTTGGTTTCTTTCCAGATGCCAGAAGTACTGAGTATTTAAATATATATCTGAAGTTCAGCAGGAAATTGAAAATTGATTCTCTACAGCAGTTATCTGAGATATGGTTCAAGTTCTCTCCTCAAGTTAGCCAGAGCAAAGAGCTGAAGCCCTCTCTGGGGAATGCCAGCTTGACAGATGCTCCAGAGTGATTTCTGTGGCATCTTAAAAGAGAAATTCAGAAATTATGCTTTTGTTTAAAGAAGTCTCCTGTCTCCCCTTGGTTCTCCTAAATAAGGAGGGTAAGAAGAGAAGAAAAAGGATTTTTAATTCCTTGGTTCCAGGAACTCTTCAGCACAGATGTGTGATGAGATGTCCGGTGGGTGATGCTCAGGGTCAGGCTCTCTGTGATCTTCTTCAGTGTTTTTGGGATGGTCATGACACATAGAGTGACACCATAAAAGTTCAGAATTTTTATCATGTTTATTATTTCTTTATGTTTATTATGTGTTTATTATGGCCCCATGCTGTCTTTTATACAGTTTTTACAAACCTCGAGGGCAACTCCTAATTGGGTAGCAGCTTTCCTGTTGATCATTCTATTGGTTAGTGAAAGGTATTTTACTTGTCCATTAAATCTATCTATTCTTGGATTGTTTGCATATTTTCTTTACTGATTCTCATGGCACAAACCCCTTGTTATTACAGGTGCATTTGTTTTTCACCCTCAGAACAGATTGTTGTGTTAAAGGAACTTCTCATTCTCAAAACACCTTCACATGGGAAATTAGAGATCAGTTGTTAGCTGCACTTAGAACAAATGACAGGTTAGCTTTTTACCCTGTTCCTACACTTCAGCTGTGCTGGGACATGGCCACAGGCTGCAGTCAGAGCTCAGCTCTGCTGGATCTCATGGAAGGAGCTGTGAAGGAGGAGGTGGCTTCTTCCCAAATATTTCAATGAGAAATTGGGCAGGACCAGGGTTACCAACCATGGTTGGAGCTGGGACATCCACAGGGACAGAGGGTGTGGGTGACTGTTCCCACAAGCACAATCCACTGCTGATGGGTGTTGGAGGCTCATGTCTCAGCCTGTGCCATGATATTTGGATTATCCTCCTTTAGTTCCTCAGGCACTCCCGAGGCTGCCTCGTGCTGCTGAGGCAGGGGAGGCTCCACTGCAGCCAGGTGCTTACTGTAAAAGCAAGTGGCATGACACAAAGTCCTATTTTTACCAATATTTCTATGAATTTGATGTCCTAACAGAGATTTACCGACTCAGACTGATGCCCTTTGGCATTCTGAGCTATGTAAAAGTGAATAGTTAAGACAACGTTTGGAAGAAGAGTTTATTGATGTTTTTCTCAGCAAAATTAATGAAACTATTCTTGAGTAAAATATTTACAAGACTGTAAGAGTGGCTTAGATACTTCCCTGCCCAAGTTTAATGTGTCTCCAGCAGCACTTGCAGTGGTCACTTATCAAATATCTCTTGGCCTAACTCGGGATATGTGAGACCTCAAACCCTTTTATGCTCTGGCAGGAGAGGGAGTGCAGCAATGATTCACTGTGATAGGCCAGTGTTCAATACAGATTGATCTGGTTCTGAATCTTTTTTGTTTAAAATGCATCTCCACACAAATGAGTCTGGTGTGTTCTAACTTCCTAAATAACCATTTTACCAAAAATTCTGTAATAAATAAATTATCCTCAAAAAAATCTGCTGGATATACAAATAAACCTGCAGATTCTCTGTTCAGCAGCAGCAATAAATCCTTACTCTATCACATACAGTGTTTACATTTGCCTAGGGGCTCTAAAACATTATGAGATGAAATGATTTTCCTGTTCCTTGGTGTCTGACTGCCATAGAATTTAAGTGTTTCGTGAATTTAATTGTGAGGAGAACAGTTTGACATCTTTCAGCCCCCTGTGGCATAATGGAAGGAGGAGCCAACTGGATATTGCCTGGAAAATGATTCATATTTAAAATTTAACAATGATTACTGTATCAGGGGAGGTTCAGAAGGGCAGCAAATGACCCCATGTCCATTAAAGATCTGTGCACACTGGCAAAAGAAGGATTTGGTATCATTAGTGGGGCCTAGCCCTCTGCTTGTGGTACAGTTGCATTCCAGGCTGCATAAATATCTTTATTTATGCAACATTAAGCCAATTTTCATCATTTTCCTGAAAATCTATCAGCTGCTTTCAAGCTGTCTGAAAGGTATTCTATTTCATTGCAGGAGAATTCATCTGTCATGCTCTGAAGGGGGAGTTTATATCTCTAGCAACTAAACCCTATAAAAAAGCAGTTGCAATCTTCTGCTGGAGCAGAGGTAGGTGAAACAAAAACTGCTACTGTTGCTGAGATGTTAAAAAAAAATCTATTTTCAATGGAAAAGACTGTCCTGGCTTGCCTTGATTACTGAAATCAAGGAAAACATAGCTCCAGTCTATCAAACCATTTTTGTACCATTGAGGGAAAGAAAGAAAGGATTGCTGTACAAACTGGGAAAGAAAGCAAAACTACCAGTTGGAACCTCCTTTAAACACACAGCACTTCACAGTTTCATTTTCCCATTCCTATTTTATTTTCTTGGCCCTCTTTTATTCACCTTTTTCTTTCCAGGAAATACAAGAAGGATTTCTAATGTATTGTGTATGATCCTTTACTCTGAGTTCCCTGCTTGGTGCACACAAGTCAGGGTGTGACATGAACAACAATTTGATGCACAGAGCCTGCACTGGATTCTTGGATTTTATTCAGGACTAGATGACAACAAAATCTTTGAAAACCTGAGAAGAAGGTGGGGTAGTAAAAGGGATGTGTGGGAGAAGAGGAATATAAAAAAAGGATCAAAACAGATAAATTTCAGTTGGCAAGTGATAATATACTCTTCACTTTCCTAGCATTAAATTTGGAGCTTCTAATGTATTTTAGTGATGGATTCTGCATAGGAAACTTAATGTAAAATAGCTATTATAAATTTGTTTTCTAACAAGAAAAAAAAATTAAACAACATCTTATAAATTTTGCTAATGTGCTTGGTAGTGAAGCAGAATCAGCAGTAAGAAAAAGAATACTGCTGACAATTCCAGTGAAGAAGAAAATCAGTCAAGTGCAATGTGCATCATTCCTTATTTACTGGGATAATTTGATCCTGACATTCTGCACTGTGATGGGCATGGCTTGCTTTGTTCAAGATGTTACCCATTTTGTGTCTTCAGGAGCTGCCCTGTTCCCTTGCCACCAACTTAATACACATCTTTTTAACACACATGCATGGGAAATGAGCATTTCCAGACTTCCTGATTGTCCCAGCCCTCTCTGTGTGCAGCTGACACAAAGACAAATGAATCTGCTCACAGGGACACATTGGCTGGAGCATTGCTTTGGTTCATTAAAGCACTGCCTGAGCAGTGCTCAATAAATGCTCTTTATCACTGAAAATTAGCAGCGGTGTGAGCAGGTCTGGTGAACTTTGCTGCTACACTCAGGGTTAAGAATGACAGGGTCTGAGTGCTGGGAACTGGAAGAAATAAAAACCTAAAATCAGAACAGCCTGGAGCGTTCATTCCTGCATCTCTCGTAGGGTGGGACTGTGCATTAGCAGATGGCAGCCTAAAAACAATATGTGCTGAGGGAGCTGGAGATGTATGGCAGGATTTTCAACACCTACACGAGCGTGCTGAGGAGCATTGTCTGTCAGGGGTGGCTCAGGAATTCACGAGTTGCTTTTGTGTGGATTTCTATTGTCTGCTGACGATCAGCCGGGAGGTGCTGGAGGCAAATCCGAGGCAAATTTTTACAAAATGGAATAGGATAACTAGTCACAATATTAGTCCCTGAGCTTTGATATGAGCCTTGTAAAACACATAAAAAGCAGCCCAGGTCCTTCTTTATTGGCAGCTCGTGGAGATGGGTTGGGTTGTGAGAGGCAGCAGAAAATTGTGACTGAAGAGCAAACCATGATCTCGCCATCTGCCTGGAAGGAACTCTTATATGGGGTTTGCTGTCAATCAACCAACCTGTTTTGAAGCAGAGGAAGAACAGTATATGATTTTTTTTTTTTTATCCTGCTCATTTCATGCAGTAATTCCCTACTCAAACTCACCATTTCCAGCACCAGCACAGCACTCTGGGCTCTGGCTGCAGCTCCTGCCTGGCCCAGCAAACAGGAGAAGAGCTGTGGAAGAGAGTGTTTCTCTTAAATAATGACAAAGCCCATAGCTGTGACAAGGAATTAAATCTTAATTGTTTGAGCAATGGCATCAGGGAATATTGGCTGCTGTATGTCACATATTCATGATAATTCTCACTTTTTTATTGTTCCAGTGGGAGATATTTCCCCCCAGACTCATTTCCACCCTCTTTAATGGTGTCTTTTGTGTTGCTTTGTGATTTTTTTCTTTTGGTTGGTTGTGGGTGGGGTTTTTTTCATGAACACAACTGAAGGCAAAAATTGTTGCTGTCTGCCTGCTTTATCTTTTCAATGATTTTCCTACGAACCCTAGGCTATGGTATTGCACAGCAGTGTATTTCATCCATAACTACATTTCCTCATGTAGCACCTCTAGTCTGAGGATGTCTAAGCATGCTAAAATAGGTGTGTGGCAGCCACGCTGTGCCCCTGCACAATCCAGGGCATTTTAGAAGTAATAAACTGAAGTATAATTTAATATCATAGAGTGATTCCATTATGAGAGTCCACACTGCAGGGGACCACTAGCACAGAAACCTCTCAATTTGATAAGGTTTTTTTTTCCCCACCACTGTCTGTATTTATGATAAAGTGGAAGCAAATACGTGGGTTTGCAAATCAGCTGTTTGGTCAGTCCCCTGGTGTAATGCAAGAGCTGAGATTTGCTCTGCAGCTGAGGCCAAGGCAGAGTGAGAACATTTTAAAGTGCTATTTTCAGGGTAGCACCTGCACATAAAGAGACCAGAAGTGCAACACTGCAGAGCTGATCTGGCCTCTTGCATTTTCCCTTGGCACCAGCCAAAGCTTCCTTTCCAAAAGAGGTGCTGGGCTATGCCAGGATGTGCACTGGGACAGACCTGGGTGTGTGGAAACATTTCAGAGCCAGGAGATCCCCTGAGCTCCCAGCAGAGCTCCTGGCACAGAACCACCCTGGCACCTTTCCCACATCAGCCTGGGTGTGCCTGAGCATTGGGATTTGCTCTAACCAAAATAACACTGTGCACCTGAGGGGGGATTTGAGCCTTCAAACCAGCTCCTCCCTGTGCTCACGGGGTTTGAGTTCATAAAAGCTCCCAGTAGGGAGGAAGGGCACTGAGAGGGAGAGAAGGGTGCTGGGGTTTGTTGCCCCTTTGAAGCTGGGGAAGCAGCCAAAAAGTCTTAGAGAAAAAATATAAAATAAATAATAAAAAAAGGCAGTCAAAGGTAGAGGAAAACAAACAAGAACTAAACCTGTCTCTGACTTCAGATCTGTTTTTTGCTTGTTTTGTTTTGCTAAGGTGAGTCTTTGGGAAATAGAATTTTTTGGGTTGTGGAGCGCTTTACTCATGTTCATGGTTTGGGCTTTGAGCTTTTGTGGCTTATTGGGGGAATTTTTGCTTCTGACAGTGGTGGGGACTGGAAAAGAGTTGATGTATTTTTGAGCTTTGGTCTGTGTTATAACTTTTTGTATGGATTTGTCTGCTTTTCCTGCAGTTGTCCCTGTGCCAGGAGAAGGTGGAGGCTGGCTGGGCTGGGCAAGTCTGCCATGGAGGGGAGAGAGGGGCCACCAAGCTGGGACTGACTTGCTGCAATGTTTTAGGGGGAAATTTGTTCCTAGATAGTCTTGTTTCTATGCTGATAGCTGAAATATGTCAAATTTGAGAGAGGAGGCTTCTTTTAACTGCTGTTGAAGCCTTTATTGTTATTATTATTATTATTATTATTACTTCAGGATAATGACAGAATCTCAGAATGGCAGGGCTTGGAAGACTATCTAGTCCAACCCTGCTTCTAAAGCTACTGAAATAATAATGGAGACCTATTTTTATTAAGTTTAACTGAAATTTAGGAGCATAGTGAGTGTAGAGGGAGTGACTGTAACCCAATGACCATATCTGAGCTCACCATAGTGAATTTGCTTCCCAAAGTTTCTGAATGCCTTTTCTTTTCTTGGATTTATTTTATTTATGTTGTACATATTAAAGGCACTGGCACCTTCATGTAAAAGTTGACTTTTCAGCAGCAAAATTAGATGTTAAACCTGTGTTTGAGGACTGATGTTTGACATAATAAAGGTGATAGATCAAATACCCAATGTCCCCTCTGGCTATAAATGCAGAAATTTTCAGTTCATGCAGCCTCTGACCCATGATTTGTCCACAGTAGGTGGATCTTGCCTGTGATGTGGTTTCAGCTGGTCTGGAAAAGCAGCTGCAGCCTGACAGAAGTAATAGTTTGTTTTCAAACTGGGAATATTCCAACAGCATTTTATGTAATGGGTTCAAGCTGGCACTTTTAAGAATCAGCTGGAGGCACTGAGTTTGTGCTGGGACAAATTTGGGGCTCCATGAAAAGATTCTGGATTTTCAGATCAGGATGATCTCTCCAGCTAATGTACAGATAAAGGAGAATAGTATCACAAGAAACCATGAACTGCTATCAGTTCTTGGGCTGTTTTAACTTAGATTTCTTTGCTTTTTGGTATCTCTGAACTTAAACTAAATGGTCAACTCCTCTCCATTACATGAGGGTTTACCTGCCATGATATCCTGAGCACAGTCATGTTTTGCTGTTATAAAATATAAAACTATTTTTTAAATTTATTGCGTGATATATTGAAATATATTTTTTTGCATGATGAAAATTACTGCACAAACATCTTATTAATCCTTAGCAGGGGCTGATCTTGTCAGCTAATGGCAAGTTCTAGATAAGGGTTGAGACTTTTTGTGTGCGTTGTCCTACATACTTTAAAAATAACTAGGACTCAAACTTTTGTGATATAAACTTCCCTGACAAATATAGATGTGTTCTTTTTTCCTTCTCTCCCCTCTTAGGCTTTGGGAAACTGTAAAAAGCAGAATCACTGCCTCCCAAACACAGTAATTGTGAAGACCAGACATCCCTCTGACAAGGAGTAGCTGCAAGTTTAAGGTAGGCTGGGAGGAACAATTAAGAGGATCCTTCCTTTAGTATTCTATTCTCACTTCTCTGTGCTTTTGTCAACTTTCAGACTTGTTATTTAATTCCTTGTTGTCTTCCAGAAAAGCTACTTGTGCTCTTGTGGTTATTGTGGGGTTTTGTTTGGTTGGGTTTTTTGGTTGGTTTCTTTTTGTGGTTTATGCCATCCAACCCTGGTTGGATCTTCCATGTATACTCGAGGATGGTTGACAAAAACTGCTGCTTCTGCCAAGCAAGTTTGGTGTGGCTGAGGCAGCAGGGAGAGAGGCAGAGCAGTGATGTGCCATGAGATGAGAGGGTGGAGAGGAGCCACCAGCTGTGGGTGCCAAGAGCAGCAGGTGGAGCATCTCCTCTGGGTGTGCTGTGCTGCTGCCTTGGCTGATCCTCCATATCCCTGTGTCTGCATCTGTGCTGGAAGCAGAGCAAAATTCCCACCATCCTGTACCTGCAGTGGGGCAGAAACTGTCTGCACCAGCCCCTGGGCTCCTGTGGAAGAGGATTCCCTGTCCCTGTTGTTCAGCTTTGCTCTTTCAGGCCCTTGGTGTGTGTGGTCTTTGTGTTGGTCAGTGGAAGCTGTGGCCACAGCCGGACAAATCCTTAGTGTTTGTTCCCTTAATGAAAAATGTTGTGTCTTTCTAGCTAAGCTTTGCTTGTTTGCCTCCAGGGAAAACACTGCATCTTCTCTTGTCACTGGAAAAAGCTCTAGGAGAAGAAAACCTGACAGAACAGACAGAAGGATTTCCTGCTGTCATTGGAGACATGGGAAGGGCAAGGAAGGAAATAAATTCAGTTTGGTCATTGAGGTTGGATTAAATGTCCTGCAAGAGAGAGAGAGAAAAGTGGTGAGGACTGAGAAAAGGGAGTCTCAGGACAAGGAAGGTTTTCCTGGGAATATATCAAAACTTCTAGACGTGAAGTAGAGCAGCTGGCTGAGCACAGGGGGTGTGCATGCAGAACATCAAACACTGCTGCACTCATGCACTGCATGTGGGTTGTGAGTGTTTGTCTGGGCCAAGCTGTGTCCAGGGAGCTGGAAAACTTGTGCTGTCCTCCCTGTACCAAAGGAATCCTCTTTGTGCTTCCTCTTCCACAAGGAGAAAGGGAAACAACCAAGAGCAGGAAACACAGAGAGGCTCAGGGCTCTGGGAGAGGATTTCTTGGCTGATTTTACTCTGGGCTTGACAGCATTGCTGTTCAGGCAATCACATGCAGGCAGCTCCATCTCCACCTGCTCAGCTGCTGGTTATCCATGTGGGATGGTCCCAGTGGAGGGAAAACTCTGTGGGGAGGTGAGGGGACCAAGCAGAACTGCCAGGTTTTTGCAAAAGCTTCCACAAATGCTGTGAAGCCAGGATGAGTGCCAGAAATGTGGCTTTTGGTGGAACTGAGGTAAAACCTGCTGTGAGACTACCCTTGGCTCACCTGGGTAGGGACATTTAGGCAGGGAGGAGCTGCAGTGAGCAGTGCCTGTCACCAAGGCGGGGTCTGGGATGAGGGAAGGAGCTTTGTAGGGTGGGTGGAAGCAGCTGGGAGGGTGGAGAATGCAATCTGTGAAAAGCAAAGCTCCATTGTCCCAGGAGCGCCAGAACCGAGGAGCTTTGCATTTCCAAGGTGGTGAGCCTTCTCCAGACCCTGTGAAATATGAGCCTGGGATGTGTCTTGTTAAAAAAAACCCTCTTCGTGGGGAAAAGGCAAGTGTGGGGGAAGAGGAGAGAGAGGCAGAGGAGGCAGAATGCAGAAAGCAGAGGCCAGAGGCCCCTGTTTGGGTGCAAGCACCAATCTGCCGTCTGCCTGAGCCTGCCTGAGTTGCATATGCTCTCCTTTTCTGTGTGCCCAGAAAATTGTGATAAATAGAGGTCCAGCCAGGGAAGAGCATTTATTTTTATTTGCCTATTTTTGTCATTCACTTGGCATCTCTAGATGAATAGTGGAGGCAGGAGGGAAAGGCTGTTCTCCTCGTGCGTGCAGCCCTGGGTGTGGGGCAGAGTCCCAAGGGCAGCTGGATTCCTGCTGACCCCTTCCAAGCTACCCTCACTTGGAAATATCATCCTGTGTAATGGTCTGCTTGTGCCAGCAACCCCGTGGGGTCTTTCAGTCCCCCAGAGCTGTGGGTGGGCAGTTTCCATTCTGTCCAACTGGGAGAGCTCAGGTGCTGCTCTCTGTCCTGCTCTGTGTCCCATCAGGTGTCAGGGTGGGGTGGAAGCAGCTCCTCCTGACACTTCCCATCCCAGCAGCCAGACACAGGCCACAATAATCCAGAGGGTGTTCATGGCTTCATCGTGCCCCAGCACTGCCAGGAGCTTCCATTCCACAGGGCAACACCTTTTATCCCATCTCCCTTTTGTCTAGAGACAAATTGCTTTCAGCCTTCCCTTTAAATGAGAAAACATTTTGAAACGTGCAGACTGCTCACTCATGCCTTTTTTCCCCTCCTTTTTTTTTCCCTTTCCAGTGTGTTGGTGTCAGTGGCCTTGCATTCAACATGGGCCCAGGGGTGCTTGTAAAGCATCACCCCCTCCCTGTCAAAGCCAGGTGAGGAGGCTGAAGGAAAGCCCCAAAGCATCAGGTGAATACGACACTGTGCTTAGCAAAGAGGGCAAGAGGAAAATGTTTGATGTCTTGTTGGTCCACTGGAAGTTAAAATTGGCAGCAAAGACATCAAAGCAGGTGTGAGGATGCTTCTGCAAGGTTTGCCAAGGACTCCTGTGCTCCTGTCTGATGCTGGGAGCCAGGGCAGGGGAGAGGCTGCAGGCACAGCCTGTTTAATATTCTCTCTGTCCCTCTGATCTCCCCCCTACCCTGCAGAAGCAACATGTCCCCTGTTTCTGCAGAGCTTGTCCTGAGCAGGAGCAGCATCTGTCAGGGGTTATGGTGGCATTAGCCTCATGGAGCTGGGAGTTAGCAGTGCTTGGCAGAGTGACAGTTCTGCTGTACCTTACATAAATCTGTATCTTGCATAAATCTGTCTCTGCCTACTCTGCCAAGGTGTGTGGTCACAATTTGTCTGATTCTTTTTGCTGTCCACAAGGCTTTTGAGTTTCTTAGAGGATTATATTTGATTGAGACCCTTCTCCTCCATCTTTCTTCACACCTCCCCACTCCATGAAGCGCAGTCCCTTTCTCTTATATCTTTCCCACCAACTCCTAAAAGGGAAGTATCTTAAATAAGGGTTTATTTTCAATTAAGTTCCCATCACCTGCCCCTCACAGGGGCTGCGGAAATCTCCCTGAATTCCTATGGAATTGAATTCCTTGAGCCTCCCTGTGGCTTTGGCAGCAAACCCCAGCATCCTCCTCCTGCTCTGGGCTGATCCCAGGTAGCTACAAGGTACCAACCTTGTTCATCAGTACTCCATGGTATTTTCTTGCCTCTCATCTGCTTTTTTTTGAACTTTCTAGACCCTTTTGAGGCCAGAAAGTAATAACTACCTCAGTCCTTCACCGTCTGTCATGTCTAAGGAAATTCTTTAGGCAAACAAAACCCTTATTAAACATATCATTATACCCCCAATCATAATTGCTCCACGTGTTTTCAAACAAAGCACCTGAAAAGAAAATGTTGACCCCTTGAAAACATCTCTGGTCACGTGAGGCTTGGCCTGAGCCACTCCTTTGTCCCCAGCCCTGCTCAGGGTCCTGCTGTGGTGACCTGTGGGGAGGGTCCATGGCCAGGGGTCTCCTGTGTCACTTTGTCACACCCACTGCCACCTCACTGTGTTAAGGCTGTACTCAAGACCTGCTCTGGGCATTGTGGACATAAATGTGTGACCAGTAGAACATTTCTGTTGGTCTGCAGGGCTGAGTACTCGGTGTGTGTTGCCCAGGAAAGCACAGCAGCTCCAAAGGAGTGTGTGATCTGTCAGGTAATCCCACTGCACCTCCAGTGGGTCTCCTCTGAGCTAGATGTCCTCAGTGCTGGGATGGAGGTGCTTGAGTGTGAGGGTGCTTAGTGCTGGTGTTATTTATGGTTGGTTGGTGTCCTGTGCAGGTGAGCAGTGGAGGTGGCACGCTCTTCTTCCCCAGGTTATGCAGGGGAGAAAAAAATAATCCCCCATTGTGTCATACCACACATCCTGAGCTCTTAAAATGGGAGTTTCTGTGTTGTCTCCAAGCCTTTTGTCTTTTGTAGGCAGACATAAGAGCTGTAATACCGAGTGAATGGTATGTACTCGGTCTATACAATGGCTCTTTAAAAAAAATATAATTACATATGGTACAAGAGGGAGAGGAAACCACTCCATTCCTGTAAATGGCCACTTAAGACATGGAGAATAAATAACTCCAATAAATAATCTGGCATAGCTGAGCTTTAGCATTTGGGAGTAAATCAGAGCTCTTTCCCCATTGTCTGCAGAGATGCCTCGGAAATGCAGTTGGGAGGAGAGATCCCACTCAGAGTTGTGGCAAGGTGTTGGAAAGCCCCTGGGAGTGTTCAGGAACCTCCTGCTCTCCTGTGGGTCTCATTACACTTTCCCTGCACCACCCTTCCCTGTTGGCAGGCATGTGCAAGGGAAGAGACTCCCTTTAGGTCTCTCTCTCCTCTCGTAAGTGCCAGAACAACGCTGGGGTGTCAAGGCTGTGTTGGCAGAACCAGAACATCCGCTGCCCATCCTCTGCCTGCCCATCCTCTCCCTGCCATCCCCTCCTGCCTATTCCTTCTGCCTTCTCCCTGTCCGTCCCCATCCTCCTGCCCATTCCCACCTGCCCATCCCCACCTAAGATCCCTCCTGCCCCTCCTTCCCTGTTATCCCCTCCTGCCCATCCTTCCCTGCCATCCCTCCTGCCCATTCCCACCTGCCTGCTCATCCCGATATAAGATCCCTCCTGCCCATCTCTCCCTGCCATCCCCTCCTGCCTATCCCTTCTGCCTCCTCCCTGTCTGTCCCCATCCTCCTGCCCATCCTTCCCTGTTATCCCCTCCTGCCCATCCCTTCTGCCTCCTCCCTGTCCATCCCCATCCTCCTGCCCATCCCTCCCTGTTATCCCCTCCTGCCCATCCCTACCTACCTGCCCATCTCTCCTGCCTCCTCCCTGCCCATCCCCACCTAAGATCCCTCCCTGCCATCCCCTCCTGCCTCCTCCCTGCCCATCCCTCCCTGCCATCCCCTCCTGCTCCCGCAGCCGGAGCGGCCGCTCCCCTGCGCCGTGCGGGCTCTGCTGCCGCTATTTAACTGCGGCTGCGGTGCGGGGCTGCCGAGGCAGGGCTGTGTGGCTTTAAGGCACATGTGATGCTCTCCCGAGCGGGGATGTGCTGAAATCGGCTCCGGGAGCAGCGCTCGCTCCGACCGCCGCCGCCTCTGTGGCCGAGCCCGGGCTGCTCGGAGCGCCCTGCGAGCCGCGCAGCATCGCAGCATCACTTCGGAACGCTCCTCGAGCACAACGGGGATGCTAGGGAATGATTTAAAGGTGAAAATGAGAAGGTTTCCACCCCTCAAACCTCGGCCACTTTTCTGACGGCGGTCTGAGAGATCGGATGTCTTCTCTACTCTGGAAACAGGATTTGTAAAGGAAAAGAGATTTTTTTTTTCCCGCCCCCCCTCCCCGACTTTTAATCCTGATAAAGAAGATTATTGGGAAGCTATAAAAGAAATCCCTTATTGTGATACAGATGGATTTAAAAAAGTATTAGAGCTTTCCGATGAACACTACTAGAGTGCTCTGCTCTTGGTTGGATTACTCAGGTAAGGACCTTCCTCAGGATTTAAGATTCAGAAAGCAGATCTGGAACTCATCAGATAATAAAATATTGGAAAATATTCACTGCTGTGTTTCTAGACTAATGTTAAGATGATCTCTGGGCAAAATTGTGTGTGTGACAGTTTGCTGACGAACGAATGCTTTAAGAAATGTTAGCAGGAAATGCTGGGTTTGAGCAAAGGTAGTTTGAAATAGTGCAGTTTGAGAGAGGTTTTTGTATTTTAAAAAGCCCACAAAAACTAATAATAAAGCCCGAGTGGGTAAAGTAAGCTGCTGCCCATGTGTTGAGAACATGATGCCGGGGAGGAAAGACACGGGAGCGTTTAGCAGGTCGTGGGAGTTTTGCTCTTTGACTGGAATTTTTAAAGTTCAGTTTAAATAACCTGAATACCTGGAATTCCCCTGCGTGAGACTCACCTCTCCCTTTGCCTTGTGGCATAAAAAGCACGGGAGCACCAATTATGACAAGAAGGTGTTAATTCCTGGAAGCCTCCCGGGAGCTCCCTGATCTGAGGAGATGGAATCTATTTTGCAAGATAAATGGGTCTAAAAAGAGAGGAGAAAAAGTGCTTTGTGTACTGCAAAGCAAACAGTTGGAAATGAAATTAATTATACGCCAAGCAGTGCATCAAGCACTCAGTACAGAGAAAGGAAGAGCCTCATGCTGATCAAAATAATGTTTTGGTATTCTCTATTAATTATGCTTGTCAGTTTATGTGGTTCATTTCAACTAATTAGACTTAAAAAGCTTCCCAAAGACTCAGCTGCTTTAAAATCAGGGCGAAAAAAGGATTTATATGCATGTATTTTATTGCTACAGCATTTCACTATTTTAATATTGTTCATCTTCCTACCGTAGAAATCCCCTGATATTGCATGCAGATTTTTTATTATTATTTTTTTTTGTAAAGACACGATTTTTTTTCCATGTGAGAGATTTAATCTTCCAAAGTCTTTCTTGCTCTGTGGAAATGATGTTGAGCTGATTGGATTATTAGCTAGAGAGCAGCATCCCGTCATTGGCTGGGCGAGGAGAGTGCCTGAAGTTTGATTAATTTGGCCATCTGAAATGCAGCAGAAGGTGCTGTGAGGGGAGCTGGACGATGTGGAGCGTAGCTGAGCCTTGCAAACCTCACAGACACCAAGAAAGATCTGCTGAAGTTCACAAGTCAGAGGGAAATTCAGCCAGTGAATGAGCACAAGTGTGAAATAACACAATTGTCTACACTGGATGGCCAAGTGCACCAGCAGACAAAGAAATTGCCCTCTCCCTCTGCAAAGGGAGTATTTTTTAAATTTTTGACACAATCTGCATTGTGAAAACATCAGATCTTCTCTAGAACACATCTAAAATTCAGTCTGGCCATACTCCAGTCCTTGTACACCCACAGGTCAAACAAAAGGAAGCTGATTTCACCTGGGGAACAGAACATAATTCTGAGAAACAATTACTTTGTTTGGTAGACAGAAACGTGATTAATAATTAATGCTTGCAAAAGCTAAAAAACCAACCAATGTACTGTTACCTTCTGGGTCAGTAATAGCCTTTTTAGTTTTGGGGATGGAATATTTTGGCAATGTGTCTAGGATATCTGAGGATGTTTTATGCCTTTCTGCAATATGTTTAAAGCAGCTTTGATACTGTCTGGACATCATGTTGGTTTTTTTCTGGCTGGTATTGTGATTTTTTTTTAAATTTGGTTTATATTTTTATCTCCTCTGTAAATTCAGCTATGGATCAGTGTGAGAATATTTTCCAGCTTCTATTTATATTGTGTTTTTTTTAGTCCTCAGATTATTACAGTTTGATTTTTACCACTGAATTATTAAAGTTACCCAGGCTCCTGTGTTGATGTCTCTTTACCTGAGCTGTCCTTTTTGGGCATGACCTTTGTTGTACAACAATTGCATCCTGCAGGGGGAAATAATAATCCAGAGACATTTAGCAAAAGGAGTGAAAAAGAAAGAAACATTAAAAACACTGTTGTAATGGAAGCTGGCCACAAGGCATTGGATAATAACGTGTGTCTAATATTTTGTTTAGAGAATGGCAGTGGTCTCTGCAATGTCCTGGGTCCTGTATTTGTGGATAAGTGCCTGTGCAATGCTGCTCTGTCAGGGGTCCCTCCATCACACTTTCCAGCAGCATCACCTGCACAGACCAGGTAGGACTGAGTTCAGCCCATGCTCGTGTCTGTCTCGGTAAATGACTGACTAATCAAAATTCTTTTTATTATTTAAGTTTTCTGACTTGTTTGCCTTTGTATTGCACAGCATCTGTTTTTTGGTGAGTCTAGTGTGTGTTGTGCTTTGCCAGTTGAGTGTGGGAATAGTCATCCTTTAATTTCGTTTTCTAACAATTTCCCAACATAAGAATCCCCTTGTGGGTAGGGTTCAGTTTCTGTGTCCTTCTCTCTCCCCTTCTCCCCCTTTGGTGAAGTTCTGGAATTTCTGTAGAGCCTGGACGCTGTGACAGCACAGCTTTGTGGGAGTTTGTACTTTTCTGACCCAAACTGGCTTCAGGTTTGTTCCTTAAAGCCCCAGCACCAAACCTCCCTCAGCCAGGGGTGTGTGCTGGAGCTCAGGATTTGCCTCACCTTAGAGGAGGCACACTGGACTGCTGGGTCTGCAGGCACAGCACAGCAGTGGTTTTATTGTGTTTTTATTAATAGAAATGGATCACATAACTCCTTCAGCTGCTAATTGCACTTTGAAGAATGTGCTGTGCTAAAAAAATTGAGGTGGTGGCATTTTCTAGCACAGTATTTTCATCTGGTTAAAATTAGATGGGTAAAGAATGTCACTTAACCAATTTTGAATCCAAAGAAAAAGTGGGTGAGGCTTTACGAGTTGCAGAAATGAAAGATGGAAAGTGTTAACTCACGTTGTTGAGTCATTTTACAATGTGGCAATTAATATTTTAATGTTTTCTGATCCAATGGTATCCCTTCAAAGACAGATGGTCTTGAACACAGGTCTTCAGCAACTTTAAAATTCAAAGTTTTCCCAAGTACCTTTCTTGCCCAGAAGTCAGTATTGGCATTGTCTTGGTTTGTTGTGATAAAACATAAATGTTATAAAAGAATAGACCAAAATCCTTGCTAGGCCAGGTCTCAGTGCCCATGTTAGAGCATCAGATTAACTCAGGGTGTTACCTTTGGCACTGGAAATTTGGGAGTGCTTGAAGTTTGAGGGGTGAGGGACTTACTTGAGGCTTGCAGAGATTTATTATAATGCAATTATCAGTAATGCTGCTGGTTATTTGAGTGTGTCCCTAGTGAAGGAAAAAGGAAAAAACAGCTCAGCTAAACAGATATGTAAAAGGAAAATACAATATCATTTTATGGAATCAGTTGAAGCAAGTGACATTATGAGAAAAAATGAGAGCTGGGCAGATCCAGAGCTGTGCAACATTTGCCTAAGCTTGAAAAATCACCTTTTTTATGAAGCAAGAACAGCAAGGCACCGAATGCATACCAAATGTTGGGGAAATGTGAAGAAATGACAAAATCTTTCACTCAGAGATGTGCTACAGATAGAGTGAAGGTTTTACAGCTGCCTCATCACCTACTTAGAGGTAGCCAAGCTTTCCCTCCTGCGAGCCTGGCTCAGGCAGCTCCTCTGCACCCTACACCAACAAGATTGATGGTGTGCTGATCCCAGGCAGCCAATTTCAGTCTCTCAAGAAATAATCCACTACATTGACAGATGAGTGGAATTTGACATGATGTTCACCTCAAATTCAGATTGTGCTGCACCTGGGAAGCACCAGCCTGTGAGTGTCCTTTAGGGAAACTCTTAGATATTTTGGACAATTTCTGCTGTCACAACAGAAAATCAAGACAGTGGGGTTTTTTTTTATAAGGCTATGAATTTGCAGTCTGCCAAGTGAATGTGAAAGGTTGTACATAAAAGGGATGGAAATATGTTAACTAGCAAACTGAGTGATTTTAATGTATTCAACTGCAGTCCCTGAGCACACCCTATTTTTCATATTTATATTATTAGGAATGCGTAGTTTACTTTTAGTTAGAAACTGTGTAAGTAAGATTAAAATGTTCAGGCAAATAAAAGTGAATAAAAAATGGATGCAGATGAGCCAAAGCATAATTTCAGTAATTTAATATTTGGTATATGAAATTTCAACTTATTGAATCATGACAAATAGGGCTGTAATCAATAGCATGCTCAGCATAGCTTTTCTTTCAGTTTGTAATCTTCCATAGATAATGAGCTGCTCTAAAATAAGAGAATTTCAGCAGTTCATCTCCATCATGGGGCCACTTTGGTACAAGATAATTAAAAAGGCAGGTTCCACCCCATCTTGTGCTTCCCATGCTTGATGAAGAGAAGAGTCTCACTGAGCACAGGAAGGTGCAGGTAAAAGATAAAATCCTCTTGGAGTGTATTTAGCATAATAAACTTGAACTGAACACAGTGGATTAGCACAGTGAATATATCCATCTGGACCACAGCAGTTAATCCAGTTTTGAAACCCTGGAAATCAAGGGCAATATATTAAAAGGTTAGTTTATCATCAGAGATTTCTGAGCTTGATCTTTTTTTTCCTCTCAGAACCTTTCTTAACCAAGTATCTGAATGAGCTGAAATAGATTTTTACACACTGTGCAGTCACAGAAGCTTAAACCCTCTTTCCAATGCAGAATAATTTTTCATTTTTATAATTCAGTACTTCTTTATTCAGTTAGATGACTTAGCAGAAGGTATGAACCTGGAAACAAGTGTGATAAACTGCTCTACATGACAGTATTTATGATTGACTGTAGCTTTATTTTCTGTGAAGTGTTGGCAGGTGGGCACAGGTAGTAAGGCTGTAGTAAATACTGCTTGCTTGTAAGAGGAATGATGCTGTATTATTTGTGCCTGTTCATTAATTCTTTCTTGTCTCGTTAACACAGTGAGAAGTTTTGAGTGCTCTTTAGTGCCCTTAGGTATTGGTGCCTGTTCCTTTTGACTTGGATAGGTGAGGAGGAGACCTGGGAGTAAATCTGCAGAACCCCACTGCAGTGTAATTCCCCTTGGGCAACACTCCTGGCTTTTTCTGCAGGGCTTTTTATGACTACATTTCATTTTCACAAAAATCATGTTAGGCAACGGATGTGTGAAAGCATTCACAGGAAATAACTTTATGTGGAAACAAATCTCCATCTTCTTTGCAGGCTTGTCCTTTCTGTGTGATTTAAGAAGAAGCAGTGGTAATGAAAAGAATTCCACGCTGGTTGTTTCAGTCTCTGAGATACACACAGTTGTAGGGCTGCTCAATTGGCCTCAGGGGTCAGAGTGGACATGTGATTTGCAGAGTTATCTGAGTGCCTGTGATAGCTCATTGATCATCTGATTGACAGGATTGACCCTCCCAGCAGCAGGAAGTAGATGCTGGGGTTTGGTGACACAACAAGATATTAGCAAAGTACAGGATTCAGGTTAAAAAGAAAAAAAAAATTAAAAAGCAGCTATCACCCTTTCAATCATGCAACTCTTTACAAAATTGTGACTTTGTTCCATAAGAAGGTGTTGGATCTGTCAGCTAATCACAGGTGACAACACTGGCCATGTGTTACTTGGAAGGACAAAGGGTTCACCTGTGAGTCTGTGCAAATGAATTAGGTACACATCAAGTTAGTCTTGTGTGCAGTGTAAAGATGTAAGGCAGGCACAAGCAGAAAAAAGTACCCACTGTAGCACTGCTGACATTTGCAAATATGTTAATTAAAAATAGGCCTGTTCGGAGGAAGAAATCATGGGCTGAATCAAGGCTGGAATTTTACGATGCTAAACACGAAGTACCTTTTATTGTGACAGTAGTTAATGATGTGCCTATTAAAAATCTTCTCAAGAAGTGATTCTCTGTACTACGTATTACGAGATGGAAAAATCAGTCTCAGAGCAATTCTGCACCAACTAACAAGGAACATCAACCTAAGGATGCTCTGAGCATGTTTCTCAGTAGACAGCATTTTGCAGAAACTGTGGTCTGTGGCTGTGAGCGAAAAATGTCTTAGTTCTGATCTTGGCCTTCCCACTGATTTTTTATAGCCTTGGGATAAACTGCATATTTTCACATTTCAAAAGGTCTCCTATTTTCATATGCCCTGTATATATGGCTATTCTCTTCAAAACAGGCAGGGGTTTGAATGTAATTCCTCAGGAAAGTGTAAATAAAATGTGTCTCTAATTTATAAACAATTGATAGGTGAGTTCAGCAGGATTTTTGCTCTTGGTGTTGAAAGAAGTGAGTGTGGCACTAGGTAGTTAATATATAAAGGTTTCTGTGATTAGGAGGAATTGTTTCATTAATCACATGGTGTGAATGCAAACTGTTGCCTTCAGTATACAATGTTCAAATTGCCATGCAGCCAGCCACCTATGAAAGGTGACAGCTATTGTTTCTTGCTGTGTTAATTAAAATGAGCAAATTTTTAAGTTCTAAATGATTTGATTTTCGTTTACACCAGCAAATGCACTGGAAGCACCACAGTGCCCTGGTTTGTTCACAATCAGAAAATCCTGCTCCAGTCACCCACTGGAAAGATCTCCCCTGTGATACTTTTGTTTTACACACCTGGCCTTCAGAGGCAGCTCCTGAAAATGTGAAATTACCAACTGCTAAGTGAAGAAATCCAGGTTGTAAGTACCCACTGTGCTCCTGGTCACACACAAAATACATGTGGATGTGTGTGGACACGTACTTTGTTTAGGAAGAGAACTGATGTGACAAAATCAACGCTTAAGCATGAGGTAGGGTTTCTAGCAGCATGATGGCAATGAACTGCCTGCTGTGCTTGTGTGATGTGCTTGTTTACAGCAGCAGACTCCATAAGAAGTAATGCACCCTGTGATTTTGATTTTTTGATTTTTTTTTTCTCAAAAATCAAACCTCCCAAACAAACCCAGCATGGCTCCAGGGTGTGCTTGCAGATAGGGGTAGCCATGGGGGATTTTGGGGTCTGTGAGCTGTTGCCTGAGGCACAGAGAAGTAAAGGGGAAGGGATAGGTTGGCACTGCCAGGGATCAGGCAGTCCTCAGTGGCAGGAGGAGAAGGGCAGCTGGGATCCTCACAGCTTGCTGCAGGTGGAGGGAAGATGTCAGAATACAGGACCAGTCAGAATACAGGATCAGCAGGTTGGCAGAGACCTCCAAGATCGAGTCCAACCCATGCCCTAACACCTCCAATAAACCATGGCACCCAGTGCCACATCCAGTCTTTCCTTAAACACATCATTATAAACACACTGTGGTGCAGACACAGAGCTGAATGTGCTGCCTTGTTCCTTCTGGTCCAGGGAGATGGAGCAGCCTGAGGGGCAGCTCGAGGGACTGTGCAGGGCACCATGGCCAGGATGTGCCCTGGGCAGCCCAGGGAGGGTCCCCAGGAGCTGCTGGAAGTGTGGGGGGAAGGAGGTGCCCTCTCCCTGTACCCCTTGTGCCAATCAGGATGGCAGAGTGCTCCCACAGGGACACTGGGGTGATGCCTCCTGCCTGGCTCCTTTGCACTCACCCTCTGTGCTCTGTCCCTGTTGGACATGAAATAAAGATACTTGACTCCAGTCAGCAGGAAGAAGAGACTCAGTAGACTTTATTTACAATTCATTCAGCCTTTTTTATAACATGCTGGGCTAAAAAGACACATTATTGGTGCATAGGATGGACACCTCTCTCCATTGCAGTAGCACAAACAACACCTGGGAGAGAGGTTGTTATGCGAAAGGAATCCTGTTTACCCAGAAATGTTATGGGAAGAATAGTTAAATAACTATTTAACTATTAACTATTTAACACAAAGCTGCCTGGGAAAGGAGAAACTGCTGAAAAGTTTCCCTTGGGAAAGCCAGCAATCCCCAGGTTTCAGAAACCTTGGGTCCTCAGTGCTCTGCCCTTCCCCCTGGCCATGCCCCTGTCCCCATCCTTGCTCTCCCCAGCTCTCTCTCAGGCAGGTTTTGGGAAGCAAATCCCTCCTGCCCTGGCACCAAGAATCTCCTCTTGCTGTGCCCCAGCAGCACCTCCTGCCCATGCTGAGCTCCCTGTTCAAGAGCAGCCTTGGGGCCCTGGTGAGTCACGCAGGGTCCTTGCAGGGCACTCCACTGTTTGCAGCTCCCTGTCAGGGCCTTAAAGGCTGTGAGAATTCATTCTGTGCTGGTGAAGCCCCAAGGAAAATTTGGCACCTACGAATATAAACCCCAAAGGCAGACTACATTGCTGTGCACTGAAGTATTTCTGCTGATAACATCAGAAACATGCCTTTAATGATTAGCCTGCTTTAGTCCAAGGCTCATTTATATTTTAAAAAGTAATATTCAAGTGCATTGCTTCATAAGATTGATGTGTTTTCCCCTATAAGTTTGATATTATTTTATCCTGCACTGTCTATAATCTTTGTATTTCCTTCTGAATGCTTTTCTTGCCACTCTGTGAAACCAACCTTTGCTGTGAGCAAGATTTTTTCTTTTTTCCTAGTAGAACTTGGCATTTTTTGCTGTTTTCAGACGCCCTGTGCATGACAGTTTTCTCCAGCTGAACTTTTTCCTTTGCATGGGAGTGATGCTGGAGCTTTCTGTTCATCGTGCCCTGGGTAGGGACCACGAGGGCTGCAGCACAGTTGGAATCTGAATTTATGAGACTCAGGCAGTGATGCACAATGGGGACTCGGGGGTGTAAATTAAGCTGAATGAAGTTACAAAGCCCAATGTTTCTGTGACTCATATTTCCACGCTCTGTTTAGATTGTTTTTTGACATCTCCCTCTTGCCTCCTGCATTTCTTTTGTATAAGTTTGCCCCTTTTCCTTCACAGTGGGTAAAGAAAGCAGTCCTGCCCTTCTTGAAAGGTCACCTCAGTGAGAGCAGCGTGCAGGATCACTGTTGCTATCATGATAATCAATATCTGTGTCCTACCATTCCATTGTAATCCTTATTTTGAGAGAACAGCTTGGCTTGGGGACTGAACTGATGGCAGGAATGGAAAATTTTACTGGTTTTTGGATGTGAAAGTGATTCCTTGAGAATCAGCAGGTGGGGTACAGTGCATAAGCAGTCTGTTGTCTGGGGTGGGTGCCCTCGTTGTGGTGCAGTGTCTCTGAATTCCAGGGAATAACCTGCTCTCCATGAGCAGCTCCCACCCAGCCACAAGTGCTGGGACATTTTTGGAATTGGGCGCAAATATTTCTGCCATGAACGGTTAAGTTTTATTTGTATACCACGTACCTTAACTCTTACTAAATGAATAGGCAGCTAAAAACCAGCTTAAACAGTGATCCTTGTGTCTTGATTACCAGGAGAGCTGTTGGTTCAGATTAAAGGATGTTTTTAATCCATCCTCAAGCATGATCCAAAGATCCTACTGGATTAATTTAGTTTTCTGTAGCTGACAAATCTGAATCAAGAACCTTCATTTTGAAATTACCAAAACATAGTGAGCAAAATACACTGTCAATTAAACTGTGTGCAAGTGGAAGTTACATCTGTGGAGAACTTGATTAAATACCCTTATGAATGCACATATCAGTTTGTTGGAAAGTCAGAAACCTGATTTTTCTGTGTTGTAAATAATGTCAGCCACCAAAGGCTCTACAGATCAGCCTAGGTGCAGGCAAGAGCCTCAGGATCTAAACTGCACACCCTGATAAAACTTTATTTTTACTGTCCTCATTAATGCTCTCCAAAACTGCTGCTAAATATTTCTGGCAAGCAAGGCTTCAGTGCAATTGTACTGTGTTGTTCAGGATTTATTAATTATAATCTTTTCTTGCAGAGTCTATTTATATTTGATCATGACATTAATTGGTTGCCAAAACAAACTAGAGTTAATGGTGTTTAATTAAGTGGTTGAGAGCAAGCAAGGACATTTTATTTGGAAAATTGCTTTCATTGATTTATATGTTTGTTTCTTAAATGAACATGCAGAAATGAAGGGAACCTATTGGTTAGCACCTTTTTCCTAAGTGCTTCCCAGGAATCACAATAACACAGTGGTGACTTTGAACATGAACAAGAGTTTAAAAGTATCTGTAGTTCATATATTTGCCTATATAAACATATTAAAAAGTAAGTGTTCACATTCTGAATCATTCTGAATTTAAATAAAACCGAAAAACAGGCAGAAATAAGATCAAATAACACTAAAACTATCATAAGGTCATGTTCAGAACACTGTATTTTGAAAAAAACACATTTTAGAGAAGACCTCAGCTTCATTTCTAGATTGACTAAAGGTGCTGAGGATAAGGAAATACACTGAAATATGGTTGGATAGGTATTTCCTGTAATTATATTCATAAAAACCTCCATTATTTTATTTCTATTATGTAGTAATTCCTACGCTTTCTATCATGTGTTTAAAAATTGGCTAATTTTACAGTTCAGAAACCTTTGAACACCAGCCTATTTCATGTTTTAAAGCCAAAATTGGAACTGACTGGGAAATTCTGAGGACTTAATATTTGGGGGTTTCGTTTGTTTTTAAGAATCACTTTCCTAAGTTGAAACTTTTAAAAGTGGTTTGATATCTTTGTGCCTTCTTTATTTCTGCCTTGATATTCCTTTTTTTGGGGGAAAAAAAAAATGTGTGTAGGTATCAGCAGCTACCTAAAACAAGCTATCATCCTGATAAATCCTGTCTGGTGGAATAAATTGAGATCTGCCAGTGGCTGCCTCTTTCCCAAGAGGAATCAACAGAGAATTCAAATTCAGTACCAGGTGAACATGAGGAAGGAGCTGTGTGTCCTTCTGGCTGCTACCAGCTCTTCTTTTGGTTTGGAGCAGCACCGAAATTAAAGTAGGTCTGGTGTTTTCAGAATTTGCCCTTTTTAACACAAGGATACACTTTCCATTAAAGAGCAGAGATCTGGGGGAAAATCTTGCTTTAATCATAAACTCTCACGGCAAAGCTAACACAATTTACTGTGACTTTCATTAGCACAGTAAATTTCCTCTTTTTGGTTGCTGGCATGGAATGCTTTCAGGTTTGGGTGGTCAGCCAGCCAGAAGTCACTGCTGTGTTCAACAAAAGAACCCCAAGGGATGAGTTGACACTCCCAGAGGCTTTTGAATTATTAATTGTTTTCAGTGTGCTGGGGCAGGAGCTGACTGAGAATCACTGTGTCTAAGCCAGCTCCCACATCTGTAGTATAATTATTTCTTCAGCAATATCTTTTTGTGAAGCTTTAAAATGCAGCATTTTTTTCCCCTCCAGGTAATTACAAACTGTGTTTCCTCAGCTGAAATCACAGTGCTTTCTCCATTAAGTCAGCTGCCTGGGTGGTGTTTATCCTAACTTTGTTTTGAGTTTCTCCAACAAATAGATGACTCCTTTAGTTCTAATTTAGCTTCTCTTGGTATTTCTATTATCTCTTTCTAGTTGGCAGGCAAGGAAATCAGATGTGCATCAAATGAACCCATTTGTCATGGATTAGTGCATGCAAATGCCTTGATAACAGCAGTAGACAAAAGCTGTGAGTGTCTGACTTAGGAAGAGAAAATTAACAAGGCCAAAGCAGCACTGATAGCTGTCCCTAAATGAGATTATTCAATGCCTAAGAGCACGGCAACACTTCCGTGCCCTCCCTTGACATTTGTCCTCTACAGAAATCTTTATACATCAGGGAAATTCACAGTGAAGCTGGGAAGTGGGGAAGTGTCTGTGGCAGCTCCAGGCTTTCCCAAGTATGGACACATCAGGACCTTCCCTCTATCCATTAAAACCCATCTGTATCCCCAGCAGGGGGGGAGAATGGGACTCAAAGGTGGGCAAAAGTAGAGAAAAGACATTTCTGATCCTCCAGTCTTGTGTATCCCAATTTGCCACAGCACGCTGGGAGTCAGGAGAGCTGCCAGGCAGGACACACTGAGTGCTGCTGAAGCTGATTGTATCCTCCTCAGTGCCTTCTTTGGAAATATTTTGTATTTCCTTTTCTCCCCCAAGGGCAGGATTGGGTAATTGTTTAATGCTGATTCCTCCTGTTGATAACACAGTGAACTGAATGAGTTGAGTGGTTGTTAGATATTCATCTCTTGCTGGTCATGGTCACCCCAGTTCCATTATGAGCCTGGTTGGTCTCTTCTGAGTCCTGAGAGGGGAATGTGAGCTCGGGAGTTCCCCACTCAAAGGATGGAGGGAGGAAGAGCTGAAACAGAGTTGTAGGAAGAGGAATTTTGAGATGCCCTCACTGGGAGCAGGCTGTGGGCAATGAGCATCCAGGGCACATTGTATTTCTAACCCTCCAAAACCACTCCTGGGAGACCTCCAGACACAGGGGCTGTCATTTAGTGCAAGGTCCACAATGTAGGCAGACTACCAGCTGTTTTCTGTACATTTTTATCTTGTTTCAATCTTTATTTTCCCTCTCCCTTCCTCTAAATCAGTTTCCTTTATTTGCTCTAAATCTTCATTTTAATAATCTCCTATGGCCGTCACTTTTGGAAAAAGCCTTCTGAACTTCCTCCTCTTGGTTAATGCACCTTGATGTGGTGTTTGGGCAAGAAAATCCTGTTTGGTTTCATCCCAATTCAAACACCAGTGATATCTTAATAAACTGAATAGTTTCAAACAGGTCTATTTAGAAAGAATAAAAATGAAGCTATTTGGTAAAAATACTTGAAATGCTACAAAGAATTTCCTACTTCCTGATATTGGTGGGATGGATTAAGCAAGAAAAACTGGAAAAAATATAAAACATACTCTTTTCTACCCATAGGAAAAACTATTTTTGTTGATCAGAATCTTCCAGTGGGAAAGATTTCATGGTGGTTTCTGGTGTCTGCACACTGCAAGTCCCCCCTCTAAATCCTGCTCCTGGGTGAAATGAATTATTTCTTATATTCCTTTCTTGTTTTTCAGGCCATCAAAGGAAAAGGTGTAATCTGTAGTGTCTAGAGATGGAGGCAGGCTACCAAGTAGTATCAGATTTATACTGAAGTCCTTCTCTTGAGGGTTGTGTGTCTTTAGTGTGCTGCTCTCCAGATCTGAGGGGCTGTGCCCTTCAACAGGTGAGAAGAGATTATCCCTTAGTCCTGACAGAATCTGTGAATGAAAATTTGGAGGGGAAATTCATGCAGAGTTTACAATGCAAACCTGCTTTAAAAAGTAAACATAGTAAAATAAATTTCTCTGTATAACGCATTATATAAATTAGGATCTTGAGTTTCAGATGTCTCACTCTGAGATGTGTCCTGTCTGCTTTCCAAGTGCTTTAATGTCCAGATTTCACATAGGAGGCAGAGATATGAACAAAACTCAAATGTGCCTTTGTCAGGAGGGATTATTGCATATTTTGAAAGCACACATGGGTCTCAGAACCCCATTTGCTATAAAGGCAGCTGGTTTTACAGGGACTCTTTTCCTTTATGACCAGCCCAGGGACAGCCTGTGCAGCATCCAGCAGTGGAGCAGAGCAAACAGCTCTCCCCCAGGAGCACATTTCTGGGAGCTGGGATGGAAACAAGGGAGGTTTTGTCCCTCACAGCCTCCTCTGGTGGCTGCCAGGCACTGGCAACCAGTACCAGTATCCTACCAGTATCCTACCAGTATCCTACAGCTGGTACCCAGAGCAGGATGCCCTCCCTGCTGCTCTGTCCTTGGCATGGCTGGTGATGGATCAGGAGCTCTCAGCTCCCTCTTTTCATGGCATCAGGGGCTTTGCTCTAAGCCAGCTTCACGCTGCTTAAACTTCCACGGTGCTGCAGCTTTAATCGCTGAGACCGCCCCAGCTGAGAGGTGTGAAGAGCCCTCATGCTGCTGGGGCTCAATTGACAAATAAGCTGTGCTGTCTGGGGAGTGTTTCCCTGTCTGGGAAATGTTTCCCTGTCTGCGGAATGTTTCCCTGCCCAGGGAATGTCCAGGCTGAGCTGCAGACTGGCAGTGCCAGCTTTAATTCAAGTGTGGAGCTTCCCACTTTCTACTCAACTGCTTCCTTAAAGAGGTGAGAAGATTTGGCTGGCTTTAGGACAGGAAGGCTTCCTCTTTAAACATGTTTCTCACTTGAAACCTGCATTCCCCACCTGAGTTAAGTGCTGCTAAACTCCTAGCATTTCCGAGGATTCTGTATAACTCCGTGTATTTTTTGAAATGTGTCTGACTTGCAAATATTACCTGTCCACTCCTGCTCAACACTCAATTCTTGCTGTCCAGCTACGGCAAAATGGAAACTTGTGTCAAGATAAATGTCATCTTACGACGGGGAAAAAAATCACACTTTCTTTTGCTATAACTGGGGGAAAAAACCCAAACCTTAATCTCTTTATTGATTCTAAAACACAGATTACTCTGGGGGGTGCTCTAGAAGATCTGTCCCAAAAGAGGACAGTGCTCTGGGGGTCCTGGGTGGGGAGGAACCCGTGGGTGTTGTCTGGTGTGGGCACACACACCTGGTGGGGACAGGATGCTCTCAGGGTCCTGCATGTCCTTCCCCACTGATGGACATTTTTGGGCTGTTGAGGTTGACTGCAGAAGTTTTTCTTCTCATTTGCTGGAACCTAGAAAACCTCCAAGCTGGAGCAAGGTCTTCTCCACGATTTATCTCTGTTTTGGCAACACAAAAGCTCAGAGGTTCTATAGATTTTATAGATATTTATCAGCATTTTTGTTTCATGTCGGGACTGAGCACCAGCTGCTGCCAGGCTTGCAGAAAGTGTCTGAAGGCTCTCATTAGGCCTTGAGCATCAAACTAAGACCTGATTCCCTCTCTACTGATCAATTAATCTAAAATGTGCTTATTGAACCTCTCGTGGTGATAAGCTTTCACATGCTTGAGTAATTGTAGCAAATTTTCTGTTGTGACAATTGTTTATTTTTTAGTTTGGGGGAATAGAGGGTAGCAGTCTACATTTTGAAAAGCAATGTTGCTTTTGTTGTGTGACTAAAGCAGTGTAAATAATTGAATTTTTTTTAACGTATATGACAGCCAAAGCAAGATATCAAGTGTTAGTTTGGTGCAGTATTTACATTTTGAAATTAGTTTAGAACAACTCGATTGTTTTTCTGACTAAGTGGAAAAACAGAAAACAAAACCTGAAACAATTTGGCAAATTTCTAGAAACTGAAAGAAGTGTGAGGAAATGGCCAGATAAATTAGGGAAAAAAAAAAGCCTAGGGATGGTACTGCTTTTCCTTAAATAGATTTAATTCAGAGTATCTCTAATCAGAAATTGTGTTCTGCTTTAGGGGCTGGCTCTTCATCTTTCTCCCTGAAGTAGAGCTGTGGTGTTAAGATGTGGCTGGAAGGGAAAGGGCCTTCCAATAGCTCTTCAGTTTCACATCTTGAATAAATAAATAAGAAAGCAGAGATGAAACACCAGGATTTTATTTTTCTGTCTCAGTTTTTCTGAGACAGCAAAGAGCCCCAGTCCATTGCTCTGTCTCCATGAGGGAGTGTTCCTTGGAAGGCTGGATGGGCTTTGAGACAGCCCCAGCCCTGCCAGAAAGGGAGAAGATGGACAAGACTGGTTTAAAATCTCTGCCACTGATGCTGAGTACCTGGCTCTGCTCTGAGTTGTGGGGGCAGCTGATGGTAATTCAGAATTTAACATATGTGAAAAGGAGGTATTAACTAATAAAGGATGTGTGCTACAGCTCGTTCCAAAGTTTGCCCTCTGGACAGGAAGGATTTAGGCAGATTTTTCTTTCCTTTGGGAGAAAGTTGATTCCCTGACCCCTAACTCTCAAAGCAGTGTGAAAAACAAAGACTTTCTGCTACTCTGCTGTGTTTGAACTCAAGACTTGACCTGTAGCTTCTCTCTGAGTTTGGGGAAGGCCAAGGCTGCACCAGCCCTGCCCGTGGCCTCTGCCCATCCCTCAGGAAGGAGAAGGAGCCCAGGGGGAGGGAAGGCAAAGCTTTGACAGAGCCCTTTTTGTCTGCAATGCTGTTGTGTTTTGCTGACTTCAATCATCTCAAGACCTCTGCTAATTTAGTGAGCACATTTCACTCGTCAGTGTCAGACACCAATACTCCTCCTTTAGCACACATCTGCAGCTGTAACTCTGCTGTCCTTGAAGAAACTCAGACTGAAAGGGTACTTTGAGAGATGCTTTTAGGGTTTTGTTTTGTTTTCTTAACAAAGTATTAGAAATGTGTTTCTTTATTTCTGTAATAACATCTGCTTTTGTCATTTCTGTGTAAGCTCAGCTCTTCTCCTCTGGAGAAAGCAGAATTGTGTCTCAGCAATGGAGCTCTGTGAGATCTATTAGCAGTCACTGAACCCAGCAGTTGTGAAAGCTGCACCTAATTGTGCCTTTTTCATTGCAGGGAAGGTGGAGGGGATTGTGGTGGTATTCCCACGTGGACATATTTGTTTTAAAGTAGTAAGACTGGCAGTAAATGAGCTGGGGGTTTTGTGCCAGGAGACATTCAGTGAAATACAGACTTGTGGAGAAAAACCAAAGCCTCACACTCCTGGTAGGAACACACCCCTTTCAGCAGGATCCAATTTGAGTAAATTTGAGAGAGAGGTTGAGATCTGATGTGTTGGGTTTGGTCAGGTTTGGTGGCAGCAGGGGGGTTGCAGGAGTGGCTTCTGTGAGAGGCTTCCAGAATTTTCCCCCGTGTCTGACAGAGGCAGTGCCAGAGGCTCCAGGAGGGTCTGCTGGCCAAGGTCAAGCCCCTCAGAGAAGGAGCAGAGAACCAAAAATAATATGGTGTTTTGGGAAGGAGGGAGGGAATTTGGGACCAAAACTCAGCCTAGGAAGAGGGAAGGCGTGGAAGGGAAGGTCTTTTTGAGTCTTGTTTTTTATTTCTCATCATTCTGCTCTGCTTTGGCAATAGATTAAAGTGATTTCCCCAAGTGAAGCCACTTTTGCCTCTGACAGTGACTGGGGAGGGGCCTCTCCCTGCCCTGCCTTTCATTTTGTCTGTGCAGCTGAGAAGAGCAGGGATGGAAGAGCTTTGGTGGGCACCTGGCATCCAGCCAGGCTCACCACACCAAGGCTTTGGGCTTTTCATTTTTTAGCAGCCCAAAGCCTCTTTCCAAAGCCTTGTGATGCCTGGTGAAGTCCCAGCCCAGTTTTGTGAGCTCTTTTTGTGCTGTTCCCCATCTCAGTGGATGATCTGTTGCTGTCAAATCTCAGAGCCCCAACTTTCTGCCAGCAGAAATAGAGTAGGGTGTAAAACACTTAGGATTCTGATGGCCCTTCATGTGGAATAGAAAATGTAGATTCATTTCATAGCTGACAGAGAGGTGATTATGTATCTTAGAACACAACGAAGAACGTCCAAGAATCTTTTTTTACCATTATGGATGACTTTCCTTGTATTTTCACATCCTTCTTTTTTGCATCATGACAAAGTGAGATTAAACAACAAACAGCCCTGAGATCTGTCATTTTCTTTCCAATGATTTGCATAGGATGATGCCCATAAATTATGGAGGCAGTTACTGAATAGTGTGAACGCACAAGTACTTTGTGATTACTTTTGAGAAGCATCCTGTGTATTATATCTGCACAAGATAATGATGCTCTTCTATAAAAAAAGCTGCTAAATGTTTTCAGGACACTAAACCTTGAGGTAAGGGTGCTAATTTCTTTCTTTTTTAACATAAAGATGAGAAGTTTTATGCTGGATTATATAACACTCTGCCTACCTCTCTTCTTATTTATTTAAACATCAAATTACAAAAATCCTCAGTGTTTTAGCCACCCTGCTTTGTCTGTAAATCCTCCTTCTGTACATGGGAAGCTTGGGAAAGATGCTCTAAGAAAAGGAGGCTTAATTCTGTTCTGCTGCAAAGACTCCTTATCTATGGCTGCTTTTAAGTTATGTATTTCCATTTATTACTTCTTGAGGAGGGCAGAGGAAGGGGGTAATGTGCCATCTCCCAAAGTGAGAAGGTGGGGAAATGCACATGGCCAGGCTTGTCTAACCTTTTGTTCTCTGTGGCACAGGGATATTCACTGCTAGCTTCTGTACATTGCCTCATCTTGTAGTGCAGAGACCATTCTTAGTATGCAGAGCTGGAATCTTCCCATAATTGTTCTTTTCCCTCATTTCTTGTCTTCTCAGTACAGCCCATGGTGGGATGTTCACAGCAGCAAGGTCTTGGGCCCCTCATGGGTAACTCAGTGCTCAAAGTTCCCTTTTGGCTCCCAGGAGTCGCCCTCAGTTATTCAAACACTCACAAGGTTTTGGGGTCTGGCTGCATTCCTGCTGGTCCTGATGAAGAGTGAAATGTTTTCAGTCCTGCTGTTGCTGGGAGCATCTTTCCTCACTGTCCAAGGGCCAGTCTGGAAAAAGGTGTTTCCCCTGGGACCTTGTCATGGACCTGTGAGGGACAGCAGAAATTCCCTGTGCTGCACTGGCCACGGGAAATGGATGCTGCTGCCTTCTTCAGATTCCTCCTCCAACTCCCTGAGAGAATTTCTGCTGCCCTGGCAGCAGGGGAGGTTTCTCTGTGTCAGAGCTGTCCTGGCCGGGCAGCAGCAGCAGTGCCCAGCACTGCAGGAGCTCAGCACACTCTGATTTTCCATGTTCCTCTTCCCTGTGCCCCAGGGCAGGCTGGCTTTGGCTGTCCTCAGGGCACAGCTCTCAGGGCTGGCAGAGGTGCTGCAGAGCCCCAGTGGGGCACACACTGCCCAGGTCTCCTGTCCCCACAAAACAAAGCCCCAGCTGCCCTGGGGGTTGAAAAGGAGCCACTGCAGGCTCGGGGCTTCTGCCCTTCTTCAGGTGAAATCACTCTCTCAAATCCCCTGATTTTTCACTGTTTTGTTATCTGCCTACCCCTGCCCAAATAAAGAGGACACACTTCTAATATTTTTATTTTACATTCTGTTTTCTGGTGGCCACAGCTGGGCAGACCTCAGTGCTCACAAGGATAGATTTTCTAAATGAAGTACTTAAAATCATAAAGGATAAATGTACGAAACTTGAAACCAGTATCAATTACCCTGCCTTTGCTCTTCTCTAGAAATATTTTTTCTTATTACATTTTGAATTACGATTCCTGTAACAAATTCTAAAGCATATCTATTGACTCAAGTGCAGAGAATGCTCAAAGTGTCATTAAGTCTGCCATGACTCTTTCTGTCAATAATTCATATTTGGGTAAGTGCAACTCATGCTGTAAACAAAGCCATGGCAAACTCGGGGGAGGTAGTGCTCGTATGTCCACACCACAGCCTTGCATCCAGAGCTTTACTGTAATCCAGCTCACTTCTTGCTTTGCATTCCCCACATTCACATGGATTTATTCCATGGGGGTTTCAGGCACTGAGCCCTTCTGTGTGTGGGGGGCAAGGTTCAGAAGCTGCAAATCCACGAAATCAATCTGCTTGGTGATCTTCCAGTAAATAACACCTGAGTTTATGGTTTGTTCAGCTTGGTGATAGATCATAATTTGGATTTAGAGCTGTTTGGCAGCCTGGTGGGCAGAGGGGTAAATCTCCAGCCTGGCAGCACCTCACCTGTGTGTGATGCTCAGAGCCTGGCAGGGACAGGATGCTTCAGTGACTCCTTGCTCCTGGCAGCTCTGGCTGGGGATTTTAAGAAGTAGCAGGCTTTCTTCACTTGCCAGGCATTTTGCTTCCATCACACTTCTGACAGTGATGAGTATATTAATTATCATTTTTATTTTTATTACATTATTTATGTGATAGTCTATAACCCTAAAATATCTAATGTGAGCACATCTGTTGATTAGGTTTAATTTTTAGTGCTTTTCTGTATATAGATGTATATTATTTCTTTATTGGCAGTATTAAATCATTCTAGTTGAAGAGTATATCTGGATTTTGTTCATTTTCCCCCTTCCACCAGAATCGTGCCAACATCACAGCATCTTGCCCAGCTGTCAGTATATGAAGATGTTTTCTCCTTTTAAGTCTCTTATATAGTTTACACCACATGAAAGAGTGGAGGACATAAAGATTTCGTCTGTATGCTTTCCCAAGACTTAATTCATATTTCTTAGTTTTTCAAGGAGGGAAACTTCCCCACTTGTGAGGAGAAAAAAAGAGAAGTAAACTATGAAACATTGTTCTTAATGGCAGCAATGAAAGTGTTCTGTGATTTGGGATGTTAGAGCAAGTCTGCTGGGAAATGGATTAGTAGGCCAGGAGAGGGTATTGTGATCAAAGTGCATAGTAAATTAATTTACCTCACACTCCAGCAATTTATCACATAGATATCACCTCTACACGTGTAAAGATATCTGAGTATGGATGTGATATTGCTCTAGTGCTTATATCTTATTCCTGAACCTGAATAATTTAACACTCCTGCTTTAACCTTATTGAAATATTAAAACCCTGCCATTCCTTAGATTTGCCTTTGTTACAACTGTTACATTCCATTTTTGTGTCATTATGACACCCGTTGGTAACTGCAGCCCAGACAGGTCTTTGGCTGAATAGAAAGCAAAGCTGTTTTGAGCTGGTAAATGCAAAGAAATTTCACTATGAACAAGGCTATGCTTTGTAAAGTAGGAGGAATGACAGATTCACTGACATCAGGAGCCTTTTTAAAAAGAAGTTTTTCATTTGCTCCCCCTTGCAACTTTTGGCTTGTAGTCATTTCCCATCTCCAGAGCAGTTCTGAGTGCTTTTTCAAGTTGCACTAGTTATGCTGCACAATTAGACTTGGCTGGTAAACAGTTCATTAAAAATATCTGCTTCAAAGCGAGATGAAAGGCAGCTCTCAGAGGTTTTGTTGGAGAATGGAACAAAATAAAGATCCACCTATTGTTGAAGGGCCCCGAGGTCGGGGAGTGGAGGTGGCACAGTGAAGTTGGGCATGAAGAATTCACAGTCCTGGCCTGAATTAAGGGGAGGAAGGTTTTTCTTTGCTGCTCTTGGGTCAGGGCAGTGCCCTGACACAGAGCTCTGCTGTCCCGGTCCTTTGACCAAAACCTGCCTTGTTCCTCAGCAAAATCCCAGGTGGCTCCTCCTCAGAAGGTCTCAGATGTAGAGAATGTGTGCCACCAGGTTACAAAAACATTCCCTCAGAAAATTCCTGATTATCTCAGTGCCTGTGCTCAATCCAGTGAGGGTGAGCTGCTCCCTGCTGCTCTTGGAGCTGGCACAGGCTGCAGAGAGAGGATCTTCCCCTCTCCTGCCATTCCACAACCTCTTTCCAGTGGTTCCTTGGCTCCTGTCTGCAGACCCTCCAGTTTCTTAGAATCCTTTTATTGCCTGTGTTCCTCTAATTAATTACAAATCTCCAGGTCTTTAAAAAAATCTGTTAATTGGTCTATGTAGCTGTCTGTTTCCCTTAAAGTCTGAAACCATTTTATGCACATCTTATCTAAGTGTACAATCAGCTAAATTAATACTAATTGCAGTTTCTTAGGCTCTCTTGAATTCATTTTCTGAAAGGAGAAAAGTTTTTCTTGATGTTTATTTACAAGTAGAGGTCATGAATATCCCTGTATTAATCTTTTTTGATTACTAACACCTGATAACTGAGATTGCTTCTTCCTAAAGTATTTTTCGTTCAATTAATTTGCCTTTACTGCTGGATCTAAAATGGATTCTGCTGTAGTAAATCACCTGCTAATGAAAGTACATCTTCTTAAATCAATTCAGACTTCCCTTGTTAAACTTCTGTTTGAGCAAAAATTGTACTTAAAAATACAGAAAATGCAAGTAAAAAACAGTTACTCAGATAATTAATTTTAGTTGAAGTTTTTCAAGTGAAATACTGTGACTTAATTTTTTTTTGAGTGGACTTGACCATCATCTGCATTTTTCTTTGTATTTTTTTAGCATAGAATTATTGGTATTTCTTATAGGTCTTTCTGTTTATTTGAGTCTCAGAACCTGTACTATGAGTATGAAAATATGACCAAAGGAAACCATGAAGTGTTTTTTCAGAAGCTTGTGGAATGATGAGCTGGTGCAAATATTGTAACTCAGACTCCAAAACTGCCAAGAAAAAGGGGATGGAAGAAGTTGATTGTCTTGTATAGGAGAAAATCTCTCCAAAACAGGCAGTTGGCTCTCAGTTGAGCTTTCATCCTCCTTTAACTCCATCAGCACAATGCAGGCACCAAGAAGACCACACTGATTCTGTGGCATTTTACCAGCATTGCCCAAAAGACTCAGGGCAGTAGATAACTGTTCCAGGGTTATACAGAAAAACAGCTTTAGACCCTCTACCAAATGAAATTCACTGTTGGCTCTCATGTGAGGGATTTCAGATGAGCCAGGTGACCCATCAGAGAAAGGAGGGAATGTTTAATCAGGACACTTCATCTTAACCAGGGCAAAATTAACCTCTTCCACTGAGGTAGGAAATCTGCCATGGCAGCTTTTGTTCAGGTCCTCAACAGGGAGTGGGGTGTGTGACTGGGCCTGCAGGTGGCAAGGAAGTGTTGGGGTGGTCAAAAAGGAAAAATGATGCAGTGATCTTAAATAAAGAGGCCGAAGCTACAAAACCACTTTTCAACGTGTCAGACTCTCCACAAATCAGCATATGGTGGGATTCAAAAAAACAAATTAGGGACTTAGACAACCAATAAACTGTAGATATATTTGGATTTTTTTTAGGTTATAATCTTCATTTATCAGTGTAATCTAGCTATTCAAATCTTAATTTAATGTCTCTAGTGCAAATCCTAGTTATGCCTGCACTGAAACCTGCACCTGTCTCCCTGATGTCCATGATATCTGGATTTTTAGTCTGATACAATACAGTTAGAACAAAGTTCTTCTCTTGTCACAGCTGTAGCAGGATTCATCATTGTGTCAAATCTCAGTTTTCAGTGTTGTCCACTGTAAATAATTTCACCCTGCCTGTAAGTCAAGTATCATTTTCAGCTTGTGTCTGAATCATGCTGCATGAGCCAGCTCAGATGCAGCTGTTGAAGTTTATATGTGCAACCAGAAGTCTTATTAAGGTTCTTGTTCCATGCTTGGATTATTTCCACCTTCTTTTGTTCTTCATGAGTTTTGTTACACTGTGGCTGTCCCTGTAGCCTGTACCTTGTCTTCCCTCTTTTCTGCCTCCCTTTGCTATTGTATCAGTTGTAAACTACCTGTTTTGACTTTTTTAATAGAATTTTTGTCTGTTCCCAGTAGATTTATTTCCTGTTTGTTGTGTTGCACTTGTTTCCTCTGTGCCTTGGACTGGGTAGGTTTTCATGTTGCTCATTCCCACAGTACTTTCTGCACCCTTCCCAAGCACCAACCCCTTTGGCATCAGCTGCTGTTGGGACAGGGAATTAGGTGTGCAATTGCTCTGCTATTCTGTAATAACTTAGCTATTACAGCAGAAAGAAAGATTATCTAAAGAAAGTCTATTTCAAAAGCCTGTACTTAGGATAACAGATAAATTATTCTTAAACTCAGGTGACTTTATCTGATCTCCAAAGCCATCTCCAGACACAGAGTGCTTTGGGTACCCAAATGGAGGTTTGTGCTTTCTGTGGATTTCAGCCATGAGTTTTCAGGCATTTTGTTTAAAAGTTGCATCAGGGTTTATTTCAATGGTATTTTAATCCTCTGAATATCCCTCTCTCACAAAATGATTCAAGGCATGTTCACACACAGTTGCATCAGGACATACTCCTTTTGTTAATTTAGTACTCTTCTTCCCAGGCTTGTGTTGCTTCAATGTCACATGTGTTGATTGCAAATCTGCTTTTTGCACTCAGGTGTTCAGGATAGCCTATTTTTAAGCTATTATACCATCCTAGGGGCTCGTAGAGACCAAAATTCAGTATTGTAAGCATTATATTAATTGCGTGTGTTCATGCTATGTTTCTCAGATTTTGTTAATGAACTAAATTATCAGCAAAAATTGTTAGAAGGTGTAGCTAAAATTTGGTATTGATTGACTCACTTATGCCTGTGGGTATGCATAATATGGAGTGCCCTGGTTTATTAATCTGAACCCAATTTTACTCTCTGAAAGAAGGAAGATGTTATTAAAGTGAAATATATGTGCACAGCCAGGTTATTGCCCTACAAACTGTGGTGATAAACCTGAGGCTTAGGTACTCATGAAAATATCCCCTATAGAGAAGGATGTGCATTTGTTTATAATAACTCAGGGAGTTAGAACAGGATTTCTGCTGGTGTTTGTAGCCCATGCCCTGGCAGCAGTCAGCAAACTCTTAATTAGCATCTAAACCCAACTTTAGGGCCTCAAGGGTGACCTTCAGTGGAGGGGAGCAGTGAGACACTTTTAATTTCCTAATTACTGAGTGGGGCTAATGGATGCATGGTGACATCAATTCCACAAAACTATTCTCGTTCCTTATGGGTTCCTTGGACTCTTTTGTGTGTATTGATTCCATCTCTGCCCTGAAAAATGTATAGGCAGTGTGAAATAAAGCTATTTTAACTTGAGGGGCTGCGAGATCAACGCTGTCACTGTGTACAGGGCGATTTAAATACAATGTTCCAAACAGAGGGCAAGGTGCTGTGCTCATCTCTACTGAAATAATCATTATTAATGGTGCTCTGTTTTTAAGGAAATAAAGGTGAAATACGGATTTTCCTCCTAGCTGAAGGGCTTAAATTGCCCCAGTGAGTAGCACACATTGTGCCCTCAGTTAAGGGCAGCAGCTGAGGTCACTGGGCTTTTTCAGCCTGGGGAACAGAACACTGAGGGGAGACCTCAAAGCTGTCTAAAACTTCCTCACAAGAGAAAAAGTGGAGGGTCAGGCACTGAGCTCTGCTGTCTGTGATCAATGACAGGGTCCAGGGAATGGCTGGAGCTGTGCCAGGGAGGTTTAGGTTGGATTTTGGGAAAGGTTCTTCCTCGGAGGGTGCTGGCACTGCCCAGGCTCCCCAGGGAATGCTCCAGGAGAGTTTGGACAACACTCTCAGGCACAGGGTGGGATTGTTGGGGTGTCCTGGGCAGAGCCAGGAGTTTTCTGTCTCCACTTGAGCAGCTCAGCTGCTGGTTTGTGTAGAGGGTGTGTTCACAGGGTGTCCCTTATCCCAACCCCAGTGGCTTAGGGCAGGTCAGGGCCAGCAGCTTCTGGGGCTCAGACCTTGCTGCTGCCACAGATCTGGGACCTGCTCTTGGATTCAGAGGCCACCCCATGAGTTATTTCCTTTCAGCACAGGGTCCTGCTTCCCCTCTAGGTCTCTTCACCTCTTATTAACATAGCTCAAGCTTGTGTAGTGACCTGGAACCAAGTAATTGCTGTGCATTAAAGCACATGTATTTACTGGTGTGAAATGCCAGTGATTGTGCCATATAGCAATTACACCAATCCAGAAATTGCTCGTCTAAATCAATTTGACGTGTGATGTCTTAAATGCTTTTCACCAGTTTTGCATTATGAGGAGTGGTAAATAAGTGTTTGGTCTTTCCATGTCATCTGCTAATGTTTGTGCTTTCATGTGTCCCTCCCCTTTACTTGTCCCTGCTGGAAATTTAGTGTTTAAATTGGTTAAGTGCCCTTGGTTCCCCTTGCTACTTTTGCTGGTCTCTCTCTTTTTCCCACTTTGTCTTTTTTAGGGTGAGTATATTACATCATACTAAAATAGAGCAAAACTTAAATATATTCCTTCTGTACTATTTTTTTTCAAAACTATTATGTTTCTAGCTCCCAAAGTGTCAGGTGTTATGGCTAAACTATCCTTTTTTTTTTCCAACCTGACACTGTTTACTTTAGAAATAGCCTGGAGAAGGTAGAGCTGACATATGACTTTAAGTGGAACTGCATCTGTTTTGTTAACTCTTGTATCATTTAATGATTTTCCCCCTTTTAAAAAAAAGAAAAATCAAACCACAAAAACAAATCAAAAAATCAATTGAAATGCAGTTCAACAAATGAAAATAACAGTTAATGTTGGCCTTCAAAGTGAAGCAGGGGGAGTTAATGCTGGTATTCCCTCCAGATCCTAGTGCTATTTTTCTTCCTTTGATAATACCAACAAAGTGGAAGCAGCTTGGGCAGATTTGTGTGGGGAGGTGTAAAAGTTGTGGGAGTGTGGAAACAGCAAAATAAATTTATCTTCATCCCACTACAGTGTGTCATTGCAGCTGTTTATTTCAGTGGTTGTTCCACAGAAAATGCCAGAGCAGAGCCTCAAACTGGCTGCAGCACTGGGGTGTTTTCAGGTGATGGGTCAGCAAGGAACAGTGAGCCTGAGTGCTGCCCGTGTGCCTCGGGCAGAGGCAGGTCCTGCTGCTCCACCAGAAAACAAAATCCTGCTGCCAGGACCTGTGCCTGTGCACAGAAAAAAAAAAAAAGTGAAAACCCTCTGAGGAGGAGCTTGAGGTTGGAGGATGCTCTTTCCTCTCAGATTTGAAAAGTCATGTCCTGTAATTTTTTTTTTTCCTGTGTCCCCATTTCTGAAGGGAGCAGTGGGACAAATGCTGAGGAGGATTCCCCTGTTTCTCAGCTGCCTTCTCCCTCTCTCTGGGAAAGTGCAGCAGTGAGTCACTTGTAAAAAGAAAAAATTACTCCAGGAGTGTTGCTGTTGACTGTAGAGGGGAGAGCTCCAGCACCCCCTGATGAACCACAATTCCTGCTTTTGTAGGAATTTTTGTGAGTTTTGTCTCCCATATAAATTAAAAGTGCTATTTTTTTCCAGGACTTCCATGACACTTGAGCAGTTGCATTGCAGGGAGACCTGGCCACATGTTCTCATCATACCTGGCCAGAGACAGGTGTGACTCTGGGTAGAAAGGGGAGAGAAGACTTTGGACAATTAAATAAATACATGTTCTTTGGTGTTTATTAAAGTATAGTAACTCTCATATTTAAATAGGAAAATAAGTCTTGCAAGTGCAATTTTTTTCCTGAAGTTTATCTGCTGCTATATGTGATTCTGGTGCTCCTATACTTAGAAATGCTTAACATAAATTATGACCTAATTAACATTTGCATGGTAATCTAGACTTCCTGCAGCTTATTCTCCTAATTAACACATGACAAATGATCAAGAATTAATATTTCATTGAACCATAAGCTGTCCAAGAAACCCCATTAATGCTGCAGAAAACGTTTCATTCCCTTATAGTTTTATGGCTGAAAAGTGCTCTGTTACAGCTGAGACTATTATATAATTTTGTCATTAAAGTTATTTGTTATTAGAAAAATTATGCTAATAAGAATGAGTGAAGGTGTTTCAATTTTTTTTTTCTCAAGTTGTGTTACAAATAGAGGAACACATGTCCTGACATCATCATTTGGGCTAATTAGGGCTAGGGGGAGTTTGGGTTGCTCTGTTGTTCCTGCTGCAGTGGGGCCAATCTTTGAGAGGGACCCTGCTCTCTGTCCTCACTTTTCCCAGGGAGATGTGTTGCCTCCTTGAGGGATCTGAGCTCAAATTTTCCGTCTTAAATGGATGCCAAAGTACAGCTAAAACACACAGCTAACACTTCAGGACAGAATACTTTCTTTAGATCTACAGGAAGAGAGCCTGATGACTTTAGTAAATGTGTATAGGCTTAGGATAATTAATACTTAAATAATAATTAGCTGCTAACTCATATAACCAAGAAACTGAAGTTCTAAATCAAGGTTGTAATTAGGGTTACATGATCAATGCAGCACAAAAATCCAATGAGCTAATTCCTTGAGTTCACAGTGATTAAGAACTGGCCATTTTTGCTGTGTCCTTTCAAGCATTTCTATTTCTGGGCACTGCTTACCCAAAATTTGAATAGAACTGTGTTTCCTTGGGCTGAAATAGTAAGTTTAGTTACACTTACAAAACTTCAAAAATTAAAAATAATCAAATGGAAACTGATTTTCTTCTGCTTGAATCCCCAGGTAAATAATATCACTAAAATAAAAGGTACCCTTCTGCAGGAATGTAAGGCCCATCTTTGTTGTTTGGCCATCAGATACATCTCTACAGGCACCGCTTGCTCCATTTCTTTTAGCTAATATGTCATCATTTGTTCACTGAGCAATAAATCCTTAGTGATTAATCAATCAATGCCTATCGCTTTCAGAAGGGATCTCAGCTGCTCGTGAAGTACAGGCTCTGCTCTCTAAGGAAAGAGCAGAAAACATGTAGAAAACATGCACATATTAGACTAACATTTGCTTTGTTTTAAAGTCAAATTAATTTTGCCTTGCCTGAAGCTGAGAAGGAACTTAATCATATAGAGAGTGTGTAATAAATCCTGCCTGACATCTGGTATTTCCTTATGAGCCTCTGAGAAGGAGGGGGACACAGCAGACACGATGCTCAGGGACAGAGGCCTGGGATTTCTGGAGCACCAGCTGAACTCCAACATTTTGGGTTTGCTTTTGCACTCGAGCTGTGTGTGCTTTTCCTGGAAAGAGCTCCTGACTCACTTTTGTTGCACATGGCTGCTTGGCACAACTCTCAGGTGCAGGCAGAGACACCAAGCTGAAGGCTCTGCTTCACAGATTGTCAGTCAGCCCATCTCCAAGGTGTGAGGTCCATGTTTAAGGTCTGTTTTATAAAACCCTGATTACTTATCTAATTATAAATTACCCATAACCTTTTTAATTCAACCTACAGTAAAATGTTTGGGTCTGTATTTTGAGTTCTGAGGTTATGAATATCTATCTCAGCAGCCCAACATGCCCAAACTTCTACAAACTGTGGGTCTGATGTGACTGATCAGGTTGGGCACTCTGTTTCCACCCCCAGGATGCTAAAAACACAGGCAAGGAATTTGGGGGATTTTGGATAAAAGGGAAAGGCCAGGTTTGTGTGTGAATGGTGGCATTATGTACCACGTCATCCCAGCTATCAAATGATACAGCACTGCTGAGGATCCCTGTGTGTCATCCTGCCATTCCCAGGAGAAGCCTAACTAAGCACTCATTTTTTTGCCCTAATATTACAATGAACTGAACGTTGCAGAGTTTATCTTTGACTTTCTTGTTAAGGGCAGCTGTTAGAAGAGTTCCCTTTGTCTGGGGTGGGAGTGCAAATGGAAATTGGTAATATTGATCTGCCAACAGTGATGTATTTTACAGCTGAGCATGAAGCATATCATCCCTTTGAAGCTCCCTTTTTTGTTTGGCCATTTTTCCTTTGTTCTAGTTATTTTTTATGTTCTGGGATTGATGCCCACAATGCAAAGAGAACTGAATGAAAAAAACCTCTTCAGAAATATAGCAGTTCATGCCTGTTTACATTCTTCTGTTCTACATTAGAGACACTCAAACACATTTGACCCTGAAAAAAGGTTTCCTTTAAGGCTTTTGATTCACTGTGACATATTATGTGTGTCTGCATTATGCAGGTGCCATCATAGCATTTGCCCTCCACTGTACAGCTGGAGGAGTAAAGTAATAACACAAAATTTCATGTCAGTCACTTCAACTGTAGGTGACCTTTTAGTGCTCCCCAAACCCAGATGTGCAGGGTTTTTATTCCATGAACTTCATAGGAAACAATAAAAGATTGTTTCTATGGAAGAGTAACAAAGCTGATGAAGGGAATGAAGCACAAATCACAGGAGGAGTGGTTGGGGGTGTTTAGCCTGGAGAAAAGGAGGCTCAGGGGACCTCATACAGCTCCTAAAGGGGTCCAGGTGGGGCTGGGTCTCTTCTCCAAGTAACAAGACCAGAGAAAATGGCCTCAAATTGTGCCTCAAATTGTGCCAGGGGAGGTTTAGATTGCGTATTAGGAAAACTTTCCTCACTGTAAGGGTTGCCAAACACTGGTGGGCTCACCATCCCTGGAAGTGTCCAAAACATGTGTGGATGTGGCACTCGAGGGTGTGGTTTATTGGTGAACACGGAGCTGCGGGGTTAACTGCCAGTGGCCTGAATTCAAAAGAAAATAACTTGAATGTCTTTGATCTATGACAAAAGGTCAAAAGTCTGAGATGCAGAAGATATTGCACATCACCCATGGGTCTGGGCATGGCAGAAATGTCAGTCAGGCTCCTGGCTATTTTGCAGCAGGAGCGATTTTATGTCTCCTGTGGTCCTAAATCCTCCAAATGCAGAGCACTCTCACTCTCGTGTCTTTTGGTTTCTTCAAACACCTGAAGGGTGACTGTAACTTGGTCTACTGACTGAAAGGAATTGTGAATAATTAACTCTTGGCTTATATATTATTTTAGATTGGAAAGGCTCTGATTTGTGTTGGTTACTCAGATTTTTTTCCCAAAGGTTGGAGAGTCAAATACCTTGGAGTGATTTTATTTCTTCTACACAGTAAAGAGCAATGTTTTGTCTCTCTGCATTGTTACATCCTAATTCCATTAGATCAGCAGATAAACCCATAGCCCTGACAGCCTCAGAAAAGGTTTTAGTTTCTTCCAGCTGCTTGAAGCAGAACACACAAACAGGGAGTTGTTAACTGTGTCCCGTAAGAAACGCTGCTCAGAGCAGGGAGGAAGCTCCTCCAATTTGTCCATCTAAATGCAATTAAATGCTGCAAGGCTTGCCATAACAAACCTCTAAATTGTCACTGTGATCTACTGAAAGAGACAGCTCAAGTTATTGGGGGCACTGTTCATTTCCTGCTGGCAGATAAGGGATCTGTCCTGCTGTCAGTGTCAGTGGCTGTCAGCCTGGGCTTTGCAGCTTCAGGGCTGCATTTCCATCTTCAGCTGCCCCAAGAACAACTTCAGGTTGTAACAGGTGGGGGTAATTCTTCAGGGGAAGAATTGGAGTGGGAGCAGGGATTTAAAGGGGTGAAGTTTTTGCTTTGGTTATTTTTTGTGAGACAAGGCACAGCTCTGTTCCCTGGCCATGGTGAAGGAATGAGCTGTGGTTTTATCTTTTGGGGTCTGTCTGCAGGAACTGGCAATCACAGTGTCATTTTGTTCTCTCAAACTTGTGCTTTGTGCAGGATATCTCCATTTCCACAGACTAGCACAACACTTAAATGGAGGGAGAGAAAGAAAATCTCTTTTTTTGTTGTTAAGTTGGCTGTAAACACATCACAGGACAGTCCTTTCTTATTGAGAACAGAAGCCTTGCTACCTGAATTTGGTCTCTCTCTAACATTGAACTCTCACTTGTTTTACTTTTTTGCTTCTCATTCCTTTTTTGAAATGAGAAGAGCCCACCAGAGGCTGTTTTCAACATTAATTACTTGGCATAATTTGAGATACTGAGAAAACTCGTGGTACTTCAGACACTTTATTTTGGGCCGCTGTCTCTCTTATTGATTGCTGTTGCTTTTTCCTCACATGCTAATTTAGTGGGGAAAACACACACCCTTTTTTTTTTCCTTTCTGTCCTCTGCCATCCAAAGCATCTGGAATCAGCTGCCTGTGTGCCAGGTCATTAAAGAGGGAAAGTGGCTGTGCACTGCTTCACAGGCACATTTCTTTCTGACACCTTTGGCCCCAGTGCTGTTGGAAGGCAATATTTTGGCTGCTGGAGCTGGTATTTACATCTAGAGCTGCACTGTCAGTTTGCTTCATGGCTTGGAGATGTGAGGCTGTCCATCCTCACACCCAGCACCAGTGGTGAGAGCCCCTCTGCTCCTGCCCCTTGCCAAGGGGTTTCTTTGCAGTGACTCATCCAGTCAAAAAATCAAAATATTTATGGTGTCTGTGTCTTGGCAAGGCCGTCTGCAGTGCCCCAAACACAAATCCATCAAAGAGATTGTTGCAGAGCAGCCATGTGTATTAACTCTATTTATCAGATAATTAATTTTGGGAGCAGGGAGGAGGGATGACCATAATTTACAATGCAGTTCCAAGCCACGTGGAAGGAAGAACAACTCTGCAGTATTGTGGGCTGCAAATGGGAATTTTAAACACACCTTAGTATGACAGTGAATATACTTAACACATTAGGCAACCTTCTAACCAGAAGGTCATCTTTATCACAGGGCAGTCCAGTTGATGTTCTGTTTCTGACAGGAAAGGAGTAATTTCTTCCTGTGTGTGTTTTTTCGGTAAGAGATGGGGTTTGGGTTTTTGCTGGGATTTTTTTGGCATTTTAGTATCACATAAATCTCAAGAGGCATTATTACTGGTTTTCTGGCAGCGGTCATGTTTTAGCATTTTTTAAACAATATGGTATTTATAGGCCAGCAAAAAGATTAGAACAATTTTAAGCCACAAATTCTGCTTAGACTAGGAGATGTGGAAATGAACTGTCCCGGGCAGGGTCTGAACCCTAGAAATGTATAATCAGCCCCACTGCTATTCCCTGGATGCCTTTTGCTGCTGAATGCCCTGCCAGGGACTGCAAGATGACTTTACCTTGGTTTTCCTGCCCTTTTCTAGGAGAGAAGGAGCACACATCACATCATCTGTGTCTCCTCAGAGCACATGGAATGCTTCTGCCTTCCACCCCTCAGCAGCCATGCAGAGGCAGGGAGAACATTTATCCTGGCTAACTCCTTTTTCCCTCAGTGTTGTCAGAGTGGGCACTTCCATTTGACACAAAAAAATGTACAACATGCAAAACATCACCGATGCTTTTTCAGGATTGACCTCTTTTATCAATAGCTCAACAGAGAGCAGGTAATGTATTTTAAAATTTATTCTCCCTCCTTGCAGTTTTCCTCAATTTTCTACTGTTTCTAGCTGGAGGGGAGAGAGCCAAACTGAGCATTCAGTTTTATTTTCCAGTTCAGCATCCTCCACTCCTGCAAGCAAAGTGCAGGTCACACTCTAAACACCAGATAAATGGCTCCTTTTACCTCATCTCTGAGCGAAACAGTCCTGCTTTCTTCTTTTCTGCTGTTACAAGGTGTTTGCTGTTGTTCCATTTGCAATATTTGTTGCAAGTTCCGCTCTGATGCCCCCCCCGAACCTCTTGGCAATGTCTGTGAGTGGTGCTGTTATAGCAAAGGAGGGAACCAGCAAAATTTCCTTTACTGCTGCATGACTCTCTGCAGAAATGCCAATTCCTTCATAACTTGGTGCACTGCTAGTTTGCCTTTTATTTTACTTTGTTTAGTTGCATTGACTGTTGTGAGTAAGTCAAAGAAATCAAAGTTTACACCAGCTGGTGATTTAGACTGGAAATTTGGCTGTGTCCTGGGAAGTGAGACACTCTTACAAAATTACATCAGAATTTGAGCTGGTTAAAATGTGAGATTTCAGCATTTTTCTCTATATTTTATATTCTGGTTTTCAATTTTGTAGTAATTTTTTATGGGTGGTGGTTCAATATTTCGTCTGCTCATCTTTTGTGTTGTATCTTCTCCCATGTGGTTTTGAAAATCCTGATTGCCTTGCACTGGCCAGATCACAGCTGCCTTTATCAGAGTTTTGAGCTGCAAGGAAGGGTTTGACACATGTACCAAAATCATGCATCAAGACATGTCCATGAGAAAGGAGTGCAGGATGTTCCTGCCATTGTGTTGGAAAAGGTGAGAACAAGGAGAGCCCTGTAAATTGTAAAACACATCATATTATTTTCATATCACACTTAAAAACCGTCCTAATTTAATTTTCCAAAACGCCTAATTGGAATGCATTTTATTCCACAATATCTTCATTGGAGTTTGTATCGAATCAGTAAAATTAGTAGAAATTTATTTTTTTTTAGCAAATGCCATTGGATCCAAGACCATACAAACAAACAATGTATCTTAGGGGGGGAAAGGGCTCTCAAGACAATATCAGGTCCTTATCAGAAACTCTATAAGGCTGATGCTAAACACATTTTCTATTCTTGTCATCTCTTTCTCAATCAACCTTTATTGGGAGAGGGAGGAAAGGAGGAGTTCTTCTTTCCTAAAGCCCTTTCATGAGGCTCTGAAATCCAAGACACAATCAAGTCCTTATAGCCTAAGGAAGGATGTGGTAGATGTCAACCTAAATAGATGAAAATGAATTCTTTATATACACATTTTTGAGACTGACAGTAATCAGTCAGAGGTGGCATTTATTTTGCTAAGCAGTGTTCCTCCAGGGACAGGGTGGGCAGCTGGGTTGGGGCTCCTCAGTTTGGAGAGAAGATTGAGGGAGACATGGACCTGCCCTGCTGAGGCACAATGTGAGGAAAAACAGCCAGAGTGGAGCTGTTCATCATGTCCTGGAAAGCTGGAGTTATGAGCAGGACACTGATTTTAAATCAATTTGTGCTCTTGGCTGTTGCCAGGGAAGGGCTGTAGGTTTGTAGGTTGTTTACTCCTATGCCAACAACCCCACAGACCAGCTCTGGTCGTCACCAGAACCAGATTGTTACTTCTGAAGAGCAGAATGAAATTTCAGTGATATAGACAAATACTTTTGAGATTGGTTTGCAATAGAATGTTGCTTGTTTCCAGAGCCACCTAATCTCAGATTATCGAATATAAAAGATTCATGTTCTCAGCTTTAAGTTTCTCCTGGTATTCTATGTCCAAACTTTCTGCAAGGAATGCAGATTTTAGGGTGTAATACTACCATGATGAATGCATGCATAATGTATTAAACCTATTCCTAAGCAAATACTGGCTGATATTTACCAACATTTGCTTTGTACCCAAGCCAGTCTTTTCAGCTCAATTTATATTGATCTTTCAGCCTGATTTCCACCTTTCCCCATCAGGTTTTTTTTGAACCACTGACCTTTATTTTGTCCTCTGGAGCTGTAAGAACGACTGAAGTGTTGCTATTAGCTTGGTCTTTAGAAAGCTGATGGTGACAGTGGCAGCTTTTTTTTTCAGGCTCACAGAAGCCTACAAGTGTGTAAGTGATATTCCCATATTAGTTTAATCTCTCAGGTCAATTCCAAGAAGAAGGAGCAGCTAAACCAAACACTTTGTCACCCCTGAAATGAGAAGAGTGTACAACAGAAGCCTGTTGGTAGAGCAGAGGGCTCTGCTGCCTTTTAGATGTTCTTATTTCAAATGACATGGAAACACCAGCTTTATACTCAGATAGGGAGCACACAGGTTAAAAATTGATGTGATTGAACACTATCCCACTTGTCAGAAATTTTAGCTGCAGAATGAGAAAGATCTTGACAGGATAAATTGCTGTATTCCCCACCTTGGATGTGGGATTCTATGATGTTGGCACACATCTTCCAGTTTGGTACTTTTGGTTTTAAGGACTGTATGAAATATTGATGTGCTCTGCAAATGGCACTGCCTGGTTACTCTTGGACACCTCTTGTGTTACAAGGCTTGAATCAGAATTACATGAAGGCTGAACCACAACCCGTGAAACAAACTCCTCAAAACAATCCCATTTTGTTCAAAATTATTTTTGTTTGAGCTTGGTGGAAACTCCAAATTCTGTCCATTTCCACAGGGACTGTGCTTTTGTCTGGATTTGCTGTATCAGAGGAATGCTTGGCAGTGTTTTGTGAGAATATAAACCCCACACCTTGGTTGGCATGCTCTATATCCTTAGATCTACTCCGGTGGAAAGAGCAGGTCACAAAAACCATCCTGCTGGTTTTGAGCTGAGTCTTCCACACATGTAGTTATCAGTTAACTGATGAAGAGCCACAATCTCAAGTATTATTTTTGTGGTGGTTCTTTTTGGTTTTTTTATTGTTGTTTTTTTGGGGTTTTTTGTGGGGTTTTGTTGTGGTGGGGTTTTTTTGTTTTTGTTTTTTTGTTTTTTTTAATGAAGGGATAATGACCTTTTTCTCGTGGGAGCTGAAAATGCTGAGCATGTCACATGTTATATTCAGTGCTTTAGAGGACTGGCTCTAAAGGTGGCGTAAATATGTATTAAAGTTCATTTTAGGTGTAAAAACCTGTGGAGAGAGGTTAGAATAATGACACTGAGATGATAATCTCAGTTCTACAACTCTCCTTCAGCACCTGCCTAACTTCTACATCTTCTGAGGAAACTGGAAGCAGGGTCACACCTATAGACATAGATGTGGGTACATAAAGATACAGAAAGATGTTAACCAGAATCTCTCTGGGTGTGTCACTCTATTGGTAAATGTTCTATTGTTTCAAATCTAGCTCTTGGACTTTGGCTCTTGAGTCAGCCTTTCTAAGGCCAGTCTGAAGTAATCTTGTTTTGTGGTAGTGTTTTGAGTTAAATTTCTGAAGATAATAAAAATAATATTTTATTTTATTTTATTTTATTTTATTTTATTTTATTTTATTTTATTTTATTTTATTTTATTTTATTTTATTTTATTTTATTTTATTTTATTTTATTTTATTTTATTTTATTTTATTTTATTTTATTTTATTTTTCATAAAATTTTGCTATGAATTATTTCCTGCCAATCCTGAGGTGTTTTCTTCTTTGGAGCCCTGCAAGATTGATGGGCTTGTTGTCATTTGAGACTAATGCACAACTGTCAGTGCCACTTGCTCACTCAGGGATGAAGAGACCTTTAATAATGAAAAATGGTTAATAACAACAGCTTTTCATGTCTACTATCTGGAATTAAAAATCTCATGAAAGCTTTTACATGCTCTAAATTGTGGTCTCTTAGTGCCTTTGTACTTTTACATGCTAGAAATCTAACAACTGTCCCCTTCATGCCTGCTGAACTCACAATTGGCTGATGTGGGAATGAAACTACAAAGATTGCTAGAGCTCCTCGAGCACTTGCTTGAAGATTAATTTTCATTTATATTACTCGGTGATTCTAATCTTTGTTTCAATTATAGTAACATGTTGATAATGTGATATCTGGGCATGGATATAAACCAAAATTTATGTCTATGTAAATTCGATAGGTAGATCTTACCTCTTTAATCAGATGCAGAAATATTTCCATGGGTATTAGTTGTGTATAAAAACATATTTCTGCAGAATCTGCAAGGCCAATTAAGGCATGCTTTTGCAGTGCAGGTTTTTGGTCAGCTCTCAGTCTGCACACAAATTTATTTGTTGTGCCATAATGCTGGATGTTCTCAGCCTCTCTTACCTGAGCTGGCATATTTAGATACAGGGAAAAGATCCCTGGTTTCTCTGGCAGTGCAGAACAGTGGCTGGGACCAGTCTGACCAGAGGTGCAAGAGCAGATATTTCTGTTTCTGGATTCACTCTTGGATCTGTTGGAGGGCTGAGGTGCTGCTGGATTAGCAGATGGAAACAGATTCCCTTTTTTCCAGAATTCATTCCACTGAGCCCCAAAGAGTCCATGACATCTACCCTAAAAATAATCCCCTGGTGTGTGGGAAGTTTAGTGCAAAATCATTTTATGATATTTTTCAAGAGAGCACCAGTACACACCTGGTAGTACGTTAGAGCAGGTATTTAGTTCAAGCAAAAGAGAAAATTACCACAGTTAACATTAAACACACTGAACTTTTTTCATGTTGAAGTATTAGTGTGGATTAAGCACCCCAAGGAGTCTGCAGACATTTGGATGACATTCACAGGTTCCTTGGGAGTTTCCTGTCTGCACTGGAGACGTGCCCAATGAGTGCCAATTAAATATTTACACCACCACAAATTATTGCACAGATACACTGCTCACCACCACCATCTCAGAATTTGTCTGCAGGTGCTTCATTCTCTCCACAGTTATTTGCTAATTCAGACATAAGCACAAAAAAAGTGGTGAGCAGAACAAATGGTTTTTCAAACAGCTAACAGCTGGATGTGAATTTAGGCAAGCACCAGTGTCTCACCAGTCATGTTCAAACAAAAATAATGCAAGGTGTAAAAAGTGACTTTAAAGCTATTAAGTGATGTGTCCTTTCATGGTTCCCTCTCACTTTGGATTCGTAGTTAATGTAGTTGTAGTGAAAATGATCTTTCTTTTAAGTTGCAGTTATTCTTGTGCTTAAAGGGTACAGCTTAATAAAACACAGCTTCTCTTTGAAATGTCTCTTGTCAAAACTAAACATTCAGAAATTTCCAAACAAATGTCAGATGAACTCACTGTAATTGGCACCAGTGTGTTGAATATAAAATGCATTACTCTTGTAGGATTTGTTTCACTCCAGCCCAATACCTGAATGTATTCTGCCCACTGAAAATGTTTGGTGGCAAGAAAAGTGATGAATGAGTATGACTGGTGGTAATAATTAAAATGTGTAAGTAAGTGTGCATTCATTGTGCTACTGTGTAAACTTTTTTCAGGTTGAATAAGATCAATTTGCGTATATTTGGCTGAGCACTGATAAGTTTCAAGATTTTTGTCATATATTATTACTGGTTTAATAATTCATGTATTTAAGCAGCTGTTAGGACCTCAGGTAAGAGCTGGTCCACAGTGGGAGAGCTCAGGTCCATCTGCACTGCCCAGACAAGTGGGCACGAGGTATGGAAATAGTGCTAGAGGAATAGGATGTGGCTTAGAAAAGGCTAAAAGAATCATAAAAGAATCATAGTGACAAGAAAAGCAAAATAAATCAAACTAACACATAGGGAAAAGAAGACATAGCACCCTAGAGGCAGGGACATAAGAACTGAAATTAAATTAAATTGCTATAAAGTATTACATCTGGAATATCCCTACCTACTAGGCCGAAAAATAGAAATGAGGCTTCAAGGAGGACCAGTGTATATATGGAAAAAGAGAAACAGAAAAAACCCCACATTGTCCTGAAAGAGGAAAGCTGTGGCAGGAACACCTTCAAATATTTCCCCTGTTGTAACTCAGGGGTGAGACCATCTATCCCTTCAGAATGCAGAGTTGGTTGGGATTTTTTGTGGAGTTTTGTTTGTTTATTTATTTGTTTGTTTTGGTGTGGGGGGGTTTTTTAATTATTTTTGTCTGAGAGAGGATGGAGGGAAATACCTGGAAGCAGTGTAGTAAATACAGTGAGGTATGAATGAAAATTTCCTCTTTGAGTAAAGGACTGGGTCTTTTTGCAGGGGTAGGGAGGGCTTTAGGTTTGTTTGTGGTTTTGGAAAGTTGCAGTCCTGCTCGCTGTGCATTTGGAGGGTTTAGTCCAGCTGATGGGGGGAAGGCAGAGCAGAAATTCCCATTCTGCCCCCTCTGCTTCTGGCTGTGCATTTTTATTGCTGAGCTGCTGCTGTTGCTGTGCTGCTGGGGTGGAATCTGTGCTGTGCTGGGGTGTGGAAAGGCACCTGAGGAGAACTGGGCTCTCTGTGAGAGCCAGCCAGGCTGAAGCTCTGTGAATTTAATCCCTGTGCAGTTCATCCCTTGGTTCTCTCAGAATAATGCAGGTTATGTGTGCTCACATTAACAAACCTCCTCTGACAGTGCTGTTTAGAAATATGTCAGCTGCTGACATCAATGTTTGAAGTCTTTGGTTGGGAAAACTGCCTTTACACGGTTCTTTTCTTGCTGGAAGATAATATCAAAGCTGCCATCTTACCCTCTTGCTAATTTGCTTCCAGTCAGTCAAATGATGACTTAAACTACATTTTTTTTCCTTGTATCTGGCAATGTTAAGCCAAGCTCTACCTTTTCTTCCTACACAAAGCCAACACCACAAAAATGCCTCCTGACTCAGTGTGTGTACATTAACAGTACAGTTTCCTAAATAATCTGATCTCTAAAAAGCAATAAAATCTGTTGCTTGTACAATTTCTAATTATTTAGTTAAAAAAAAAGATGCAACAAGGATCTGATGTTAAAAACTTCTAGAAGTGTTGTTTAATTTAAAAAAGAGAGTAGCTTTGGGGAAAGAATTGCGATGGAAGAGTGACACAGCATTTCTGCTCCTGGGATGAGTTCTGTCTCACATTTGCTGAAGTTGGTGACAAAATCAGTTTATGCAGCTCAAAGCCAGACCTGTCCTTTCCTGCACATCCATCAGGAGCAGGGCAGAAAGGCTTCCCACAGTCTAATCACTCCAAACATGCGTGCCTGGAGCAGGCAGGATTACAGGGATATCAGGGAGGGCAAGCCATTTAATACTGATGCTGTAAGGGAAGCCAAACACTTGGGGTGTATTTCAACCCAGAATTTGAGTTTCTGGGGTTTGAATTTGTGAGGTTTCTCAGACTGCCTGGAAATCACTAACTTGATGGAAGCTCAAAACAAGAGTAACTCTGATTTTTTTTTTTTTCTCAGTGCTTTGAAATGAGGTTGTTCATTCCCTCTTTACAAACCTGGGCGATTTAGAGGGCTGGGGAGAGGCAGATAGACAGCAGAATAATTAGTTTGCTGTGCATAAAGCATTCACATGGTGAAAGGAGGCAAATGAGGGCCTCAGGGAGGATGTGGGATGCACCTGAATTAGCCTGGGTGCCCGACGAGAATGACAAAGCTGACCCCAGGCTGGCACAGGGACATTAAACACCCATCCTCACGGAGAGCTCAGGTAGTCCCGGCGCAGTTTGCTCCAGTAAATCACCCGCTAAATGAGAAGCAAGCAGGTGAGCAGGATTTACACAGCCCCGCTCTGTCATCCTTTTACACGAATAGGCACTTAGGACGTTTGCTGCGGTTATGTCTTGCTCCCCTGGGAGGCTGGAATCATTTTTTGTGGGGGTAGTTTAGTTCAGCTCTGAGGAGGTTTGTCTGTACCTTTATTTTATGGCACAGCAAAAGCTGCTGATCTCCCTCAGCCTGGCTTTGCTTGCAAGCACTCGCTGGTGAACTGCGTGATACCTCTGTTTCCCCAGCAACTCCATTCATTCATTTAAATCTTTCTTATAAAGTAACTTTTGCTGTCTACCTTAGGATGGAGAATTGTAAGGGAATTACAAAATCAATATACAAAACAAACACAAACTACATTTAGAGAGACCGCTGCCAAAACAATGTGTGTTTGTGTTCCTTATCTAGGAAAGATTTTTTTTTTGCATTGTTCACTTTTATTTTCCCTACAACTATTTCTTTATCCCTCATATCAAAGGTAGGAAAGGATGCTGAAGCTACTGAGGTGTGAGTTTATGCACAAATAAGATGGAGCTGTGTTATTTTCTTCATCCAGCTATGACTTAAATGCAGGTCCCAGTTTTTGTAGTATATAAACTGTAAGGTGCATTTATGTGGATATTTTGGAAGTACAGAGAATATTTTGAAGAAGGGAATTCTGTATGGATGGACACAGTGCCGGGTGGAGATGCAGCCAGGATGATTTACCTGCTCAATCATTATATTAGAATTAGGAACATCCAAATCTGTTGTGTTAGTGATTAACTAAAGGATAAATATTTCGATTCAGTGGTGGATGCACAGCTAAGTGCTCTGCCTTTGGCTCTGGTTTAGAAAACATTGGCATGGAGATGAGAGGAGTTTCCCCACAGTGCTGAGCTCCCACTGCCTGCCCAGTTTGATTCCTTAGCACTCTAAATAAAACTCCCAGGACGCTGGCAGAGTCTTGAAATTTCCTTGGAACTGAGGAAAACACGAAAAATAATGGGCACCAGCTTTTAATCTGTTGGAACAAACCCTTAAAAATCAAAACCTTTTGCTTTCCAGACTGTGACAAAGCCTCTTGGGTTGCAAGAGCTTTTCCAATCCATTACTTTCATGGTGGCTCAACCAGAACCAACCTTTGAAGGTGTGTCTGACAGCTTCTCGTGCTGAGCCTTTGTGCTGTGCATGTTTTCTTCCCAAAAACTGGGGAGCAGTGATCAGGGCACAGCCATCTGCCCCAGGGCAAGGGGAGTTTTCAGACATTTCCAGCGTCATCTGCTCTGCTCAGCACTGTTCAGGCACTTCCAAGGAGAGCAGGGAGGGCTGGGCTGAGCTGGGCTGGGCTGGGCTGAGCTGAGCTGAGCTGGGCTGAGCTGAGCTGAGCTGAGCTGGGCTGAGCTGAGCTGAGCTGGGCTGAGCTGAGCTGAGCTGGGCTGAGCTGAGCTGGGCTGAGCTGGGCTGAGCTGAGCTGAGCTGAGCTGAGCTGAGCTGAGCTGGGCTGAGCTGAGCTGAGCTGAGCTGAGCTGAGCTGAGCTGGGCTGAGCTGAGCTGAGCTGGGCTGAGCTGAGCTGAGCTGAGCTGAGCTGGGCTGAGCTGAGCTGAGCTGAGCTGAGCTGGGTTGGGCTGAGCTGAGCTGAGCTGAGCTGAGCTGAACTGAGCTGAGCTGCTCTCCCTGGCAGGGAAAGCTGGGTTCTGTTGTCTCTGCAGCCCCTGCCTGCTTTGAAAGGATGGAAATTAAACTTGCAGGAGCGTATCAATCCTGAGAAAGTTGTGCACAGCCCTATTGCCTGTGGTCTGCACAGGGGCCAATTTCACTCTGCCTTTCTTGATAGCCCAAGGCTGTCAGCTCCTTGCTTTCCCTGAGCCAGGATTCAAAGGAAAAGCGAGATAAAGAAAACTGCTTTGATTTTTATATTTTTGCTACCACCACCAAACAGCATATAATTAGCCTTTCTTTTACATATTAAAGCTAGCCTGATGATGCAATATCCATTATAACTCTAAAAGCTTAATCTTAAACAGAGAAAAAAACCCCAAAAAACCCCAGAGGAGGATCATATGCCTGGAAATTAGCATAGGGTTTTTTTCCTCTTTAGAGGAATGCCTGAGTGCATGGATGCTGAGAGGATGTGACTCACACAGAATGAGAACAAGTTGTTCCTTAGCCTCTTGATATAGTGCCTGGGATATCAAATCAAGTCCAGGCCCTGATTTGAAACTCCCTTAGAGGACCAATTATTAATTGGATGTGAACTACTTTTAATGAAGGAAGAACACCTCTTTTGGCGTTGTATCTATGTGAAAAAAATGAAAAAGTCGCTTTCTGTGAGCAGTAGCAATCCAGGGCGTGCAGCCATGCTCCAGCAGAGATTTTTCCTGACTGCAGGATTCACATCTGAACCGTGGCACGAGGAGGATCCAGGCTGCATGTGGCATCTCACACAGGGCTCAGCACATCAGCCCTGGGATGCTGCTGTTGGGATTTTTTACAGCTAACTCCCCCCTCAGGACAGGAGTCTTTTGCCACATTTATTCCCAGAAAAGAGCAGATCCACCTGGTGATTCCTCTGTTCAGTGCATGTGGAGAATGAAAAACTGCCTGGCCCTCAGTTCCCCTTTCCATCAGAGCCAATTTTTTCCCTCGCTGGCTCTGCTGTCCCTTTCACCTCTGCATGAGCTCGTTAACCTCCCTCATTAGTGCAGTGTGGAGGTCCTGGCACCATCCCACTGGGGAGTGGGGTCAGGCATTTGTGACTCACTCCTGTGCAGCTGCTCTGTTTAGTGCCTTTAACTGCACCACGTTCTGGGTGAGTTTTGCTTCAGTGCCAAGGCAGAAGCTTTCAGGAGATGCCTCCTTGCATCCTGCACTGTTCCTTGGCAGGCAGAGCACTGACCACCACCAGCTTTAATTGGCAGAGAAAGTTTGTCAAATAACTCTTGGTTAATTGTGAGTCTTTCTAAGAAAGAAGATTTTGCTGTTTTGTTTTGTTTTTTTTTTTCTTTTTTCTTCTTCCCTCTTATTAGCCAGCCAAAAAATGGCTTATAAAAAATAACATTTAGAACATTGCTGGGCATAACAAGAAGCAATTTGAATTAAAGCACTGCTTGGAAAGAAATAAAAAAAAAAACAAACCAACTTGGCCTTTGCCTTGTACTTCTAATATTTTTTTCAGAAATTATAAACAAGCTACCTGGCTATTTAAATAATCTTTCATTCCAATAGCTAAGTCACTACCATAACCTCATTATTTAACATTGACAGGAGTGTTTTGCTGTACAAAATCTCACTGTTCTTCTTACCCCTTGTTGTTCTATCTGAAAACCCTCACACCAGTTGATTTTCTGTCTTTGCTATTATGATTTAGCAAGTTTAATATTCTGTCCTATGCTTTCTGTGCCCTGGATGTTCTCGCAGAGTTGTTATAAAGCAGCTAAGCAAGGCTACATTAATAATTTGCTTCTCAGTAATTTTCCTGCAAGCAAAAAGCTCTAAAACAATTATTTTTCAGTTGAAGGTCTTGGAAACTTCATTTGATTATCCAACAAGCAAAGACCTGGTCTCAGGGTTGACTGCATCACCTTGTTCTCCCTATTCTCCACAAGTTTTTGTGGCCACAAATTCACAGCTGCACCTGAACACCTTTCAGTGTGTATTACACAGCACAGTCAATATCTGGTGTGTGTTTTTTCTTCTCACCTGCTCCTCCTTGGAAAGGGAAGTGTGAGCTGCAGTGTCCCTAGGTGGTTTTTTTGGTTGACTCATGCAACAGGAACATTTCCCTGAGTTTGTTCCACTCAAGTGAATGGTTTTGAAAAGGAGATGTTGAAATTCCTGTAATTCCTGTGTCAAACTGAAGAACCTCAGCATCCCCCTGTGTGGATCTAATATTCCTTTTTTTTTCCCTAAACAATGAAATCTTCCTGGGTGGGCTCTCCAAGGCTCCAAAGCAGTGCCAAAGAACCATTCTACTTTATTTATTCTGGTTATTTTGAGAAAACAGCCATAGGACCATACTGGTAAAGGGATTTACTCTCTAGTCTGATTAGGCTGGTGGGCACTGAGTGCTTCACACCCTGAGGTTGGTGTTCAGCTGGGGTTCAAGAAAGAGTTGGAATCTTTGGGGAATGTTGGTGTTAAAAACCAGAAGACTGACCTGATTTAATTACAGTGGAAGCTAAAGGGTTTATTGCAGCTTTCTGTCCAGGCTGGGTTTTCTCTGATCTTGCTGCTCAAGACCTTTGCACCACCTGCAGACTTGACAAGGTTGGAACTAAAGTCATCACCTGCACCACTGAGGGGGACAGGGAGCAACCCTGTGTGTGCAGACATTTGTAGCCTTGGATTTCTTGAGTCTCTAACACCATGGCTCTCTCTTCCAGACAGCAGGACCTCTGAATCCTATTTCATTTTGGTCACAAAATGAAATTGGTCCAACCAATTTCATTATTTCCTCACTGAGAGTCAAATAGACCTCATAATTATTGTGATAGTGCTTCAAATTTTCCTTTTTTGCTATATGCTGTATCATTCTTTCATGCCAGTTATTCTTTGTTTGGTCTGCCTCACTGCAGGAATTTATTAAGAATCCTTATAGCCCAGATTTAGACATGCTTAGGCATGATGATTTTTCATTTATTGTTATAGAATGAACATTGCAGAGCAAGCAGGAGGCTAACCATTTAACACCAAGTGTCTTATTAATCAGCTTTTGTTTATTTAATTTAATAAGCAGCTTTTGATAGCTGTGAGAGTCTGGTTGTGTATTTAATTAGATCAGCACTTACTGCTTGGGTCTGTGGAACATCTGACTTCAGCTTTCTTGATACTTTGCTACTTTATAATGGCCTTTGGATCTCAAAAAGCTTATTTCTTTTTTCTTTTTCTTTTTTTTTTTTTTTTTCTTTTTCACTTGAAAATGAAATGAGTATTTTCTCAATAAGATAATTTCAGCTCATTCTTGATATGGGGAGTATGTATGGGGACACAAAGCCAGGGAACCACTTGCTTTTCGGCATTAAATACAGAGATACAAGTGCTGGAAATTCCTGTCTTTGAAGCCTGTGTGGTCCATTGGGAAGACATAGAACCTTCTTGCCATCCTTCTCTCCTGCTGAATGAGTCCCAAACTACTTCAGAACCACAACTATGTGAGGTGAGGGCCAGAATTCCCCTCTGAGACCACTCTCTCACAGTCTCTGATCATATCTGCTGAGGGTTTTCTCACACAATTGGTTTTAGAGCCATTTAAAACACTTCCCAACGTGCACAGTGCTGCATTCCTGTACCTGGCACCTCAGACCTTGTCTCCTTGTGGATCTGGGGTCCAGCAGATGATTGCCACTCTGTGCTCCTCAAAACTCCCAGGAGAGAGACCTGCAGAGTAACAGGGCTCTGGGAAGCCTTTCTTCACTTTCATTTGCATTTCATGTAATCATTAATTATTTATTAAGTAATTAATCTGGTTTTATTTTTCTGAGCTAGAAGAATGCCATATGGGTTTTTGTCTTCCATTAGTGCAATCATGTCACATTAACAGGATGGGTTTGCATGTGCAGCTGGAGTTCCAAGAGGCCTTGGGCAGTTTTTTCATGGATCCTGTAGCTGAAGCTGAACCTGACTGTATTTAGTAAAAACTCAAGAATTCTCCTTAATAGCCAGTGCAACAAGATTCAGTAAGATCTTGATAAATTGAGGACAAAGCATTACTGAAATTCACATATGTCTGAGTTCCATGATATTCTTTTTCAAGAAAAAAAAATACAGAAAACCTCTTCTATTACTCACAATAATTGTATTTTTGCAGTTTTGCAGCACTATATTGACATGGAGACCATGTATTAAATTGACTATGTATATATATGTATGTGCCTAATTTTATTCTCAGTGCTGTGGGCTACAACACTTTGTTATGAAAGAATATTCAGGATTAAGTCTCTTAACTTCACAACTCCTCTCATAAATTACTTAAATACTGCAGGGGCTGGGAGAGGAGTTTTAGAAAACCAGACAGCTGTAATTGTCTTGGTGAAATATATGTTGACAATATTATTGTTAACTATTTGAGAAGTCCTTTGGGACAAAATAAATTACTGTTTGCTGTAACTGGCAGATCCTAAAGCACTCTGAGGAATACAGGGATGGACAAGACTGCAGAGGGGCCCCTGTCCATGGCCCCCAGCACTGCAGCCCCCTAAAAGTAGCCCCTATTACACTATTCTGACACCTAAACAAGAAGATAAGTGAAGGACAGCTATTCAGTGCTGAAAAGCTCAAGAAAACGCAGCCCAAAACAATAACAACAATAAACCCCCCAAAATCTCCTACACAATTTGTTTCATTGGCTATTAAAACTACCTAAGACCCAAAACTCCATGCTTGGCAGAAAGCCAGGGGCAAGGTTCAGTTTGATTTTCAAAAACATGGGTATATAAGTAATTAACAAAGTTTTTAAACCCAATTTAAAAGAAAAAGGGAGGAGAGTTTTGAAGCACATCATCCAGCTTCTCTTTGAGTTTATTGCCATGCTTTCACTGGATTTTAGGGGCTGTTGAGTAGTTCAGTTGTAGTCATTAGGATCCTAATTCTCTTAGGTACTTATTAAGCACTGAATTGCTTGCTTGTGCCAGTTCTTAGTAACACATTGTCCTTGAATGAAAAGAGGGAGAGTACAGATTGACATCTGAGTTATTCTTCCTATTATGTTATCTGGAAGAACAGTAAAATCAGCATTTTACAATATTTTCCTCTCTCTGCTCTGTAATCAGCAGGAAAGACATTTTTACAAGAGATGGAGATGCCTCATCTAAATGGGAAAACTGAAGTTTCTATTCCCCTGATTTTTTCACCCTTCCAGGGGCAGGCATCCAAAATTGTTTGTTGGCACCCAGCTCCCTCTCTTTCCAGATATCCACAGAAAAAGACCACTGTGCTCAGCAGCAATGGAATGTTCCTTTATCCAGTAACAGTGGGACTTGGAAATGTGTTTCCAAATAGGATCTGAGACCTTAAGCACTGTTGTAGGAGCCTCAGCTCTTCCCTGTGAGTGGAAAGGGCTGTTGTGTGGAACAGCCATGGAAACTTATTTTCCTCTGTCCATCAGCTCCAAGAAAGGGCCATCTCTCACCTGCTATGCCCACAGAGCCTATGTGGACGTCTAAAACCCATTTCTGCTGCAAATAATGTCAAAAGGTCTGTAGGTTAATTATCTCTGAAGCACTACAGCTCCTTGGGGAGGCATAAGCACAAAACCAAATGCTGCTGTGGGCATCAGGCACAGCAAGTACAGCAATCACATTTTTGGCACAGAAAATGCCAAATTGGGAAGTGATCCCACTGCAGAGCCTTGGGAACCTTGGATTTCCCAAAAAACCCAAGTGGCCCTCTGCAAATTAACCCGAGATTGCTCCATGCTCTAATGGAAGAGCTGTTAGGCAGGAGTGTCAACAAGTGATCTTTAACAGAAAAAATCCCTGGATAAAAGATGTCAAAAACAGTCCCTGGGGAGGGGAGGCAATCAAAAGGTCACGTTGGATGAGGAATCAGCTTTGTACAGCAAAAGGTGACACCAAGCTCCCTGCATGGGATAACAGGATAAATGATCCTGAAAAGAGCTAGGACTTGTTATCCTTTCATGACCTGAAGTGGTGTTGGCATGAAGGAGCTATTAAAGGGCAGTGGAGGCAGTGGAAAGAGATTCCTTTTAAGTGAGAAATGAGTAATTTGAGGAATGAGTTCCTTGCCTTTTTTTTTTTTTTTCTTTTTTCCTTATTTAATTGCTTTTCTCTCTCTCTATTAGTCAGATACCAGCTCTGAAAAATGTGCTCTTTGGGCTTCTGGGAATTCGTCAGCAGTATTTCAAGTTTGTTTGTCTATTGTTTTTATAGACTTATCAACAAAAAATCATGGGAGAGGGAAAATCAGAAAATCTCTAACAGTGTGTAAATCATCAGTTCATTTCCATGGGTATTTCACAATCTTACTTCCCCTAAATGCATGTATGTGCTTTATTTTCATTGTGTTTATTTATTGGAAAGCTATGTTATCAATAGCAAAGTGCTTTTCTAAATGCAGTCTTGCTGGAATTGTAGTGTCACATCTCTGGTACTCTCAGTTATGCCAGTGAGAGTATTTGTTGCTGCCATTTCCAAAAGTTAAGTCACCATCTAGGGTTTCCTGCTTTATTTCTGCCTTGGGCTTTTTTCTCCAGACCTGTATGGAGCTTCTGTGAGAACTTTGTCCATCCTCTGCACCTTAGGAGCCAATCCCTGTTGCTGAACAATGTAAAACCCTCAATTTGTCTCCTCTCTTCTGGTGATACCCCCAAAATCACACCTCAGAGCACACCAAGGGCTGACCCAGGCTTCATTCTTCCCATCCCTTGTCTCATTTATTTATCTTACCCTTTAAAAACATTTCATTTCCTCACACCTTGCTGTCTTTCTCTCTTTTTCACATCTCTTCCTGCCCTCTCAAAGGCAAACCCTCATGTTTCACCCACCCTGGCTCTCCCTCTGTCCCACCCTCCCCATCTCCTCCTTTTCCCTGGCACTCCAGTTTCTTCCAGGGCAGTGCCTGGCAAACAGGTTTACACCAGTTCACCCAAATCAGATAAAATGAATGTGCAGTTATTTTGGTTCCTAGCAGCTTATTTCAGTTTACATCAAAACTGCTCTTACACTCTGCCATGGTGAAGCAGCACAGAAAGGAACTTTTCTTTTTTCCATGTTGAAGAAGCCACCCAAGGTGTTTTGCTGACTGATCCCTGCTGGTTTTTGGATAAGGAGATGTGGGTGATTGTGGACAGGATCTGAGGGCTTTGTTTCAGCCTACAGCCTCTCCATTATCCACTGCTTCTGCCCCCAGTTGTTTTCAGGTGAAAGAGGCACTTTCCTTCCTCCCCAGTGATCTGCTCTGGTCTCACCACACTTTTTCTCTTCTGTCTCTGAATGGAGTTTGCACCATTTGGACCTTCTCTCTCTGAGTGGACAGAATTTGTAAATGATGGATTTTCAGCTTGATTTTCTCACAATTTTCCTCTTTCAGGAAGAGCATGGAATCAGCAGAGCAGTCCCTCATGGATGTTAATTGGGTCACCCTCCTCAGCACCTCTCCTGACCAATCTTTTCCACCTCAATTTGTGTGCCTGAGCTGGGCTGGCTTCCTCAGTATCTGTGCAAACATTACAACATTTTATGAAAATAGCAGTGAATAATTCTGTTAGTTCCTCCTCGCTGGGGTTTCATTGCCTGTATTTTAAGCATAGCTCATTAAGGCTGTAGTTATTTTTTTTTTTAGCTCTTATCGTTTAGCTTTCAGCTTAGATACCATCTACTGTTTATTTTTTTAACTTTGGTGTCCTACTGCTCTAATAGTCTCCCTGAGTTTCTGGAAACTGCTGAGGTCTTGACTCTGTCATGAACCAGGTCCTTACCCTTTTTAACAGTCTGATTTTCCTGATATTTATGACTGTCAAGAACACAATGCCTTTATTTATAGTGAAAAAACCACATGCATTTGTACCCCCAGCTCAGCTTTGTTTTTCGGTAGCTTGAGAAAGTGATGGTTGTTTCTCACATCCCTCACATAGGGCACAACCATTGTTTTGTCTTTAATTCTGGTTGTGAGGAGAATATAGATGACACCTCTAGGAGAGGTGCTGGTTTGGAGAGGGATGGATCAGCCCAGCCAGAGCCCTGCTTGCAGAATCTCCTGAATAGGCTTGATGCCTCCTTCAGCACTAAACACTGCTTCACTGCTCTGGTCTGCTGATCTTACTGCTTTGAAGGGCTTAAAATAGGTATCATTGCCTTCAGCTTAATTAATTAAATTTTCTAATTGTGTTCTCTTTTTACTGCTTGTAGGAGGTGATAACTGGTGACTTAATTGGATTAATTCAAGAAAAAAACATTGTCTTGTTCTTATTACTGGGTTGTGGAGTTTGTTTGTTTAAGATTTTCCTCAATATAATACCTAAACACCTAATTGCTTAGGGCTGTGGGAAGGTTTTTGCCAAATACATCACAGGAAAGATGTTGAGAATGTTCAGTGATGTGGGTCAGATTCCTGACAGCCCTTCCCCTGCTGATGCTGGGCTTCAGTCCACTGCTGGGAACCCTTTTATTCACAGCCCTTCTAGGATTAAATTGCAGCATGAGGACCTCAGGTCTTGTTAGCCTGATCCCAATTTGTATTTACTTCATTGTTCCTCTGAAGTGGGTGTTGGACAAGAGGAAATGGGCTCATCACCAGTGTTACATCACAGGGCCTGCACCACAAACCACACTTTGCAGTTTGCTTAGCAGATGAAAATACAACAGGAAGATCCATTTGAAGATCATCACGTCTCTAAGTATGGGCCCATTTCCCAGAGACCTCTCAGCAATGGTAATTGCTATTTTGGGAACTGGCCATTGAGAGTTTGTGGATATTTGGCAGTGACTGGAGCCAAGGGCCTTTTCTGCAGTGGGCAAGTTAACTGGTGTAATTACACTTGTGCAATTACAGACCTCTAATTGTACCAGCACAAACACCCCGTGGGTTCCTTTCTTTTTGTTTATGGTGCTTCCATGGTGGCACGTTTTGGGGAAAAGGCGGCACACCTTGGCAGGGCTGATCTCTCCTAGCAGGGCGCTGGAGCTCAGGCTGTGCTGGACCTTTTCCATCCTCTGCTGTCCCCACAGCCCTGTGGATTGATGTCCCAGCACCGTGGTAAAACAAAGAGAGCTGTGCTGCATGGCCCACAGGGATTATTTCATCCACAGGCTGTGTTTCAGCCAGCTCTGTGGAAGCTCTTTTCCCTCTGTTCTGCAGGGTGACAGAAAGGAGCTCTCTAGCAGGGACGTGTCTTTTTGTGGTAGCACGGATTCAGAAAAGAGCACCTTGTGCTTTCAGCAGGGTGATACTGCATCAAACCACCTCAAAAGGGTGGCATGGGACTCTTTGGAGGGATGCAAGAGGCACATCCCCATTGAACAGTGCCTTTCAGAGCTTTGCTTTGAGGCTGGGTGAGCAGAAGAGTAGAGGAGGCAATGCAGGTGAGGGGGGAATTAATTTGCTGGAGCTTCTGTGCAAGGTGCAGTTTGAAGCATTAGGAGTCCTTGTGTAACCATTGTTTGAAGAGACAAATCTCTAATTTTGGAGTTATGTGTGTTCAGGACAAAGGAAATGTTGGTTCTTTCTGCAAGTCAGCATCAATAGCCAGCTGGAACTTGCATAAAACTGTTTCTCTCTGGATTTGCAATTATTTTTGATTAAATAAAAGAGAGGGACCTCATTTTGGTTTAAGTACACATTCTGCAATATTTCTGATACTATGGGAAAGAGCACACCATGCACTTACAAATTACTGCTCAGTAATTAACTTCTTTGATCCTAAAAGTGAAAACAGTCCACCTGTGCTACAAGATGGCTTGCAGAGTCTTTTTTCTAAAGACTTTTGCTGAAAAAGCCTATTCTCTCTGCTGTGTTATGCAAACAAATGATTTTTTTTTCATTTAGAAGAAGTGAAGTATGAGTTCTTTTTCTTTTCCTGGCTTGCTAAAAATATGTGATAACAAGTTGACTTCTGTGGGAGTTCTGCAAGGGTAAAATCTGAAGGATCAGTCCCCATATTGTATGTGATTTTGCCCTAGTAATTATTCTTCACTTGAACAGCTTCTCCATGGCAACTGCTTCAAGAAAGCCTTGTATCTTCACCTATTTTTTAAAAAAGGACTTATTAAGATGTATGTTTTAAATGTTTTCACCCTAAAAAGAGAAACAGAAAAAGAATCAGACACAAGCAGAAACATATGGAGTTTTTCCCAAAAACCCCTTTCTTCCATGCACATCCCCACCTTTTCTCTGTCCTAGGGGTAGAAAAGAAAAAAAAACTTAGAGCAATTAAAAATAATTTCACTAGCTTGCCTTTCCCCATCCCCTTCCTGAGCTTCTGAGACATTGTGACGCTGACTTGATCAATCATCCCACATCCACCCTGGCAGTTTCTTAACACAAACTTTCCTCTTCCCTCTATTTCCCAGCCACAGTCTGCTTTCAGTCTGGCAGTTAATTGCACCCCCTGCTCCAGTCCCACAGTTGTGTTCTTGTCAGAAGGCTCAGCTGAAGGTCAGGACCTATTGGTTTGTAGCCTCTTACCATAAAGCAAAGGGAGCAAAATATTCTGTGCCTGGGTATTCTCTTTCTTTCTGGACTCAGCTGGGTCATTGGTGGTGCCTCCTTGTGCAGTTCTGCTCCTAAAACAGGAAATTCTCTAATGTTTTGCCAGAGACTTGAAAACACATCTGTTGTCAGCAATGCAATAGTCAGGAAAAAGTATCCATTTACTTTAAACTTGTTTTCTGTTTTCATTTTTGTAGGGCAACTGTGCTCTCTAATAAAACTCCAAGAGCAAGGGAGTATCTCTTTCTAGGAGGTCACTGTCTTCTGAAACAACACATCCTTTATAAAGGTTTTTTCCTTGATTCATTTCCAAATGTGGAGTTATTGCTGCGTGCTGGATGTTGTATTTTGTGTTCAGCTCCTTAGGCTGTGACAGGTTTTAAAAGTTAATAGGGTAAAACGGGGTCCCTCTCCTTTGTGCTGACCTCATGAATATGGAAATTTACCTGTCCTGGTGACATGATTTTTGTCACACTCCTGACAGTCTTGCTGGCAGGTTTTCACCCATGGCTTCCTTAAACTGAGATATATACATATAAATATATATATATATTCAGCCATATACACATGTATATATGTGTCTGCACAATATATAAACACCTGAAATCCCACATAATGTGGCACACAGACCATGTTATCTAATTGGCTTCAGCAGGGTTACACCACTGTGAGAGCTTTTTTATCATTTCTAAGGTTGTCTCTGAAAGTTTTTGCAGGTTATGTCTGATTTTAAAATCAGTGGCAGATTAAAACTAATGCAGGAAGCAATTGAAGATGCTCTTGTGATGATCATCAACCACGGGTGATTTTTTTTCTGTTTTCTGACACAACCAGGCTGAGTGGTTCAAAAGGTGAATTTGGCACTTAGGGATGTGGTTTGGAGGTAAACACGGCAGTGTTGGGTTAACAGTTGGACTCAGGTGATCTTAGAGGGCTTTTCCACCTTTCTTTTGTGAGTGACACTGAGTTTTACCTTCTGTACCTGCACACCCCATGGTTATGTGCTGCTCCCATCCTCCCAGCACAGCACGTTGCTGTTAGAGATCCAGGCTATATTATGACCCAATAAAGAGTTTTATCTGTAGAACTAAGATGACAACAAACTGTGGCAGGAGCTAGGAAGGGTTTGCTGAAGGATGAGAACATAATAAACCAGCTTTCTCATTTAACCTGATTTATCACTGTACCCTGAGCCACAACACTCGTGCAAGTCAGCAGGTGCTGCTCAGTTTTGTTCTGTCCTTTGCAAGTCTGTGTTGAAAGGAGGACTCATCAGGCAGAGTCCCTGAGTCCACTGGAGCCCCATAAAACATTGCCTGGTGCTGTTTCCTGACAATCACGGCAGAGAGGGTGGTTAATAAAGCTAAACCAGTGTTTTTCAGTCAAAATGTTGACAGGCATCTTGCAGCTGCCATCTTGGCTCTGGCATCTTGGGAAACAGCTCAATAATTAATATTACAGTGGAGATTTTAACTGTCTGCCAGATCTGAGGAGCAACAAAACAACACCCAGGCTCACTGGATGGAGCAGAGGTACCTCAGGTGGGCTGGACATCAGGAGAGCAGCTGTCATGTTTGATACAGTGCCATCAGATGGAGGAAACTCCAGCAGAATCTTAAACAGGATGTATCCATTAAGTTTTGATTATATATGTTTGGCTTGAACAGTTTCAACAAGGATTTAATTGTCTTTTGTTGACATTTAAAAAATTAAGCCAGCAATTAGGAAATGAAATAAGCATAACTAGCAGTGAGAAATCTAGGGTTGTTTTGTAATATGTCTTGGCTGTAATAACTGTTAAATAGTGATTAATGGTATGCTGTCAGTCAGGTTAGGAGAATAATTTTACTCTAAAAAGCTGCAAGACAAAATTTCTTGTTACCCTCGGTTCTGCACTACCTGTTTTGTCACTTAGTCTAATACCAGAGTAATTAATTCCAAAGAGCTATCTTTGAAAAACAAATAGCCCTGGCTTCCTGCTGAACATGATAGATATCACTCCACAGGGAGGCTAAAAAATAAACAATAGTTTATATATATCACAGCAAATTGGACTTTTTAATTGAGGAGTATCTAAATTCTCCAAGCACTCCTTGATTAGTGATTTCATATGTTAAATCTATGGGTAAAAATGGGTGTGATTTGGTAAAATTCTTCAATGGCTGTACAAGTTTTTTGGTTAAAACAACCCAAAAAATTACAGAGGGTTCTTTGCAAAGTTCACCTTATTGCTAAGCTTTTAATAATAATAAACAGAATGTAAACCTTAATGGCTTAATGTGGACCAATGTGAAATGAATGTTGGTGTCTTGTGGAGCACCAGGGGCAGGTGGGGCAGCACGTGGGATCCTGGCTGGTGGGATCCTTGTGTGGGATCCTGGCTGGTGGGATCCTTGTGTGGGATCCTTGGAATGCTGCTGCTGACAGGGCAGGATTGCCATGGATAACTCATGTCAGCAAAAATCAGCTTCCCCGCATTGCCAAGAGAGAAACCTTTCTGCAGCAGCAATAAAATGATTGATGGTGCTGTTTTTCATTACAGCTAAGTCTTAAAGCATCCATTTATCCCATTTGTCTGTCCCATGCAGATTTTAGACAAAGTGACATCTTCTCCATGGGTCTCCTGAGCTTGCTGCCCTCCCTGAGGCAGGGCTCCTCAGTGCTTGTATTTTCCTCAGGACACCCATCTCTTTGCCTGTGTAAGTAGGATGGTGAATAAAGTGTTCTTTTGTGGGGAATTCAGCAAGTTTATTGTTTCATTTATTGCTGCATTTGGATTTGGAGCTAAGTGTGAAGCAGAGGGGCTGCACATGAATGCTGGAGGGAAGGGTAAGCATTGCACAGCCTGCACTGGCTGAACTACACTGATCTGGGCAGGGTCCTGAGGAGCAGGAGACATGGAATTATGGACAACTTGTGCATTGTGCAGGGATTAATGTCAGATGTTTAGGCCTGACAGCAGCTTGGATAGTGCTTCCTAAGGTTTTTTTGACTTAGCAACTTTAGCACTTGTCTCAGCCCTTTTATTTGTGAAAGAATATCTTTAGACACCTTCCAGCAACTTTTCTAACATAAATTCTTCTAATCAAAACCTTTTCCATCCAAACTAGACCTGATGTCCCACTGTATTACAGGAATTACTCTTCCTGATTTCAGCTGGAAGAATATTCCTCTTCCTGGAAGGATTATTCTTCCTGCTGTCAGCTGACACCAAGGTGTGTGTATCCAAAAATTGAAGAAAGAATTGTGCATCAGATCAGGACAGGGCACAAGGGAGAAGGAGAACAGGGCATAATATCCATGGCTGGAGGCCAAAAGAGGAAAGGTTGTCATCTCTTCCTGTCTCCCAGATAACAACATTCACCACCTGCTCCCCAGGTTAGTTTTCCTTCCTCTCCTCTCTAAGCTGTTCATATTTGAAACATATATCTACCTGAAAGGTGGCATTAAGATAATATCATAGAATCTCAGAATAGTTGGTGTTGGAAGGGACCTTTAAAGGTCATCTTGTCATAATAGGGTACATGTGTCTCTGTCAGCTGTTCAACAGCAAGGGATGTCACAAAGTAAGTGGCTAAAGCTGTTCTTGTACCATACCAGGTCATCTTCTTGTCACAATTACCATCTAGCAAACCAGGTATTAGGTCTCTCCTTTTCTTGCTCTTATTACAAATTAATGACACCTGGACACCAGACTAGATAGGAAAAATGCAGAAGTCCAGCTTACAGTTTTAAGTCTTTTAACCAAAAAAAAAGAGGAAAGTAGAGCTTTTATGAGTGTTAATATCCTCTAAACCTAAAAATGCTGCCTAAATATGGTAAAGTTAACCCGTGTTCCTGTCAAATTCCATTTCTGGAAGGTGTACGAGCAGATCACAGCTTAATGTTTTTCTCAAGGTATGTTTAAATTCCATTACAATACAACTATCTAAAATCTGCTGTGTATGTATGATTTTTTATTTTTTATATTTGTATCCTGTGCCTAGATTTAGGCAGCATGTAAGTTAAATTCTGTCACATATTAAGCAGTTAAAACTGAACCTAATTTTCAGGATCTATTAGAATGCAAAAGGAGTCATGGCATTTATCTTGCAGACTCATGCGTTTGAGATATAAATGTAAAGAAATTTGATTTGCTGGGCTGGAGTTTTAGGTCATGCTGAATTTATGCTTGTGCATACTTTTCTGAAGGAAAGAGCCTTTCCTTATATCTTACAAGGGATGTGAGGTAATGGACTTTTACACTGAGATGTTTGTACTTCCAGAAAAGCTTTTACTGACCAAGAGCAGTGCCCAGCCACTCCTGCGGTTTAGATAAAATTAATTGGTAAAGAGGCAATCCACATTTACTGAAAATGGAAATACAGTGTTTTGATAACTTTAGGGACTTCTTTCCTTCCTACAATTGACCATTTGAACGTGCTGAGGAAGAGATATGGTCCTGTTGATGCATTGAAATAAATCTCAGGGAAATACATTAGCAAGCAGAGTATGTAGTTGTGGATGTGGGCTAAATCAGATGGCTGTGATTATAGATATGGAAGAGAAATCCATGATGTGAATTCTACATGTATCTGTGTGTGCAAAATAAAGCTTGACAAAATAACAGTGAAAGGATCAGTGTATGCTGTGAAGCCAGAGTTGAAAAATAGTCCTGTGAGCTGCCTCCTTTTTACTTAATGAGGACATAGGAATTTTTGTAGCATATAGAAAATCAGGACTCTGTAATGTGTTCATTATCCTCCCAATAAAGATTATCCTGGACATAGAAATGGAATATAAGTTAGCTTTATAGAGGAAATATCGACTAGACAGGCTGCTAACACGGAGATGAATTTTATTATTTAGAAAGGCAGAATATTAGGATACATGAGCGTTTCTTTTTATAACAGAGATGCTGTGCTGTCAGCAGTGAAATATTACTGCAGGAGAGTTTTCTTTTTATACACAGTGGTAAGAAGTATGGCTTCCTTTCTCGGCACTTCAGCCACAGATGCTATCGGCGAGACCATCTGTGGTGACAGATTTGTGTTATATCACTTGGAAGCTCAGCGAAGCTGGTAAAGCCTCCTACTACAGGATATAAGTAGCTCCTGCTAAGGCTGGGATGTGTTGCAGGGCTGTCTTTCTTTGGGGGGCAGAGCAGTGGGAGGATTGTGTGGATAGAGGCTCACAATAGCTTTCAATCACCTCCCCACCAAGCCTTGGAGTGCTGGTGTGGAGCTTCTGGGGCAACATCTACAAAAAGCTCCTTCCTCTGGGTCCCACGGGGGATAGAGCTGAACTCTTCTTGCCCTCTGTGAAATCTGAACTCTTCTTGCCCTCTGTGAGGCACTTGCAAACCAATCTGAGCTGGGGATGTCAAGGGGGACTCTAACTCTGACCTCAGAGGGGGTCTGTGTAAGTGGCAATACCAGGCTGCCATGTGGCCCCTATCTCCCTGGGGAATGACTGCAAAAAGGGCCATGTCCCCTCAGAACATCTCATTGTCCTCAAAATGGTCACCCTTTGGCTCACGGTGGGCTTCTTCTTGCTCAGTCATAATTTGTTCTTCTCCTAATCTTTGAAATGATTTTAACTGGTGTTCTGGGATTTCCTAGGCCGGGTTGGATGGGGGTTGGAGCACCCTGGTCTAGTGGAAGGTGTCCCTGCCCATGACAGTGGGGCTGGAAGTAGATGATCTTTTGGGCTTTAAACCCAAACCCTTGTGTGATTCCCTGACTCCCAGGATGACAAGCTCTGATGAACACTGTTGTTAGCAAGTGACCACAGTGACCTTGCCACCATCTGGGCACTGCTGGGACAAAAACCATGGCACCACACAGGGCCAGCTTCCCCCACCAGGGCAGGTTTCCAGCCATGAGTAGGCAATAAAGGGATGTTGATGGCACAGAGCATCACACAGCATCTCTGTGACAAGCTGCTGTTTTGGCAAAAGCATTGCAGAAACCCTGGTTGAGCCAAGAGTGGAAACCTCCAGTCTTCACATCTGTGGCTGTTGAAAGTATTTGGAGATGTGTTAGAATGGAAGGATAGTCATGTCTGCTAAGCATTAAAAAAAAAAAAAAAAAGTGTTTAAAAAGCATTTTTTGCTGCTAATAGCATTGTTTAATATGTTCAGAATCATATACATAATACATAAACATAATAATATGTTCAGAATCACTAGGGCAGGCTCAGATACCAAATGAGCACAGATAATTCAACACTGTGGAAGCTCTCCAAATATCTTGAACTGAGATTTACATGGTCCTCAGCTCCTCACTCCTCATCTCAAATTCTAACAAGTAACAAAAGAACTTAGAGAGCTGAACACCTTTGCAGGAACTGACATTCCATGACCTCAAGTTCCCAACCTACAGAACAGAAGAGATCATCCATTTGGTCATGTCGAGTAATGGCCATGACTTCTTTCAGTAACAGAACCCATAAAACAACCAAAAATAAAACTATGGCATTTTACAAAATCCAAGTGATAACAAACACCTACTTGTCAGTATAAATTTGTAAAATTGTCCTTCCATTCTTTAAAATAAAATCCTACTGATAGCTTATAATTTAAAGGCAGCAAAGAGACTTTCCAACAGATGATCTGAGGAAATTGGTTTTTTATCTTTGTCTTTGGAAATTTAGACTTGCTGCATTTCCTCTACAATAATTTTGCAGAGGGAAATCATAGCAATCTTTTTCTGGGTGCTGTTCCCGTGTGCAGCACAGCCACCTAAAATTTTCCAGTTGGTAAGATAAATATTGAAAGAGTCATCAAATGAACAACTCTTTTTTTGTGAATTCAAGTATTTCCTAAAGGAAAATTGTCAATCAGATAACTCCTGGCTGGAAGATACAGCTGATGTATCTTCTGTGTGGTATCTTGTCTCCTCCTTATTGTTTCCTTTACTCTTTCTCCTTTCATTCTTCTGTGTTTAGACTCTTGTTTTACAAAGAGAGATGCATCCAGAGTAGCTGGATTGATTGCAGGGGTTACTGCATGTTTGGCATCTGTGGTTGTCACACTGCCTCTGAGCAAATTCTCCACTCAAGTTTTCTTCCTTGCTTTTAAAAATGTGAACTGGCCATGCATTTAAAATCATCCATTTTAAAGCAAAATGAAACCAACATATAGACTGCTGCATGTAATAATTTTCAATTTTTTTTTTACATTCCAGAAGTGTTGTTCACAATGAATGTTTTAAAAAGGAGAAGAAACTGTGGTTTTACTTCAGTATCAGTGGTGGCCCTTTAGCTGGACTCTTTTTCATGAGGCATTTGTCAGGAGGGTTTTGTTTGTGTACACATGGTAGGATCAAGCTAAGTTGATGATCTGCAGTTTTAATAATTGTTTCTTCTTGTTTATCGTTTGTTTGGGGTTTTTTCAGTCTTCAACACAATAATTTGATGCAGCCCTCCAAAATTCTGCCTTAGCAGGTTGCTGGTGCCTGTGTTTCCTTCTCTGGCCATTGGCAGGGTACAGAATGATGGGGGATTGCAGGAGGTCTGGCTTTGTCTCCAAAGCTGAGCACTGGCCCGGACACACAAAGATATTTTCCCCCACAGTGACTCCTCATCCAGCTAAGGAGATCAGTGCTGGAACCCAGCTGCTCCTTCTCTCTCTGCCTGTTGCCTGGATAAATTTACAGCCTGGTAAAACAATGCTGTGAGGGTGTTATGAACAATTAGAGAAGCAGGGGTGGGAACCATGAGCTCTTGTCAACTGGACATCATCATCCAGCCCGGGTGTGCTGCCTCTGGGCACCTGCTGGTTAAATTCCTGCTCCGAGCAGCCTGCTCAGGAACCTCTCTAGGCAAGGTCTGGATGACACAGCCAGCATGAGCTCCTAACAAGGTTTGTGGGTGAAATGAAATTTAAGTGTAGACAGGAGTTATTGACATAGAAAATATCCTGGTGAAAAAAAAAAAGAGAGATGATCACTATGCTACAAGTATAAACCAAAGAAAACCAAAGTCTTTGGCACAAATTCTGGTTTTTGTTATGTTCTTGCCATGTCCTTGAAGCCTGGAAATCCACCCCATGCATAACTGGGGTCAGAACCCAGCTCTGCAGCAGACATACAACGAGACTTCAGAAAGAATAATACTTCATTAACAATATGTTTAAGTTATGTCAGCTATCAGCCGTTCATGAACTTTTATTGACAGCTAAATACAACCTGGATGATTTGAGCTTTTGGCTGTCATTCAGGGGGGCATTTGCTTTCAGGTCTGCCTCAGCCTGCAAGTATGTAATTTGTTTCATTTATGGTGCTGCATAAGAAATGAACCTGGGTCTGTAGTGCTCAAAGGCAAATGCAGTAATCATCTGCATGACTTGATTCCTTATTCCAGTAATATGAAAATTGTCAATTATGGATGAATTATGGGTGCTACTGATACCTGTAATTTGGTTCTGCAGTTTTGTAAACATGTGCAGCTGCATTTAATTGTATTTCACTAGTCATGTAATTCATTAAGGTACACCTGCAGTCACCTAAGATACAGATATTAATGAACTGAAACGCTGTCTTTCATTGTCTACTATTTATATTGGCATTCCTTACAACTGTTTGTTTTTAATCACATATCTGTGTATCTGAGATGCTGATATTAAAAAAAAATTAGATGATTGTGAAATAAACAGCATAGCTAGGTGCTACATTTTTAACTTCTGAAAGTACTTGCTAAATAATTAATTTAAACAATTGCTTTTCCATGCAAAGCCCAAGACTGGAGGAAAGCTGTAGAATTGATTTTTGCAGCAGTTATTGTGGCAAAGATGAATCATTAGATAACTGATTCCAGGGATGTGAGCTGCTGAAGCCCTTACTCTGTATTTCCATGCTCCAGTGGTGATGGATGTTGTTCAGCTCTGCCCAAATACAGTACCTTTACCTTTTAACTTCCAGTCCAATCTCTTGGAGATGTTATCTTCAGATTTGGGAACACATTTATGAAATAGGCATTTTAGTTTGCACAAATATGTGTTTAATATTCACAGCCTGTTCCTTCTCTGCTGCTGCTGGATATTCCTTTCATTTAGATTAATGCAAAAACCAAGTAGATTTATTAGCCATGGAACCTAGTCCTTGGTTCAGTGGATTTTGAAGAATGTGCAAGTAGAGCACTGAGAATCCAACCATACCCCAAACTCGATTTTTTCCTTCTTTCAGCATTTCTCATTTGGCCAGCTATTATCAGGTACAAAAATGTTTTTATGGCAGAATCTTGTGCCTTCAGCAGGTCTGGGGCAAACTCTGGCGCCACAGGGAATTGTCCTAACTTTGCAGAGAATAAAGATGGAAAAGGAGGTGGCAGAGAGAGCTTCAGTTGCTGTCTGCATCCCTGGGAACGCTGCTCCGTGGCTGCTGTCTGTATGGGAGCACAGGGGAAGAGTGATGAGCCCATTAGCTGTGAGCTGCTTAGGGAAACACAAACCTTTCCATCAGGACAGCAGACGTGCTCTGATCCCCTCTCAGTCTTGGTCTCAGCCTGTTCCTGCTCTCTCCATTAGCTGCCTCTTGTCTCTGACAGAGTACCACAGTCAGGGACCTTCTTCCCATCCTTACTTTCTCCTTGAACAGAGTTCTGTTTCCTTCATCCCCTCTACTTTTCCTCAAAGGGTTATTCCCATTTAATAACACTGTTACAGATATAAAAGCCACACCACTACAGTTAAATAGCACAGTAACAAAATAGAATAAGGTTTATTGAGTCCAGGAGGGATGTAGGCTTGCTTACCTGAGGTTACAAATGCTGTAGTTGCCATCCTTGAATCAAAGGTATTGTATTTCTTGAGAAAAATCTCTTTTCCTTAAAGAACCTGTTAACTTGTATATTCTCTTTTCAATGAATTGGTTTTGGTCAGGAAAGTTTTCCTGTGGTTTATTGGAATACTCTTCCTGCCTGACAGAAAGTTGTTCCTCTGCCCTGTAATATAGGTCCTGGGACAAAAATAGAGTGAATCCTTTCCATACATCTTGACATTTTCAAGAATGTGTAAAGTTTCTGTTGCAGGTTGGGGGGGAAGGGTGTTAGTTCCGCATTTCAGAAGTTTCTGTGATCTGTGTGTGCATGATGGCATTATGTCAGGAAATACTTTCTGGCCTTATGAGATTTTGTGATAGATGCTTTTGCAGTTACAATATTTGTCACAAAATGGACTAATCCCATCGTTCAGATGAGGCACTTTGTGGCTTGGCATCATTTAACAGCACAGTGATGGTTATTGTAAGAGCAGGCTAAATATTCTTCAGCCTATCTAGGATATTAAGTTCTCCCAAGCATCACACCTCCATTTCTGGAGGTGCTTTACAGACACAGTTTCCAGCTAGGAAAATGTCAAGCAAGAAGATGAATTGGAACCTGAATAGCAGGACTTGCATAAGATGACAAGGGCTCCTCAGATGGAAGAGGCAGATATCAGGACAGATGCCTTCAATTAGAAGGAATTAAAGATTTATGTTGCAAATAACTTGGGAAAAAACCCAAAAAATGAAACACAGGAAAGAATAATCCGATTATGTCTGTTCTGACATCTGTGCAAGTGTTGAAGTGTCCAAAGGCAGGAACATTTGCATGGGAACAATCAAAGTACTCATGTGTTCTTCTTATGCTGGAGTCTAAAAACAGATGAAAAAGTTAATTGCATTTTTCTCCTCTTTCTTTGTTATGCCCATTAAGAACATTGCAGACAACTGAAGGAGCAAGTAAAGGGAAAAGTGAACTGCCATTTTTGGGTAGAGGGCTGGGAGATGAGGAAAGGTGGATAGGAATTTCATGTACATCAGATTGGGGACGGCCTTAATTACTAGGGAATTCTGTTCAGAAACCTGAGTTAACGTGGCAACTTAGCTGTTCTGTTATTCTATTCTACTGACTGTATTGAAATTAGGTATTGAAGAACAATTGAAATGCAGGAAAATGTTAACAGTAAGCTACATTTTGCAATCACTTTGTTCAAGCTGTGCTTTCCAAGGAAGTATAAAACAGATGAAGCATAGTTCCATTAAATTAATGTGTTGGTTGAGGCATTTCAGAGTCCTTCTTCTGTGTAATAACAGGATTTGTGAGGAAAATGAGATGCCCTAGTTCCAGAAGTTCGTTCGTTTACCAGGCTTTGCACTTCAGCCAGCTCCAGTTAGAGTTATTTTCTTTCTTAGACTCAAGTAAAATCTCCTCCAAGGTCTGGCTTTCACTGGACTTTGGAGTTCTTGGCACTGCTGACATTTCACCCACTTCACTGTGTTAGGAAACAAGATTTAGTCTTCATCTCTGCCTACACTCTTCACTTGAAATGGAAAGCTCTTCCAAGCCACACAGGTAGCTGGATTTGAGATAAAACATCTCAGTCATTGAATGGGTCCTTGTCTTGCTGCATTTCATGCAGTTTTGGGAATGGTTCAATTAGTTCTGAGTTTGCAAACGCATTGATTTTCTGCTCCTTTTCCCTCTGCCAAGAAATGGCTGCTGGTTATGACAGCACCTATCTTTATAAGAAAATTCCACACACAGAAACAAGCTTCAGAAATAAATGGCTTTATTACAAACTCCTGGAGTTGTGTGGCTGCATTTGCTTTGATCATTGATTTGTACAGAGAGAAGTGTTAGAAGAGAGGAGAGGTGTATCCAACTCTCAGCTGACCAGTAAGTGCCATATCTAATTGATTCTTTTGTGCCAAGTGGAAATTGAGTTTTCTTGGCTTAGAAAAAGGTGTCTGTTTCTGGAGTTTGCTGCCATTAATACGCTCCTGTTTATGCTCATCATTGCTATTGTATTGTAGCATTGTAATTTACTTTTGCTGCTGATTTTAAGCACACTAAATTAATGAACTTAAGTTTATAACCTTAATGCTTGTTGCTATAATTAGTTCTTGCTACATTGAACATTTATCCTTATACCTCATGGTTTTTGTGACTGAACTACACTCAAACACTTCAGTGATGAAGGTTTATCCAGACTGTGGAATTGTTCCATACACAATACAGCTCAGCCAGTGTTTGATTTCCTGCAGTTCATATGAAGGACATTATCCTAAACTTGGTTTGTCTTGAATAAGGACAGAAATACAATTAATTTTGGCAGCAATAAAGTGCAAGGGGCACAAAAAATAAACTAACTTTCTCTTTTTTTAAACAATATTGGCAACTTCAGGATGTTACAAGATGTGCCTTTTGCTAACTCTCAGCTTCCTGGTCTCCGCTGCTGATTTCTGAGAGGCTCTCAGAGCAGAGCTCACAGTGGAAAGCACACTGTGGCTGTGTATTAAACACAGCTTTAATTTGAGAAGAAGTGTGGGACAGTTTATAGTTTAATTGGTTTGTGGCTTCATCAGCCTAGAGAAGGTAGGAAGAGGGGGTACAAAGCTGCCTCCCTTCTGCAGCTTGCCTGAGCCCCCGCTCCCAGCGAGAGACCGGGAGAGGGTGGGCAGCTCCCAGGGCTGGGTAACACCTTGGCTCAGCCCTCCCACACGCTGGGTCGAAATAGCTGAGCCAGCACCTGCGTGTTGGGAGGGAATAATTTAGTCCTGCTCCAGGCCAGCAGCAGCTCAGTAGCCTCTCCCTCCCACGGGGAGTAGGTGCTGGTGATTCAGAGATGTGTCTCTGAGTCAGGTGGCCTCCCGGGGCTCCCGTGGGATGCTCGCTCCTGGTTTAGAGGGTGGAGATGCACAAGAGTGGATCCTCACCAAAATATAGCTGGAAGGGGGATGATGGCATCCAGTCTGAGGAGAAGGTGTAAGGAACTGCTTTGTTTTTTTGTTCATAGAATCAGAGAATGGTTTGGGTTGGAAAGGAGCTTAAAGCCCATCTCACTCCAACTCCCACAGGGACACCTTCCTCTATCCAAGGTTGCTCCAAGCCCCGTCCAACCTGCTCTTGAACACTACCAGGGCAGGCAGAGCTTTCCTGGGCAACCTGTGCCAGGGCCTCACCACCCTCATAATCAACAATTTCTTCCCAATATCTAACCTAAACCTACTGTCTGCCAGCTTGAAGCCATTCCCCCTTGTCCTGTCACTCCAGGCCCTTGTGGGTGTTCCTCTCCATCTTTCTGGCAGGCCCTCTTCAGGTACTGGAAAGCCACGTTTAGATCACCCCAAAGCCTTCTCTTTTCCAGGCTGAACATCTCAATTATCTCAGCCTTTCATTCCTTCTAGACAGTGTCCTAACCCTGGGGTGTTAAAGAATGGTTTAACATCCTGAAGCTGAGATTTATAGCCACTCTTTTCCAACCGGTTGTTTTCTAAGGAATGTGCTGTAATGCTGAATGTGATCATAGTAAAGCCTGTGTGCCTGCAGAGATGTCCTAAGTGTCTTCTTGTGCCTGCATTTCAAAAGGCAGCACTTCCAAAGATAAAGGAGGAATCTGAAATAGTTGAGGTGGTAGAAATTTTCTCACAAATGACTTTCCAAAGAAAAAATATATTTCTTCACAAATCTGCAAAATGCCCATCACTAGAAATGTCAGCCTCATGCAAATTAATGTGGAAAAGAATATTGGAAGTTTTCTCTGGTGTATCCCTGAAGGCACTCCTGAAGGACTGTAATGTTGCATTCGCTGCCTGTCTGCTGGAAGGAAGGGAACATGCAAGATTTTTTTCCCCAAGGCAACAATTTCAGCTATGCTTAGATGGAGATTTTGTGGGGTTTTTTGTTGGTTTATTTTTTCCTAAAAACTCTTACTGGGAAGGAGATGGAATTCTGGGGTTTTTTATAGAGTGATTTTCTTAAGTAACTCCTTTTTCCTTATACTGACCAGAGAAAAAATCTGGTCAGCAGCTTGGTTCTGAAGGTTTTATGGGTTGCTCTGTTACTACCAGGCTTCCAAAGTCTTTTTCCTAGTTGAGGCACAAGCAGAAGTGTCAGGGTTGCAGCAGTGCAGCAGGAGCTGCTGTGGGTGAGGAACTTGTCCCTCTGTTTCTTTCTGGTGGGGGTTGTTTCTTGACTCAATCTTTTTCTGAGATTTTTGCAAAAGACTGTGACATCCTCTTGTTTCTGATCCAAGACAAGCAAACATGCAGGAATAAGATTACATGTTTAGAATCCACCCAAAACCCCAAGAAATTCCCTTTTTCCCGTTTACTGGGAGCAGTTATTCACTGTCTGTTCCTAGACAGTCGGTGCTGTCTCTCTCAAAGGAGCAGTGTTACTATGTCTTGTAAATATATTACATGTGAACACTTTATTAGCTAAAATGAAAGTGTGATCAAAACCCTTCCTTAGGCAGGAGTGAAAGCAAAAGAAAGAACAGGAGAGATTCAGGATTTTGTTCTGTCTTAACAGCAAATGACTCAGACTTGTATAAGGTAACTTTTATTCTGTATTTTTTTTTCTTTTGCACTCATGTCATGACATACTCATGTCTTGTTCTTTCTGTAAGGCACCTGGGGTACTTGTGAAAAGGCTGTCATCAGTGCCAGAGAGAGACAAGTGCAGCATGAAAAGCCACAGTGGAACTTTTCCTGCTCCTCCAGCATTGCTGCCTTGATTTTTTTTGGAGCCATGAAAGCCGTAGCTCAGCTATTACAGCCATTCAAACAAACCTGGCTATAAATACCTCTGCTGGCTGCAAGTGGAGTGTAGTTTTTCACTGGGAGTGTTTGCTCAATCAGTGTCTCCTGACTGTCTCCAAGAACTGATTAGTCCAGGCTCTCCATAGAAACACTTTCCCCCAGACCTGGAAGTTTGTGTCTCTTCTCAACACTCCTGAAAACTTATGGTGAGAATTATGGTCACCCTCCTCTCCCAGTGCCTCAGAAAGAATGGTTTGCACATCTGGAATGGAGTAATTGCACTGCTGATTGTTGCTGCACAGCTGTGGGGTACCAGTGGTGGTCCCACACGTGGTTCTTGCAGGACTGCTGGATTCCCAGATGACTGTACAGGGCACCCATGCAGCCCCTTTCCAGGATATGTGATGGATATTTCCAAATTCCCCCACCCAAGGAAATAATTTTTATCCTCTCCTGTTCCCTGTGAATGAATCCTGTCGTTCTAATCTTTAAATTCGGGTTGGATGTCAGACTAAAACTTCATGGTAATGTAATTGTTTCATATGAGATCATTCCACTTCATAAAAGGTGTGTTCTGATGGTTTGGAAATAATATTATAGAACAGAAATACCTCAGAAACACTAATGCACTAGGGCTAGAATTGTGTTATCTAAAAAAATACTTGGAGTGCCTTTCTACTCTGCACTGTGTCCAGAATCAAAATGAGGAAAGAAAAATTTTTAAGATAAATTGGTTTGTGAAAAATTTATGTGCACTTTACTAGTGCAGGCAGGATGTAATCTGCTTTGTATTGAATCTGCTTGGAAAAAAAAAAAAGCCACAATGATAATGAGATTTTTTAAAGGCACTTTTAAATTCATGCTGGCAAAAGACAAATAGTCATGACTTTTAATTTCTATAAACTTAACAGCTGGGGACAAAATAAAGCGTTATTAACTTAAGGGGTGTAAGGAAGTTGCTTTTGCTTCAAGGACGAAATAAGTTATTCTATTCTCAGTGTTGTTCATCTCAGCTGTCTGTCTGATCTTTCTGCTGGTGCAGCCAGGCCAGTGAGTGGGTTTATTTATACTGCTTTTACTGTTAGCAGCGAGAGAAGGGGGGCTGTAGACATCTTGGTGATGTCTGAATTCCTTGTCCTTGGTAAGGGCTGTGAAAACACTGATTATAGAGGAACTCTGCTTCAGGGGCATGTTGCTCTGCTCCTAAATGGGAGATTTCTTGCCTTCAAAATATAAACTGTATTAGCAAATAGTGAGGAGCTTCTTAACTATATTTTATTGCTTGGAAAGATATTTGTCTCCTCTACCATGACATCCATTAATGATAAAGATGTTTGTCCTTGTCAGACTGAGTTCTTACACCAATTCTAATTGCATTAAAGACAAGTTACTGTTATCAGAGGATAAATAACAGTTATTTTTATTAATCACTATGTGTATTGTATTGCAACTAAGAATCAATGTTTGGTTTTGTCTTTCTTTTTTTCATTTTGCTTATAAATTTAATGGTAATCCAAAGATTTCCATAGTTTCTCTGTACTCTTATGTGCCTGCTCCTTCTTTTGCCTTTTGAATTCAATTGCACTTGTATTGGTGATTTATTTTTTTTCTGTGAACATCTTTGGTTGCCACTTGCAGACTCCTCCTGTATTTTCCTGGACTTCACCATGGAAGAAGTTGTAGAATATATTGTGTTAATATAAACCACAAGTTCATGTTTACATACTCAGGAGTTTCCCCTGAGTCCCCAGTCTTTACTAACTGATTTGTCATGGAGGTGAGGGGCACAACCTCTGTGTTTAGGAAATCAATAGCAGTTGCCATTTCCATTAAGGAGTCTTGGCTGAAGTTGTTCTGTCTTACATATTACATTGCTGTCAGGATATGCTTTCACTTGCTCATGGCCTGAAGCTAAAGTGAGGACAGACCAGAAATGGTAGAGGGTTTTTTTCCTCAAATAAACATATAATGTCTGTGGGATTGGGAAGGACTGATCTGAAGATGGCTTGAGCAGAGAGGGAATACAGGAAATAACTGGTGTGAGTAAATGTTAAAAGAGGGTGCTTACACATGCTCAGCCAAATCAGAACAGTAAAAGATACATATAGATTGGATATAGATATATTAGATATATGATATGGATATAGCTATAGCTATATAGATAGATCTAGATGATTTAGATATAGATTATATAGATTACAGATAGAGAGATAGAGATAGAGATAGAGATATTAGATATATAGTTTGACCTAGTGTAGAAAATCAACCAGAAGTTCCAAAAATTCAGAAAGATTTACCCCTCTGCAGGGAAGATGTCTTTGTGCACCATAAGAGTAGCAACCTAATACCTCTCAAAAGTTCTTGACTGCTGTCTGATGGCATTCCCAGGCACCTGAAAAAAGTGAAATATCTTTGAAATAATTGTAGGTAGAGTAGCAGCAAGGAGCCATGTTCAGGAGAAAATATATTATTGCCATTGCCAAATTATGGCTTCTGCAAGGGCTTTCTCAGGCTGAAGCCCTTGGTCTGTACCTGTTGCTGTTCTTTTTCAATACTTTTGACCATCAAGACATGTTTTGTTGCCTTTGAAGTCCAGGAATTCACATGTGCACCAGTGTGATGGTGTCCTTACAAAATCAACTTTTGTCCTTGTAAATTCTGGTGAGTAAGTGGACTGTGTCCAACAACAAATACTTCTGAAGTCAGCGTGGAAAATTGCAAAACACATCTTTCATGGTTTTGGATTGGCACTCACCATTTCCTCTAGGCAAGAGTGTCATTTAAAAGAGATTAAAGTGCACATGGCAAGGGTAAACTCTCCTCCTCCTCCCAGGCTGCTACTCAGAGTTTATCTGCTTAATACCAGTGTTAGTACCCTCTTCTCTCACTGGTACCTTAACCTGATTAGACCCTCAGGTGGGACAAGAGAGATGCTCATGGTGGGTGCAGCATCAGCACCAAGGCTGCAGGAGTCTTGGCCATGGATTCTTGTCTACAACATCCAACACCCACCTAATAGAAGCAAAATATTTGTCTCCCAAGGTAGTGCTAAGTTCACAGCAGCCACAGTGGTGTGGAAGTGGGCTTGAAGAAAATTCATCAGCCCAGCTTGCTTTTCCTCATCTTTCTGCCTGGAAGAGCCACTGTGCCATTGCTTGGTCTCAGGCACTCTCTGGTGTAATCCAATTATTCTGCCTTTAAGCATTGGCCACCAGCAGAATGATGCCTGTGCTGAATGCTGTACTCACAGGTAGGAAAAGCTGAGGGAAGATCCATTTCTATCAAAATTATTAAAGGGACATCAGATAGCACTGTTTCAGTTCAGGCTTATTAAATACTTGCCGTTTTATCCTTCATTTTCAGGGATTTATAATTTTGCTATAAAAATTCATTCAACCTTGAAACTTGGCATCCATCGTTTCACTCCATAAGATATTTTTAAAGATACAAGAGCAGAAATATTCCTATTCTGGCAATGGCTTAAACAGATATTAACTTTCAATCCTGCTGCACAGCACA